>NC_135239.1:126046424-126405466 GCF_051348905.1 Ranitomeya variabilis | reverse complement strand
CCAACGAACGGTAAAGGAGACAACTCTGTTGGTACTCAATATTCATGCCTCTTGGAAAGAGCGTATCGAGCTCAAATATCCATTTGAGCTCCTTCTTTTTCAAAATGGAAACCCGGTCTCCACCACGCCTGAGCACAGGAACATCATCTATAACCCTATAACTTAACTGATTAACTGAGTGTCCCATTTCATGGAAATGCCTAGGTACCGGGAGTTCAATGCGTTTAGTTCTAATAGTGCTCTTATGTTTGCTGATCCTAGCCCTAACCTCCATCGTGGTCTCCCCAACATAGTAGAGACCACATGGACAGCTAAGGACATAGACCGCAAAACTACTTTTACACGTATATCATCTCCGTATCTCATACTTTCTACCCGTATGAGGATGACAAAAAGACGCTCCCTTTACCATGTTATTACAACATGCACAATTGAGACATGGAAAATTCCCCAGACTCGGGCGACTCAAAGTAGTCTGTAGATCCTTTTTATAGCTACCAACATCCGATACCACCAGCTCATCCCTAAGATTTCTATTTCTCCTATAGGACAGTAAAGGAGGTAATTGAAATTCATGAACGTTGGCATGACCTCTGCTAAGCAGTGGCCAATGCCTCTGTATGACATCTGAGATCCGGTTGCTAAAGCCATTGTATGCCGTAACAAACGGAATTCTCTTGTTTACTACAACCGCCACCTTAGGATTAAGGAGCTCACCACACTCTTTAGATAGGGCTCTAACTTTAAATTTGTCCAAATCAGTCCTGGAGTACCCTCTAGCAAGAAATTTTTGACACATTTCATTCAGTCTCTCGTCAACTCGAGTGTCACTGGAGACAATTCTTCTGACTCGCAACAGTTGGCTCCATGGCAAGGACTCCACCATACGGCGTGGTTGTTCACTGGAAAAGTGCAACAAGTTGTTTCTATCCGTATGTTTAACAAACAAGTCGGTATGCAGGAGACCATGAGATTTGTAGACACAAGTGTCCAAAAATTGCATCTTGGACTGCGAGCAATCCATGGTGAACCCCAACCCAGGATGCACACTATTCAAATAGAAGTGGAACTGCTCAAGTTCGCTACGGTCCCCATCCCATACCAGGAAAATGTTGTTGATGTAGCGCCGCCAGCTCCTGACATGGCCCAGAACCACAACCCATACACGTGTTCACCCTCCAGGACAGCCATATAGATGTTGGCATACGTGGGGGCCACATTGGACCCCATGGCTGTCCCACGGCGCTGCAAATAGAACTCATCCCCAAAGAGAAAAAAATTTCTCCCAAGGATGAACTCCAGCAGCGCCAGGGCGAACCGTGCGCAGTCCGGAGCCATATCGGACCCAGCGAGTGCCACACTGACAGCAGACAAACCCCTGGCATGTTCGATAGATGTATACAAAGAAGTAACATCAAAGGAGACCAACCAAGTGGAATCACTGACCCGTACACCCTCCAAGGATCTGATAAAGTCACTAGTATCCCTCACATATGAGGGTGCAGAAATAGCAAATTTTCTCAGCAATTGATCCAAAAAGATTGCCACTTTTGGATTTGGAGTCTCTCATAAACATCAGCCTCGACATCGTTCGGATTCACAGGTGGCGAGTCTGATTCCACTGATGATGGTGGTGTATTGAATGCAGAGACTTCTTGTTTTTAGTCAAAGGAACGGACGGTGCCTCTCAAGGAGACGGAAGGGCCACAGGGGTGGCAGGAAACATCAAAAAGGTGAATCAAGGTATGACGACCAGGTCCAAGGTGAAGAGGAAGTGAGTGAAGCACTGTCGTTAGTGGTAAATATATCTTCACTTACTCTTTCTGACCTACAAATCAGGGTACTCTCTAGGGGTTTATCTTTTTGCCCTACGGGTGACGTAAATTGGTTTAATGTTGACAATGATCTATTTTTTATCTATGATCTATTCTCAAATTTTCTCAGCAATTGATCCAAAACGATTGCCACTTTATTACATAGAGACCCCCTGCCCGATACAATCGGGTGACCAGGGGGCCTCTGCAGATCCTTATGAATTTTAGGGAGGGTACACAGGACAGGAACCACTGGGTGGTCCACCTTAAGATATTTTGACAATTTAGTGTCAATAAGGCCATTGTGAAAAGCCTCATCGATCAGATTATCCAATTCCAATTTGTACACCTGGGTAGGGTTAATTTGGAGTCTCTCATAAACATCAGCATCCGAGAGCTGTGACCTTATCTCACCGACATATTGCACCGTATCCATCACCACCAAAGCCCCGCCTTTATTGGCTGGCTTAATGGTGATGGATTCGTTCCTCTTTAATACCCCAATTTCTCTACGCTCAGCATAGGATAGATTAGACCGGGCTGATCTACTTTCCTTTTGTTTCAGTCTGGCTATATCAGCCTTTACAAATTTACAAAAAGTATCTAAAACAGGATCCTGTACCGGAGGCACAAAAATCACTTCTGTTATAGAGACCAAACGTTTCAAGGGAAAGACATGTCGGTGAAACAGAAGTCACATCCCTCTCCTTATCTGAAAAAAACAATGCCAATTTTAAGCGACGAAAGAAGGAAAATAGATCATTGTCAACATTAAACCAATTTACGTCACCCGTAGGGCAAAAAGATAAACCCCTAGAGAGTACTCTGATTTGTAGGTCAGAAAGAGTAAGTGAAGATATATTTACCACTAACGACAGTGCTTCACTCACTTCCTCTTCACCTTGGACCTGGTCGTCAGACCTTGATTCACCTTTTCGATGTTTCCTGCCACCCCTGTGGCCCTTCCGTCTCCTTGAGAGACACCGTCCATTCCTTTGACTAAAAAACAAGAAGTCTCTGCATTCAATACACCACCATCATCAGTGGAATCAGACTCGCCACCTGTGAATCCGAACGATGTCGAGGCTGATGTTTATGAGAGACTCCAAATCCAAAAGTGGCAATCTTTTTGGGTCAATTGCTGAGAAAATTTGCTATTTCTGCACCCTCATATGTGAGGGATACTAGTCACATTATCAGATCCTTGGAGGGTGTACAGGTCAGTGATTCCACTTGGTTGGTCTCCTTTGATGTTACTTCTTTGTATACATCTATCGAACATGCCAGGGGTTTGTCTGCTGTCGGTGTGGCACTCGCTGGGTCCGATATGGCTCCGGACTGCGCACGGTTCGCCCTGGCGCTGCTGGAGTTCATCCTTGGGAGAAATTTTTTTCTCTTTGGGGATGAGTTCTATTTGCAGCGCCGTGGGACAGCCATGGGGTCCAATGTGGCCCCCACGTATGCCAACATCTATATGGCTGTCCTGGAGGGCGAACACGTGTATGGGTCGTGGTTCTGGGGCCGTGTCAGGAGCTGGTGGCGCTACATCGATGACATTTTCCTGGTATGGGATGGGGACCGTAGCGAACTTGAGCAGTTCCACTTCTATTTGAATAGTGTGCATCCTGGGTTGGGGTTCACCATGGATTGCTCGCAGTCCAAGATGCAATTTTTGGACACTTGTGTCTACAAATCTGATGGTCTCCTGCATACCGACTTGTTTGTTAAACATACGGATAGAAACAACTTGTTGCACTTTTCCAGTGAACATCCACGCCGTATGGTGGAGTCCTTGCCATGGAGCCAACTGTTGTGAGTCAGAAGAATTGTCTCCAGTGACACTCGAGTTGACGAGAGACTGAATGAAATGTGTCAAAAATGTCTTGCTAGAGGGTACTCCAGGACTGATTTGGACAAATTTAAAGCTAGAGCCCTATCTAAAGGGCGTGGTGAGCTCCTTAATCCTAAGGTGGCGGTTATAGTAAACAAGAGAATTCCGTTTGTTACGGCATACAATGGCTTTAGCAACCGGATCTCAGATGTCATACGGAGGCATTGGCCACTGCTTAGCAGAGGTCATGCCAATGTTCATGAATTTCAATTACCCCCTTTACTGTCCTATAGGAGAAATAGAAATCTTAGGGATGAGCTGGTGGTGTCGGATGTTGGTAGCTCTAAAAAGGATCTACAGACTACTTTGAGTCGCCCGAGTCTGGGGAATTTTCCATGTCTCAATTGTGCATGTTGTAATAACATGGTAAAGGGAGCGTCTTTTTGTCATCCTCATACGGGTAGAAAGTATGAGATACGGAGATGATATACGTGTAAAAGTAGTTTTGCGGTCTATGTCCTTAGCTGTCCATGTGGTCTCTACTGTGTTGGGGAGAGCACGATGGAGGTTAGGGCTAGGATCAGCAAACATAAGAGCACTATTAGAACTAAACGCATTGAACTCCCAGTGCCTAGGCATTTCCATGAAATGGGACACTCAGTTAATCAGTTAAGATATAAGGTTATAGATGATGTTCCTGTGCTCAGGCATGGTGGAGACCGGGTTTCCATTTTGAAAAAGAAGGAGCTCAAATGGATATTTGAGCTTGATACGCTCTTTCCAAGAGGCATGAATATTGAGTACCAACAGAGTTGTCTCCTTTAGCGTTCGTTGGGTTGGTTGTGGTTCCTCATTGGTGTATTGTTTTTAACCATATTATTGTTTTTGTTTTTGTTTTTATTTTTTATAGATAAGTGATATTTGGTATAATACCCCTTATGATTAGATATCAAAATTTATCCCCATTTTTCCATACTATGTGTGATTTGTGAGATTGGGCATCCCTGTATCTCCCGGACATGAGGGGTACGACATTGATGATATGTGTAATAGGTACCTCGACTGCTGTCATCTATTTGGATATACATCTTTGATATTATGTATCCACCTATGCTAGTCAGTGTTTTTGTTAGAATAGAAGGGTATTTAGATGTACATGTCATGTTGTGATGTAACATATAATATATACCATATTTATTGTCAGATGTGACATATGGTGTATGTTCTGCTATTCCCATATGTGATGTATTTGTTCCGTTATTATTGTGTACATTGTGCGATCGTAACAGTTTTTTTCTTTCAATATATCGTTACAGGGTCTGAATAAGGTCCAAGGAATAAGAGGATACTTTGTTATGCTTATGATATAAGATGAACATTGGGCATAATATATAACGGATCCAGGGCTATATCCATCTATGTGCACCTATACATCATCTGACTTTGGAAGTTAAAGACATTTTTGGTGGTCCCACCTTTCTGAATAGGCGCACGGAGCAAAAGTTGTATTACTATGGACGCAGTATGTCATGCGCACTGGAACCTTTTGTGGAATTGGAGTTGGGACTTGTATGCTGGGCTCGATTGAGACTGTGGCACTGCGGACATGCGCACTGAAGCGTCGACCTTGGACTGTGATGGGTGGATCCTAAACAAGGACATGCGCATTGGTGGACTGTATCCGGACCTGCGCAATGATGAGCGCTGTGGAATATAGCGCTCGTAATTATTTCTTTTACGGCGGCGTATGTGGAAGCCCTGATTGGGATTTCAGTGGGAGGATCCTCCATTGGGACATGCGCGATGGTGGTGGCGTTTGTGGGTCTGTGCGGTGGTGGGCGCTGCCTGCTGGTTACGGTGCTGTCACATGGGACCAGCGCTGTTGCCTGATTGGGCTGCGCCTATCCTGCACACACCTATGGAGCCATAGCAACCGCCGATGCATTGTCCCAATAGGATGATGGGGTGTGTTTACATCAGGGAAGCTGGGAGCGCTTATATTGTATTTATGAGTTGGAATACGATTAGGGGAGTGATCAAGGGGTGATTCTTTATATGTGGGTGGGGTATAAATTGCTTAATGTTTTGTACTGATTTTATTTATTTGTATGAAGTTTGTAATATTGGCGTTTTTTTCTATCTGATCATGGCACTCTTATTGGTTGTTTGTTAACTATGGGGGTGGTCCTAATGATATATAATGGTGGTTAAAATGTGACTGTACTGTGCTTGAAAAAGGTCCTCGGACCGAAACGTTGCCACAGGAGGCAGAATAAAGTGTGTTGCTGTTTGACACTTCCTGGTGTGGCGCTGTCCTTCTCTTTAATTTATATCGAGCACTACTAACTTGGTCAGAGCAAGCACTGCCTGAACACTGATCACAGTGCTGCGCGTTCACACTGACTATAAGGCTACTTTCATACTAGCGTCGTACTCGGCCCGTCGCAGTGCGTCGGGCCGACGTACCGACGCTAGCAGTGAATGCGCCGCACAACGGGGGCAGCGGATGCTGTTTATCCATGCATCCGCTGCCCCATTGTGAGGTGCGGGGAGGTGGGGGCGGAGTTCCGGCTGCGCATGCGCGGTCGGAAATGGTGGTCCGTCGGCAGCAAAAAACGTTACATGTAACGTTTTTTGCAGCCGACGGTCCGCCACAACACAGCGCAACCGTCGCACGACGGTTGCAACGTGTGGCAAAGCGTCGCAATGCGACGCTAATGCAAATCAATGGTGAAAAAACGCATCCTGCAAGCACTTTTGCAGGATGCGTTTTTTCAATCAAACGACGCATAGCGACGTGCAGAGCATGACGCTAGTGTGAAAGAGGCCTAAAGGAGTCTTTTGCAAACTGCTGACTCCTAAAACATCAATGCAGTCTAACTAGCTTTCATTAGATTGTAAGGCTGTGGCAGAATAAAGCTGGTTGTCTGACAATTAGATTTTCTAGAGAATAGACAAACATGGTTTATTACCATGTTTACGTCTCAATCTTTGTATACACTGCACCAAACTAGTTCTCTGTATATAAATTAGGAAGCACTTACCATGCTTTCATCTCCGAAACCCAATGAACATGTGCTCAGTGGGTGTGGGGAGGCAACCGAAGCTGCTTAGTCCTAGGAAACCGAGACAGCTCTGATATGCGGTTTGTAGGCTGAAATTCCTTTGTAGCTGCGGCTAATATAGCAGCTCTAGCTAAAAGCGAAATCAGTTAAAAAACAAAACGATGTATTGATATGTTAAAAAGACTCATCCCCTTCCCCAAAGATAATTTAAGACCTCATGGAGGGGCAATAATATCAACTATATAATTGTCTAAGGGTTACTTCCGTCTTTCTGTCTGTCTGTAACAGAAATCCCAAGTCGCTGATTGGTCGCAGCAAAACAGCCATGACCAATCAGCGACGGGCACAGTTTGGCGGCAAAATGGCCGCTCCTTCCTCCCCGCAGTCAGTGCCCGCTCCATAATCCCCTCCAGTCAGCGCTCACAAAGGGTTAATAAATATAAAAAAAATATATAAAATAAAAATATATAAATGCAGGCTTTACCATGTTATTAGCCATAGGTAAGTGTTCACACTAGGCAGTCAGGTCAGGTACCCATCCGATTTGAGATTACCTTGACATTTGGTGGATGGGCTCACTTTTTTTGGCCTAATCTTGTGCTAAGCATCTCATCTGTTTTCTCATAGATTTCACAAGCCATTAAGCTATTAACATTTCATGTATCGCACATTTCCTTGCTTTAGTACAGTTGAGTGCAGCCATTGATCTATTTGCTATGTTAGTCATTTTTGGTTATGCTCCAGTTCAGATTAGATTTCTGTTCAGTCAGTTTACCTATATTTACTATGTACTATTTTTTCTGACTTGAATGCCCCGCCCTTCACCATGCTGTGATTTTAATTACATCCAAACACAGTTGGTTCTGACCTTCCTATAAATGCAGGCTTTACCATGCTATTAGCCATAGGTAAGTGTCCACACTAGGCAGTCAGGTCAGGTACCCATCCGATTTGAGATTACCTTGACGTTTGGTGGATGGGCTCACATTTTTTGGCCAAATCTTGTGCTAAGCATCTCATGTGTTTTTTCATAGATTTCACAAGCCATTAAGCTATTCACATTTCATGTATCGCACATTTCCTTGCTTTAGTACAGTTGAGTGCAGCCATTGATCTATTCAGAAAGGGTTAATGGCAGCGTTAACGGACCGCGTTATGCCGCAGTGTAATGCACTCCGTTTATGCAGCTATTAACCCTGTGTGACCAACTTTTTACTATTGATGCTGCGTATGCGCGCTGTCCTCGGCAGTGCAAGCGGCAGGTTCCGATGCCAAGGATACTATGCGAGAAGGACCTGCCATGACGTCACGGTCATGTGACCGCGACGTCATCACAGGTCCTGCGCTCATACCAACCCTGGGACCAAAAGCTGCCGCGTGCACCGCACACAGGCGCCAGGACGTCAAGTGGCCTTCGGAAGGTGAGTATATGTTTATTGTTTATTTTTAGTCTTTTTTAACCACGCATATAGTGCCCACATTGCTATATACTATGTGGGCTGTGTTACATACTGTGTGGGCTCTGTTATATACTACATCTCTGTGCTATATACTATGTAGCTGGGCAATATACAACGTGACTGTGCAATATACAACGTGACTGTCCAATATACTACGTGGCTGTACAATATACTTTGTGCTCTGTGTTATATACTATGTCGACTGTGCAATATACTATGTGGCTCTGTTATATACTACGTGGCTGTGCAATATACTACATAGCTATGCAATATACTACGTGCCTCTACAATATACTACGTGGCTATGTTATATACTACGTGGCTCTACTATATATTACGTCGCTGACCAATATACTACATAGCTGTGCAATACACTATGTGACTGTTATATACTATGTGGCTGTGCAATATACTAAGTGCCTGTGCAATATACTACGTGGCTCTACAATATACTATGTGGCTATGTTATATACTACGTGCCTCTGCTATATACTACGTGGCTGACCAATATACTACGTAGCTGTGCAATACACTACGTGGCTATGTTATATACTACGTTGCTGTGTTATATACTACGTAGCTCTGCTATATACAACGTACGCTGTGTTACATACTATGTAGCTCTGTTATATACTATGTTGGTTGTATATAGTACGTAGCCTGTGCTATATACTACCTACATATTCTAGAATACCCTATGTTAGGGCTGGCGGAACGCACCAAGTATAAGGTGAAATAATATTAGGTGCGTTCGCAGACGTGGTCCACCGTGCAGGAGAAACCTGCTGCTAGTAAATGGCTGCGCTATATGGCGGTGGAAGCGAACCCTGTTACTTCACAGGGCCGCAATACCGCACAAAAGAGCGCAAGCAAGGAGTCGCCAAACTCAGTCCCTAGACTCGGGATTGAAGTCCGTACAGACTACTTGCGCACAACACCCCAACTTGGTGTAATAGGTAACTAACAGAAATAGTATAAAGCACAAGAGTGCGAGCTGTGCCGTGCAGGCTGACACCACTAATCCATACCTCCCAACTGTTGAAGATGGGAAAGAGGGACAAAGTTTGCGGCGCGCGAAGCGCGCCGCGGTAAATTTTAGGCCACGCCTCTGACCACACCCATTCATAATTAGTCACACCCATATCCACGTCCCAAGCACACCCATTTAGCACTGCTGATCACACTGTTTCATATACAATAGTTATAAACAAAAAAATATGGCCACACAGTGCTCCATACTGTATAATGACCACACATGATGCCCCATACTGTATAATGGCCACACATGACGCTCCATACTGTATAATGAACACACATGACGCTCCATACTGTATAATGACCGCATGCATACTGTATAATGGCCGCACATGATGCTCCATACTGTATAATGACCGCACATGATGCTCCATACTGTATAATGACCGCACATGATGCTCCATACTGTATAATGGCCGCACATGATGCTCCATACTGTATAATGACCGCACATGATGCTCCATACTGTATAATGACCGCACATGATGCTCCATACTGTATAATGACCGCACATGATGCTCCATACTGTATAATGACCGCACATGATGCTCCATACTGTATAATGGCCGCACATGATGCTCCATACTGTATAATGACCGCACATGATGCTCCATACTGTATACTGGCTGCACATGATGCTCCATATTGTATAATGACCGCACATGATGCTCCATACTGTATAATGACCGCACATGATGCTCCATACTGTATAATGACCGCACATGATGCTCCGTACTGTATAATGACCGCACATGATGCTCCATACTGTATACTGGCCGCACATGATGCTCCATACTGTATAATGACCGCACATGATGCTCCATACTGTATAATGGCCGCACATGATGCTCCATACTGTATAATGGCCGCACATGATGCTCCATACTGTATAATGACCGCACATGATGCTCCATACTGTATAATGACCGCACATGATGCTCCATACTGTATAATGACCACACATGATGCTCCATACTGTATACTGGCTGCACATGATGCTCCACACTGTATAATGACTGCACATGATGCTCCATATTGTATAATGACCACACATGATGCTCCATACTGTATACTGGCTGCACATGATGCTCCATATTGTATAATGACCGCACATGATGCTCCATACTGTATAATGACCACACATGATGCTCCATACTGTATACTGGCTGCACATGATGCTCCATACTGTATAATGACTGCACATGATGCTCCATACTGTATAATGACCCCACATGATGCTCCATACTGTATTATGGCCACAGTTCTCCATACTGTATAATGACATACAGGCACGCAGCTCACACAAATGCAGCATCACACACACAGTATCACACATACACACGCAGCATCACAAACGCAGCTCACAAACACATGCAGCTTTGACACAAATGCATCACACATGCAGCCATCACACACACACACAGCCATCACACACACACATGCAGTCATCACACACACACACGCAGCCATCACACACACACGCAGTCATCACACACACACACGCAGCCATCACACACACAGCCATCACACACACAGCCATCACACACACACGCAGTCATCACACACACACGCAGTCATCACACACACACGCAGCCATCACACACACACACGCAGCCATCACACACACACACACGCAGCCATCACACACACACGCAGCCATCACACACACACACGCAGCCATCACACACACACACACGCAGCCATCACACACATGCAGCCATCACACACACACATGCAGCCATCACACACACACACACGCAGCCATCACACACACACACACAGCCATCACACACACACACGCAGCCATCACACACATGCAGCCATCACACACACACGCAGCCATCACACACACCCAGCCATCACACACACACACCCAGCCATCACACACACACACACACCCAGCCATCACACACACACACTCAGCCATCACACACACACACCCAGCCATCACACACACACACCCAGCCATCACACACACACCCAGCCATCACACACACACACCCAGCCATCACACACACACACCCAGCCATCACACACACACACCCAGCCATCACACACACACCCAGCCATCACACACACCAGATACCTCATACACACATGACACACACACAAATGCAGCATCACACATCTCACACACACACACACACACACATCACACACACACACACACACACACACACACACACACAATCTCCTCTGTGGTGCAGGGGCGGCTGATCTGGCCATGTGCACTGCAGCTCTTCAGTTTCTCCGGCTGCTCACAGCTCTGCACTGTCCCGGCACCTCCCCCTTCTCTCCTTCTCTGCCGGGATAGCAGCTAAGAGCAGGAGACGCCGGAGCTCCGTGCACACACAGGAGGAAGTGAGTGGCTGACCTCTCATCTTGATCGCTGCTGGCTCTCTGCCTCAGCGTGGCAGCGCCGCACACACAGGGGGCGGGGGCGGGGGCGGGATCGGTCGGGAGGAGACCCAGCATGTATAAGAAAAAAAAAACGGCTCTCTACGTCCCGGAAGTGGGCGGGGCTTCACCGGCGGCCGCAAATTCGGGATTTTAAATGCCCGAAGCGGGACAGCGGGACCCCGGTGCCAAAGCGGGACTGTCACGCTGAAATCGGGACGGTTGGGAGGTATGCACTAATCACCCAGACGTGGGTTAGGAAATGCTCTCCTGGCGCGTGGCGCCGCACTGGCGGTCACAGCAATAGATGCTGTATCGTCATACCTCCCAACCATCCCGATTTCAGCGTGACAGTCCCGCTTTGGCACCGGGGTCCCGCTGTCCCGCTTCGGGCATTTAAAATCCCGAATTTGCGGCCGCCGGTGAAGCCCCGCCCACTTCCGGGACGTAGAGAGCCGTTTTTTTTTTCTTATACATGCTGGGTCTCCTCCCGACCGATCCCGCCCCCGCCCCCGCCCCCTGTGTGTGCGGCGCTGCCACGCTGAGGCAGAGAGCCAGCAGCGATCAAGATGAGAGGTCAGCCACTCACTTCCTCCTGTGTGTGCACGGAGCTCCGGCGTCTCCTGCTCTTAGCTGCTATCCCGGCAGAGAAGGAGAGAAGGGGGAGGTGCCGGGACAGTGCAGAGCTGTGAGCAGCCGGAGAAACTGAAGAGCTGCAGTGCACATGGCCAGATCAGCCGCCCCTGCACCACAGAGGAGATTGTGTGTGTGTGTGTGTGTGATGTGTGTGTGTGTGTGTGTGTGTGAGATGTGTGATGCTGCATTTGTGTGTGTGTCATGTGTGTATGAGGTATCTGGTGTGTGTGATGGCTGGGTGTGTGTGTGTGATGGCTGGGTGTGTGTGTGTGATGGCTGTGTGTGTGTGTGTGATGGCTGGGTGTGTGTGTGATGGCTGGGTGTGTGTGTGTGATGGCTGAGTGTGTGTGTGTGATGGCTGGGGGTGTGTGTGTGTGTGATGGCTGGGTGTGTGTGTGTGTGATGGCTGGGTGTGTGTGATGGCTGCGTGTGTGTGTGATGGCTGCATGTGTGTGATGGCTGCGTGTGTGTGTGTGTGATGGCTGTGTGTGTGTGATGGCTGTGTGTGTGTGTGTGTGTGATGGCTGCGTGTGTGTGTGTGATGGCTGCATGTGTGTGATGGCTGCGTGTGTGTGTGTGTGATGGCTGCGTGTGTGTGTGTGATGGCTGCATGTGTGTGTGATGGCTGCGTGTGTGTGTGTGTGATGGCTGCGTGTGTGTGTGTGTGATGGCTGCGTGTGTGTGTGATGACTGCGTGTGTGTGTGATGACTGCGTGTGTGTGTGATGGCTGTGTGTGTGATGGCTGTGTGTGTGATGGCTGCGTGTGTGTGTGTGATGACTGCGTGTGTGTGTGATGGCTGCGTGTGTGTGTGTGTGTGATGACTGCATGTGTGTGTGTGATGGCTGTGTGTGTGTGTGATGGCTGCATGTGTGATGCATTTGTGTCAAAGCTGCATGTGTTTGTGAGCTGCGTTTGTGATGCTGCGTGTGTATGTGTGATACTGTGTGTGTGATGCTGCATTTGTGTGAGCTGCGTGCCTGTATGTCATTATACAGTATGGAGAACTGTGGCCATAATACAGTATGGAGCATCATGTGCAGTCATTATACAGTATGGAGCATCATGTGCAGCCAGTATACAGTATGGAGCATCATGTGTGGTCATTATACAGTATGGAGCATCATGTGCGGTCATTATACAATATGGAGCATCATGTGCAGCCAGTATACAGTATGGAGCATCATGTGTGGTCATTATACAATATGGAGCATCATGTGCAGTCATTATACAGTGTGGAGCATCATGTGCAGCCAGTATACAGTATGGAGCATCATGTGTGGTCATTATACAATATGGAGCATCATGTGCGGTCATTATACAGTATGGAGCATCATGTGCGGTCATTATACAGTATGGAGCATCATGTGCGGCCATTATACAGTATGGAGCATCATGTGCGGCCATTATACAGTATGGAGCATCATGTGCGGTCATTATACTGTATGGAGCATCATGTGCGGCCAGTATACAGTATGGAGCATCATGTGCGGTCATTATACAGTATGGAGCATCATGTGCGGTCTGTCATGATCTCTGCAGGCAGAGATCATAGCAAGCCTATAGAGGGACAAGCTCTCGGAAGATGGAACTATACTGACCATGAACTAAGCCTGCCGCGCAACTAGAAATAGCCAGGTAGCATTTCCTATTTATCGCTAGATGCCCAGCTCTGGCCTAAGACCTAAATAGCTAGCAGAGGGAAATATAAGACCTGGCTCACCTCTAGAGAAATATTCCAAAGAAGACAGTAGCCCCCCACATATAATGACGGTGAGTTCAGATGAAACAACAAACGCAGCAGGAAAATAGTCTTAGCAAATTTGAGGTCCGCTTACTAGATAGCAGAAGACAGATAGTATACTTTCATGGTCAGCAGAAAAACACTAACAAAACACCATCCAGAGATTACCTTAAACTCTGGCATTAACTCATAACGCCAGAGTAGCAATCCCTGATCAACGAGAGCTTTCCAGACACAGTAACAAAACTTCAGCTGTGAACTGGAACAAATAGGCAAAACAAAACATGGACAAAGTCCAACTTATCTAGTAGTTGTCTAGAAGCAGGAACAAGCACTGAGAGGCATCAGATAACATTGTTGACCGGCAAGAAACCACCAGAGAAATGAGCTTAAATAGCGACACCCACTACTGATGGAACCAGGTGAAACAGGAAAGAGGATGACAAGTCCAATTCCACAAGCGGCCACCGGGGGAGCCCAGAATCAAAATTCACAACAGCGGTCATTATACAGTATGGAGCATCATGTGCGGTCATTATACAGTATGGAGCATCATGTGCGGTCATTATACAATATGGAGCATCATGTGCAGCCAGTATACAGTATGGAGCATCATGTGCGGTCATTATACAATATGGAGCATCATGTGCGGCCATTATACAGTATGGAGCATCATGTGCGGTCATTATACAGTATGGAGCATCATGTGCGGTCATTATACAGTATGGAGCATCATGTGCGGTCATTATACAGTATGGAGCATCATGTGCGGTCATTATACAGTATGGAGCATCATGTGCGGCCATTATACAGTATGGAGCATCATGTGCGGTCATTATACAGTATGGAGCATCATGTGCGGTCATTATACAGTATGGAGCATCATGTGCGGCCATTATACAGTATGCATGCGGTCATTATACAGTATGGAGCGTCATGTGTGTTCATTATACAGTATGGAGCGTCATGTGTGGCCATTATACAGTATGGGGCATCATGTGTGGTCATTATACAGTATGGAGCACTGTGTGGCCATATTTTTTTGTTTATAACTATTGTATATGAAACAGTGTGATCAGCAGTGCTAAATGGGTGTGCTTGGGACGTGGATATGGGTGTGACTAATTATGAATGGGTGTGGTCAGAGGCGTGGCCTAAAATTTACCGCGGCGCGCTTCGCGCGCCGCAAACTTTGTCCCTCTTTCCCATCTTCAAAAGTTGGGAGGTATGGTATCGTGTGTAACGCATTGTGAGTTTAGTCGAGTGCTAGATAGCAGCCATACACCATACGCGAGCAGTCATACTTTAGGGATGGGATATTTAAGGAACGACTTGCACTCATCAACAAACACACGTATACAATTGTACACTAGCGCATGGCCGTGCGGTCAAGCGAAGATTATATAGCTGCAGCACGAACAGGACCTTCCAAAAAAGGACCAATGGGAAGCTGCCACAGAAGTTCAGCACCTTCAGGACCTTCCTGGAGGACCAATGGGATCCGCTGCAGTATCTGAGCATGTGACCCTCGATCTCCAACGGGAGATCTCACCCTGGGCATGTTTAGAAGGGAAAAAGCAGGACTTAGTCCCAAAAGCATCTGCTCGCCGCTGCCCAGCACTGGCTTTAAAGGTAGAAGCTGGAAAAGCACCAGCAACCCTAAGCACAGAGTGAGACTGAGCCAGACACTGGGACCAACGTCTCCGCTGAGCAGGCTCCACTGTGGCAGAAGAAGAATGGGAGACCGCAGCAGAAACGGCCCGAGATTCCCCCTGTGCAGAAGCGGGAACTCGGCCCCTAACATTACCGCCCCTCCTAGGGCCCCCCTCCTTGGACCTCGCTACGCTCGAAGGCAGCAATGAGCTACGGAGCCCGAATGTGCTCAGCTGGCTCCCAAGACCTGACCACAGCCCTTCCAGTCCACCAGATAAATTTTTTTGCCACGAACCACCTTGTACCCCAGAATAGCGTTCACCTCATAATCGTCCGTAGACGAACCCGATGTCCCAGCAGATGACTCAGAAAACCGGGACATGTACATGGGCTTCAAAAGGGACACATGAAAGGTGTCCGTGATACCTAGACGAGGTGGAAGGGCTAAACAGTAGACCACAGGGTTGACCTGTTCGAGAACCTTGAAAGGACCCAAGTAGCGTGGTGCAAACTTAGAAGACTCAACTCGCAGCCTGATGTTACGGGCAGACAGCCACACTAAGTAGCCAGGAGCAAAGGTCGGAGCGGGGCGCCGATGTGCATCGGCGGAGGACCTCATTCTCTCCTTGGAAGCCCGAATAGCATCCTGAGTGCGGTCCCAAATGTCCCGTGCCTCCACAGCCCAGTCTGCCACCCTGGAATCAATGGAAGACACGGGCATGGGCACAGGTACCCGCGGATGCTGGCCATAGTTAAGGAGGAAAGGTGTCTGTCCAGTGGAGTCGGCTACAGCGTTGTTCAGAGCAAACTCTGCTCACGATAGCAAAGATGTCCAGTCATCCTGCCTAGCTGAGACAAAATGTCGCAGATATGTGACCAAGGTCTGGTTGTCTCTCTCTACCAACCCATTCGTCTCGGAATGATAGGCAGAAGAGAGATTCAACTCGATACTGAGAAGATGACAAAGCTCTCTCCAGAACCGAGACGCAAACTGGGGACCCCGGTCACTGACAATTTTGTCCGGCATACCGTGTAGGTGGAAGATGTGTTTTATAAACAACGCTGCCAAGGCTCGTGCAGAAGGTAGCTGTGGAAGTGGCACCAAATGCACCATTTTAAAGAAATGATCGGTGATTACCCAAATGACGGTACAGCCACGAGACTTGGGCAAACCCACCACAAAGTCCATCCCGACCATCTCCCAGGGCCTGTCTGCCACCGGCAGGGGATATAACAACCCAGCTGGCCGTTGTCGAGGAGACTTATTTTTGGCACAGGAGACACATGCCCGAACATAGTCTCCGACGTCGCGGACCATATGTGGCCACCAGTACATTCTCGCCAGCAACTCAGATGTCCTCTTTGCCCCAAAGTGTCCACCCACTCTGGACGAATGAGCCCAAGAGAGAACTTCCGGTCATAAATTAATGGGAACAAAAGTCTTGCCCGGAGGCACAGACTCTAACGAAAACGGAGCTACGGTTCTCAGGCTCTCAGAAGGGACAATAAGTTGAGGCTCCCCTTCCTCCTCCTCAGTTGACACAACGGAGCGAGAGAGAGCATCAGCACGAATGTTCTTCTCCCAGGCGAGATAATGGAGAGTGAAGTGGAACCGGGAGAAGAACAAGGACCATTTGGCCTGACGAGAATTCAGCCGCTGAGCTGTACGTAAATAGACCAAATTTTTGTGGTCCGTGAAGACTTGGAAGGGAAACCGAGCTCCCTCCAAAAGATGTCTCCTCTCCGAAAAGGCCAACTTCATTGCTAGCAACTCCCTATCCCCGATGGAGTAATTTCTCTCCGCTGGTGTGAAGGTCTTAGAGAAGAAGAAGCAAGGATGCTTCCGACCCTGAGCATCCTTTTGAAAGAGGACTGCTCCAGCACCAATGGATGAGGCATCCACCTCCATTATGAATGGCTTATCCACATCGGGATGATGTAAGATGGGAGCGCTAGCAAAATGAGACTTTATAGAAGTGAAGGCCTTGGAGACCTCTTCCGACCACAATTTGGAATTCGCTCCCTTCTTGGTGAGGGATACCAAGGGAGCTACCAAAGTTGAGAAGTGGGGAATGAACTGGCGATAGTAATTTATGAACCCCATAAAGCGCTGCACCGCTTTAAGAGAATGGGGTTCTTGCCAGTCCATCACAGCCTGTAGTTTGGCAGGATCCATAGCCAATCCCTGGGCGGAAATGATATAGCCCAGGAAAGGCAAAGACTCCTGCTCAGACACACAAACTTCTCCAACTTTGCATGAAGGGAATTCGCCCGTAAGAGATCGAAAACTCTGCCAACATCTCTCCGGTGAGAGTCAATATCTGGAGAGAAGATGAGAATATCATCCAGATAGACTACGACCGAGGTGGAAAGCATATCCCGGAAGATATCGTTGACAAAGTCCTGAAAAACGGCTGGGGCATTACAGAGCCCGAAGGGCATCACCAGATACTCATAGTGCCCATCCCTGGTATTAAAAGCCGTTTTCCATTCGTCCCCCTCACGGATGCGAATCAGGTTGTAAGCACCCCGCAGATCTAGTTTGGTGAATACCCTTGCTCCTCTTAGCCTGTCAAAGAGCTCCGAAATCAGGGGCAACAGGTACTTATTTTTGATAGTGATGGCATTAAGACCCCTGTAATCGATGCAAGGACGTAATTCCCCATTCTTCTTCTGCACGAAGAAGAACCCCGCCCCTGCAGGAGACACTGACTTCCTAATGAACCCTCTTGCCAAATTCTCCTGGATGTATTGAGACATAGCATCCATCTCAGGGAGAGAGAGGGGATAAACCCTTCCCCGAGGAGGTTCAGCTCCAGGCAAGAGGTCAATAGGACAGTCATAGGGGTGATGAGGCGGAAGAGTTTCTGCAGCCTTTTTGGAGAAAACGTCTGCATAGCTCCAATAGCATTTGGGAAGAGGAGAAAGATCTGCGGGTATCTTGGTAGTGGAAAGCTGTACGCACTCACTCACACACCTGCCCATACAAGACTCACTCCAATCCAATATTCTCCCTGAGGACCACTCTATATGTGGGGAGTGGAAACGGAGCCAGGGTATTCCCAGCAGAATCTCATCCATTCCCTCGGGAAGGACAAGAAGGGAAATAATCTCCTGGTGGGAAGGAGACATGGACAACGAGAAAGGAACGGTCTGGTGTGTGATTTGCAGTGGAAGTGTCGACCCATTCACAACTCTAACAGTTACAGGTTTGGCGAGCATTACCAGTGGTATAGCGTGGCGCAGAGCAAAAGCAGAGGACATGAAATTTCCCTCAGCTCCTGAATCCACACAAAGCTCGACTGGAAGAGTGGATGAGCCTATCAGGATTGTCCCTTTAAAGGACAGTTTGGAGTAAAATGCCGTTGTGTCTAGTGAACCTCCCCCAACAGTTACTAGACGCAATCGTTTCCTGACCGCCGTGGACATTTATTGGCGTAATGTCCTGGTTGATGGCAATTTTTACAAACCACGGGTACTCAAGCGGTCTGAGACTTAGGTCCCACTCGAGAAACCTCCATGGCCTCATGGGAGTCGGACACCAGATCAGGAGATTCAAGAGGTCTGGCGAAGGTGGGAGCCAGCCGAAACCTCTGCCTACACTGGGTCCGCTCTAACCTCCGCTCGTTAAAACGGAGGTCGATGCGGGTAGAAACAGAGATAAGCTCCTCCAGTGTGGCGGGAATCTACCTGGTGGCCAAGGCGTCCTTCACGTGGTCTGCCAGTCCTTTCCAGTATACCGGAATAAGAACTTTATCTGGCCACTCTAACTCTGAGGCTAGAGTCCGGAACTGGATGGCAAACTGGCTGACCAATGACGAGCCCTGAGTAATTGTCAACAACTGGAGTGCGGTATCGTGGGTAACATGAGGTCCCAAAAAGACCAGCTTCAGAGCGTCCAGAAAGAGAGGAGCACTCTGCACCACACAATCATCATGCTCCCAAAGCGGCCTTGCCCACTCCAACGCCCTGCCCGACAAGAGAGATAGAATAAATCCCACTTTCGCCCGTTCCGTAGGGAAATGTGCCACCAAGAGCTCGAGGTGTACGGAGCATTGGCTCACGAATCCGCGACATGGCTTACTGTCACCAGCAAACTTGTCAGGAAGCGGGAGATGGGATATAGTCGGAGCAGGGGTGGCATCAGACAAACTGGCTGCAGCTGCACTTGCAGCCTGAACAGCGACAGCAGTGACATCCACAGCTGAGGTTGTACACTCAAGAGCCGCCAACCTTCCCTCCAGCTGCTGGATGTACCGCTGAAGACGCTGATCGTCCGCCATTTACTAGCCAGACCCTGGCGCTAGTGTTCTGTTAGGGCTGGCGGAACGCACCAAGTATAAGGTGAAATAATATTAGGTGCGTTCGCAGACCGGGGTCCACCGTGCAGGAGAAACCTGCTGCTAGTAAATGGCTGAGCTATATGGCGGTGGAAGCGAACCCTGTTACTTCACAGGGCTGCAATGCCGCACAAAAGAGCGCAAGCAAGGAGTCGCCAAACTCAGTCCCTAGACTCGGGATTTAAGTTTGCACAGACTACTTGCGCACAACACCGCAACTGGGTGTAATAGGTAACTAACAGAAATAGTATAAAGCACAAGAGTGCGAGCTGTGCCGTGCAGGCTGACACCACTAATCAATCCACAAAAGTCCAACTGTATACCTATACAATGGTACTTCCACAGTACATACAAACAACCACAAGATGGCAGTATAATCACTGTCACCTTAGAGAAGCCAACCATTAACCCCTTCCCGACCTGTGACACAGCGTATGCGTCATGAAAGTCGGTGCCAATCCGACCTGTGACGCATATGCTGTCACAGAATGATCGCGTCCCTGCAGATCGGGTGAAGGGGTTAACTCCCATTTTACCCGATCTGCAGAGACAGGGGGAGTGGTACTTCAGCCCAGGGGGGGTGGCTTCACCCCCCCGTGGCTACGATCGCTCTGATTGGCTGTTGAAAGTGAAACTGCCAATCAGAGCGATTTGTAATATTTCACCTATGAAAATGGTGAAATATTACAATCCAGCCATGGCCGATGCTGCAATAGCATCTGCCATGGCTGGAGACCCCGATCTGCCCCCACCCCACCCCACCGATCACCTCCCCAGTCGTCCTTTTTGCCCCGATCTCCGTTCCGCTCCCCTCCTCCCTCCTGTCGGCTCCCCCGGTCCTCCTGTCCGCTCCCCAGGTCCTCCGATCCCCCCCCCCGTGTTCCAATCCTACCCCCCCATACTTACCTCGCTCCAATGTCACTTCCGGTGTCCGGCCGTCTTCTTCATGGGCGCCGCCATCTTGGAAAATGGCGGGCGCATGCGCAGAGCGCCCGCCGAATCTGCCAGCCGGCAGATTCGTTCCTGCACATTTTGGTCGCTGTGATAAGTTCTATCACAGCGATCAAAATTAAAAAAATAGTAAATAAATCCCCCCCTTTATCACCCCCATAATAAAATATAGAAAATATAATTATTTTTGCTTTTCCATTAGGGTTAGGGGTAGGGTTAGGGGTAGGGTTAGGGGTAGGGTTGCACTTTGGGTTGCACTTAGGGTTGCACTTAGGGCTAGGGTTGCACTTAGGGCTAGGGTTGCACTTAGGGTTGCACTTAGGGCTAGGGTTGCACTTAGGGTTGCACTTAGGGTTGCACTTAGGGTTAGGGTTGCACTTAGGGTTGCACTTAGGGATAGGGTTGCACTTAGGGCTAGGGTTGCACTTAGGGTTGCACTTAGGGTTGCACTTAGGGCTAGGGTTGCACTTAGGGCTAGGGTTGCACATAGGGTTGCACTTAGGACTAGGGTTGCACTTAGGGTTGCACTTAGGGTTGCACTTAGGGCTAGGGTTGCACTTAGGGTTGCACTTAGGGTTGCACTTAGGGTTAGGGTTGCACTTAGGGTTGCACTTAGGGCTAGGGTTGCACTTAGGGCTAGGGTTGCACTTAGGGTTGCACTTAGGGTTGTACTTAGGGCTAGGGTTGCACTTAGGGCTAGGGATGCACTTAGGGCTAGGGTTGCACTTAGGGCTAGGGTTGCACTTAGGGCTAGGGTTGCACTTAGGGCTAGGGTTGCACTTAGGGCTAGGGTTAGAATTAGGGTTAGAATTAGGGTTAGAATTAGGGTTAGGGTTGGAATTAGGGTTAGAATTAGGCTATGTGCACACGGTGCGGATTTGGCTGCGGATCCGCAGCGGATTGGTCGCTGCGGATTCGTATCAGTTTTCCATCACGTTTACAGTACCACGTAAACCTATGGAAAACCAAATCTGCTGTGCCCATGGTGCGGAAAATACAGCGCGGAAACGCGGCGTTGTATTTTCCGCAGCATGTCAATTCTTTGTGCAATTCCGCAGCGTTTTACACCTGCTCCATAATAGGAATCCGCAAGTGAAATCCACACAAAAAACACTGGAAATCCGCGGTAAATCCGCAGGTAAAGCGCAGTGCATTTTACCTGCAGATTTTTCAAAAACTGTGGAAAAATCCACACAAATCCGCAACATGAGCACATAGCCTTAGGGTTAGGGTTGGAATTAGGGGTAAGACTAGGGTTAGGGGTGTGTTGGGGTTAGGGTTGTGGTTAGGGTTGGGATTAGAGTTAGGGGTGTGTTGGGGTTAGTATTGAGGGGTTTCTACTTTTTAGGCACATCAGGGGGTCTCCAAACGCGACACCATTGATTCCAGCCAATCTTGTGTTGAAAAAGTAAAATGGTGCTCTCTCCCTTCCGAGCCCCGACGTGTGCCCAAACAGTGGTTTACCCCCACATATGGGGTACCAGCGTACTCAGGAGAAACTGATCAACAACTTTTGGGGTCCAATTTCTCCTGTAACCCTTGGGAAAATAAAAAATTGCGGGCTAAAAAATTATTTTTGAGGAAAGAAAAATGATTTTTTATTTTCACGGCTCTGCGTTATAAACTTCTGTGAAGCACTTGGGGGTTCAAAGTGCTCACCACACATCTAGATAAGTTCCCTTGGGGGTTTAGTTTCCAAAATGGGGTCACTTGTGGGGGGTTTCTACTGTTTAGGCACATCAGGGGCTCTGCAAACGCAACGTGACGCCCGCAGAGCATTCCATCAAAGTCTGCATTTCAAAACATCACTACTTCACTTCCAAGCCCCGGCATATGCCCAAACAGTGGTTTACGCCCACATATGGGGTATCAGCATACTCAGGAGAAACTGGACAACAACTATTGGGGTCAAATTTCCCCTGTTACCCTTTGGAAAATAAAAAATTCAGGGCTAAAAAAATTTTTTTGAGAAAAGAAAAATTATTTTTTATTTTCATGGCTCTGCGTTATAAACTTCTGTGAAGCACTTGGGGGTTCAAAGTGCTCACCACACATCTAGATTAGTTCCTTGGAAGGTCTAGTTTCCAAAATGGGGTCACTTATGGGGAAGCTCCAATGTTTAGGCACACAGGGGCTCTCCAAACGCGACATGGTGTCCGCTAATGATTGGAGCTAATTTTCCATTCAAAAAGCCAAATGGCGTGCCTTCCCTTCCAAGCCCTGCCGTGCACCAAAACAGTGGTTTACCCCCACATATGGGGTATCATCGTACTCAGAACAAACTGTACAACAACATTTGGGGTCCAATTTCTCCTGTTACCCTTGGGAAAATAAAAAATTCTGGGCTAAAAATCATTTTTGAGGAAAGAAAAATTATTTTTTATTTTCACGGCTCTGCGTTATAAACTTCTGTGAAGCACTTGTTGGTTTAAAGTGCTCACTATGCATCTAGATAAGTTCCTTGGGGGGTCTAGTTTCCAAAATGGGGTCACTTGTGGGGGATCTCCAATGTTTAGGCACACAGGGGCTCTCCAAACGCGACATGGTGTCCGGTAACGATTGGAGCTAATTTTCCATTCAAAAAGTCAAATGGCGCGCCTTCCCTTCCGAGCCTTGACATGCGCCCAAACAGTGGTTTACCCCCACATATGAGGTATCAGCATACTCAGGAGAAATTGCCCAACAGATTTTAGGATCCATTTTATCCTGTCGCCCATGTGAAAATTAAAAAATTGAGGCTAAAAGAATTTTTTTGTGAAAAAAAAAGTACTTTTTCATTTTTACGGATCAATTTGTGAAGCACCTGAGGGTTTAAAGTGCTCACTATGCATCTAGATAAGTTCCGTGGGGCGTCTAGTTTCCAAAATGGGGTCACTTGTGGGGGAGCTCCAATGTTTAGGCACACGGGGGCTCTCCAAACGCGACATGGTGTCCGCTAAAGATTGGAGCCAATTTTTCATTCAAAAAGTCAAATGGCGCTCCTTCCCTTCCGAGTTCTGACGTGCGCCCAAACAGTGGTTTACCCCCACATATGAGGTATCAGCGTACTCAGAACAAATTGGACAACAACGTTCGTGGTCCAGTTTCTCCTTTTACCCTTGGGAAAATAAAAAAATTGTTGCTAAAAATCATTTTTGTGACTAAAAAGTTAAATGTTCATTTTTTCCTTCCATGTTGCTTCTGCTGCTGTGAAACACCTGAAGGGTTAATAAACTTCTTGAATGTGGTTTTGAGCACCTTGAGGGGTGCAGTTTTTAGAATGGTGTCACTTTTGGGTATTTTCAGCCATATAGAACACTCAAATTGACTTCAAATGTGAGGTGGTCCCTAAAAAAATGGTTTTGTAAATTTTGTTGTAAAAATGAGAAATCACTGGTCAAATTTTAACCCTTATAACTTCCTAGCAAAAAAAAATGTTGTTTCCAAAATTGTGCTGATGTAAAGTAGATATGTGGGAAATTTTATTTATTAACTATTTTGTGTCACATAACTCTCTGGTTTAACAGAATAAAAATTCAAAATGTGAAAATTGCAAAATTTTCAAAATTTTCGCCAAATTTCCATTTTTTTCACAAATAAACGCAGAAATTATCGACCTAAATTTACCACTAACATGAAGCCCAATATGTCACGAAAAAACAGTCTGAGAATCGCTAGGATCCGTTGAAGCGTTCCCGAGTTATTACATCATAAAGGGACACTGGTCAGAATTGCAAAAAACGGCAAGGTCATTAAGGCCAAAATAGGCTGGGTCATGAAGGGGTTAATAAAAATGTATATTTAAAAAGATTTTAATTAAAGAAACAAAATAAGAACAATACATCAAAACATGAAGTTAAAAGCTACTACATTCTATCTGGGTAATGCCCCATGGGAAAACAACAGTGGGAGGCACACTATATATTAAATATAGTAAGTATACTAACTGCATAACTCAAAGAGACTGCTCAAAACTGATGATGAGCATATGAATAATATATATATATATATGGTGCTAACAGCATCCCTATTCTAGTATCAAAGTCTCTGGTTTCTAAAGCAGCCCTTAACAGTATACAGACCTGATAATGATATCATAAATCTAATGTATCATAAACAATAACAAACAATATTAAGGTAATGCAGATATCTTTACCTAGATGAAATCAATAATCCTGTGCCTCCTCTCCTGCTTTTCACGGCGCCGGGAAAAGCAGGAGAGGAGGCACAGGATTATTGATTTCATCTAGGTAAAGATATCTGCATTACCTTAATATTGTTTGTTATGGTTTATGATACATTAGATTTATGATATCATTATCAGGTCTGTATACTGTTAAGGGCTGCTTTAGAAACCAGAGACTTTGATATTAGAATAGGGATGCTGTTAGCACCATATATATATATATTATTCATATGCTCATCATCAGTTTTAAGCAGTCTCTTTGAGTTATGCAGTTAGTATACTTACTATATTTAATATATAGTGTGCCTCCCACTGTTGTTTTCCCATGGGGTATTACCCAGATAGAATGTAGTAGCTTTTAACTTCATGTTTTGATGTATTGTTCTTATTTTGTTTCTTTAATAAAAATCTTTTTAAATATACATTTTTTATTAATGGTTGGCTTCTCTAAGGTGACAGTGATTATACTGCCATCTTGTGGTTGTTTGTTTGACACCACTAATCACCCAGACGTGGGTTAGGAAGCACTCTCCTGGCGTGTGGCGCCACACTGGCGGTCACAGCAATAGACGCTGCATCATGTGTAACACGTTGTAAGTTTAGTCGAGCGCTAGATAGCAGCCATACACCATACGCGAGCAGTCATACTTTAGGGATGGGATATTTAAGGAATGACTTGCACTCATCAACAAACACACGTATACAATTGTACACTAGCGCATGGCCGTGCGGCCATGCAAAGATTATATAGCTGCAGCACGAACAGGACCTTCCAAAAAAGGACCAATGGGAAGCTGCCACAGAAGTTCAGCACCTTCAGGACCTTCCTGGAGGACCAATGGGATCCGCTGCAGTATCTGAGCATGTGACCCTCGATCTCCAATGGGAGATCTCACCCTGGGCATGCTCAGAAGGGAAAAAGCAGGACTTAGTCCCAAAAGCATCTGCTCGCCGCTGCCCAGCACTGGCTTTAAAGGTAGAAGCTGGAAAAGCACCAGCAACCCTAAGCACAGAGTGAGACTGAGCCAGACGCTGGGACCGATGTCTCTGCCGAGCAGGCTCCACTGCGGCAGAAGAAGAATGGGAGACCGCAGCAGAAACGGCCCGAGATTCCCCCTGTGCAGAAGCGGGAACTCGGCCCCTAACACCCGATGTGTTAGAATCAGGCCACCATCTAGTATGAAATAAATGGAAAGCATAAATAAATAGAAACAGCAAAAAAATGTTTTTTAAAAAAAGCATACATAGTAAAAAATATGTACAATATACAAAAATAATTTTCCACAGAAAGAGGAAAGTAATTTTAAATGTTTTAGCAGTATTTTGTGGTCATAAAAAATTATAAATCAAAAATTGTGAAAAATAAACACGTATTTCTTATTTTTCTTACCATTTTCCACTTATATCAGAAAACAAAAAACAGGAATATAAACATGACATAAAAAACAGGCAAAAATTATTTGAATAAACAAATGAGAAAAGATATAATTAAAAAAGCTATACAATGAAATCTAAAAATGTGACTCGTGAGAAAGGGGAGATAATAGCATGGTCATTAACTGGTGAAGAATCATTATACCAACCTGAAACCCACTGCATCCAGATTACATCGTACTTTCCAACAGTGGGAGTAAAGTCTTGCAGACAGTAACAGTAGAGTGTTTCTACATGATCTGCTTCATCTTCCAAATAGTTTTGGGCTTCTTCTAAGAAGGGCTCAGTCATGTCCACCAGCTCGATGTTATTAAAAAAATGTAAGAGAACATGTTTGCTCACTCTTCCAATGCCTGAACCACAATCAAGGGCAAAGTCAGTGCCAGCTTTTCCAGGACCCTAGATGGAAGGAAAAGAAATACACTTAATTATATAATTAGTGATGAGCAAGCACTAAAATGCTCGAGCGCTCGTTGCTCGAGTCGAGCAGATTGGTATACTCAGGTACTCGACACGAGCAGTGAGCCCAATGTAAGTCCATGGGAGACCCGAGTATTTTTAGCGCGATCCCCCCTGGGGGTTCTTTTAAGGTCTAAAAAGTCTGAAAATGATGGAAACACTGCTCAAATGACTCAGGAACAAAATGGGGAAGCATTCCAGACTCCTAGTTCACAGCTTTAACACCTTTGCGCCATGCGCCGTACTAGTACTGCGCTGCAGGCACTGCATTTGTGCCAGCCGCAGTACTAGTACGGCGCCGCCATTTTCCGGTCACCGCGTGGCATCGCACGGTGATTGGGTTCCGATGGCTTTTGTCCCTGACAGCAGACCATCTCTGCACGTAGCTCCGAGGGCTGCACCGCCCCCCCGCATCAGCGATCGCTGTGATTGGCTGGTCAGAATTGACCAGCCAATCACAGCGACATGACAATAAAGTAAAAAAAAAAGCATGTGACAGGCTTTGATTGGTGCTGTGTGACGTCGCACCAATCACAGCCGTCACAGTAGGTGGGGTGATCGCCACGTCACCTCACCTGATTAACCCCTATGGCGCTGATTGGCTGAACAATAGCTTCTAGCCAATCAGCACCAAAGGGGTTAATTTAAAATACCAATCACCGCCCTGCACGCCATCTTTCTCTCAGATTTGGCGTGCAGAGCGGTTGTCCAAGCCCCTCTGTCTGACCTGAGTGAAGGAATCCATTGGTGGCCAGTGTGATCAATCCGGCGATCTCCTGCCCTCCTGTGCTGTGTGCTGCTCCAGCTCCGTGCTCTGTGCTTGTGCTCTCTGCTGCCATCTGCCTGCGGTGTGAGGCCTGTGATCACAGCAGCAGCAGCACCTCCCCCACCCCTTTCCCATCCCCCCTCCTCCACCCTCCAATTCAATTTTTAGCGCACTTTTTTGCACTTTTTTTTCCCTGTGCGCGCCGTCCCGTGCAGAGCATTCGTGCTCTTCCTGTGTCCGCAGCTCTTTGATCAGTATCGCTGCTGATCAGAGACTGCACCACAGGACTTTTTCTTTTTTTAGGTAGTTAGTGTAGCAGACTTCGCAGTCTAAGTGACGTCCGATTTCTTTTTTACAAAAATATAATAATAGTAGTTAGTACAGTGTAGTTTTAGACGTAGATTAACTGTTGTCACAGTGTTAATGACGAACGGTCTTTTTTTTTAAAGAAAAAAAAAATTGTACAGAATAGTTTAGTGGTAGCTTGTTAGTGTAGCCGGCATCACAGCGTTAGTGACGACCGATGATCTTTTAGAAAAAAAAAATCGTGCAGAGTAGTTTTTTAGGTAGGGGGGTAGCGTCTTTTTTGCTTAAAAAATCTGCTATCGCCGGATAATCTCTAGTGCATTAGGGGAGCGTACGTCACACTGTTAGTGGCGTCTGCTTTTCTTTTGTAAAAAGAATAATTAGTTGCGTCACCTAATTTTTAGCAAGTGCATTAGGGGAGCGAACGTCACACTGTTAGTGGCGTTTGTTTTTTCTTTTGTACAAAGAATAATTAGTTGCGTCATCTAATTTTTAGCTAGTGCATTAGGGGAGCGTACGTCACACTGTTAGTGGCGTTCGCTTTTCTTTTGTAAAAAGAATAATTAGTTGTGTCGCCTAATTTTTAGCCTGTTCATTAGGGGAGCGTACGTCACACTGTTAGTGGCGTTCGTTTTTTCTTTTGCAAAAAGATTTAGTTGCATATCGATCCTGTATGGATTGCACCCCCTGAAAATTTTCAGCCAGTCATTACGGATTTCAGCAGCAGCTCAGGAATCCAGTTTGACACGACTGGTCTCACTGAAATTGACTTCTTCAAATTCTTTTTCAGTGATGAAATAATAAATCTTATGGTGGCCCAGACGAACCTGTATGCCTAACAATTTTTCACCCAAAATCCCACGTCATCACACGCCAGATGGACCCCCGTAAATGCAGCAGAGATGATGACATTTTGGGGAATTGTGCTGCATATGGGCATAATCAAACAGCCAAAGCTTCGGCAATACTGGAGTACTGACATTCTCTACAGTACACCGGTATTCCGCATGGCCACGAAAAGGACACGATTTGAAGGGATCCAAAAATGTTTGCATTTCAGTGATGATGCACAGTGTCCTCCTCGAGACAATCCAAACTTTGATCGTCTATATAAAATTCGGCCAGTGATTGAACACTTCAGCAGAAAATTTGCTGAGGCATACGCACCCCAGAGGGACATCGCTATTGATGAATCTTTCATTCACTTCAAAGGGAGGCTAAAATTCCGACAGTACCTGCCCAGTAAGAGGTCCAGGTACAGAATAAGCTGTACAAACTGTGCAAGAGTACCTCAGGGTACACCCACAGATTTAGGGTCTACGAGGGGAAGGACACTCAGATTAACCCCCCTGAATGCCCCCCCATCCTGGGGGTGAGTGGGAAAATTGTGTGGGAATTGCTGCACCCACTGCTGGATAAGGGTTATCACCTCTACATTGACAACTTTTACACCAGCATCCCACTCTTCAAGGCCCTCTCTGCCAGAGGTGCAGCTGCATGTGGCACTGTGTGAAAAAATCAGCGAGGCCTCCCTAAGCCACTAATTGGGCAAATGCTGAGAAAAGGGGAAAGTAGAGCCAAATGCAGCGACAACATGCTCGTGTCACAGGAAGCCTAGGTGGGCAAGAGCTAATAACCCGGGCCGCTGCAGTTTCCCCCAGACTAGGGAAATCCTGACTGACCCTCTACCTAGAGTTTACACTGATGGTGTGCATGTCTAGGCCTCCACCCTCACCCTATCTCCTGTTTCAACCCTAGGCTGAAACCACCACACAGTGAAGAGATAATACACCAATACCCACAGTTAGCACAGACAAGGATAACGGAAAATATACACCACGCCGCAGTCACTCAGGAATACACTATAAATGCACAGGGCAAAACAAATACAAATATAGGAAGGAGTAAATAAGACAAAGGGAAATACACCACCAGATACGATACTCCAACTCCTAGCTCACCACTCCAGACCGAGATAACCAAGCACTAGACAGAAGCTATTATCGGCGATGCCCAATGTTCAGAAGAACTATTTAAAGGCAGTGGGCGTGGCCCAGCTTCCAATCCGAGCACCAGCTAAATTAACCCGGGACCAGCTAGATAAAATCTAGCCGACGCCACTGAGCACATAGTGGACAAAAGCGGAATTACCGCTGTCTGTCGAACGCCCTGGTATGAACAGCGTCCGACATGACATTACCCCGCCTTCTATGAGGGACCCCAGGGCCCTCACGGCTTATAGGACCCGGCTTGTCCGGATGACAGCGGTGAAACATACTGACCAGCCGGTCAGCATGAACGTCCGAGGCTGGTACCCAGGACCTTTCCTCAGGCCCATAACCACGCCAGTGTATCAAGTACTGTAAAGTGCGGCGCACTACACGAGAGTCGACCACATTGGAGACTTCGAATCCCAAATTACCATCCACCAAGACTGGAGAAGGCATAGGTGTCGTGTCCACAAGACCCACCGTCTTTTTTAGCAACGATCTGTGGAACACGTTGTGTATCTTATACACAGTAGGAAGCTCCAATCGGTACGCTACAGGGTTAATGACGGCGGCGACCCTAAATGGACCAATAAACCGTGGACCCAATTTAAGGGATGATATCTTGAGTCTTATGTTTTTTGTGGATAACCACACCCAGTCATCCACACTCAGGTCCGGACCTGGCACACGCCTACTGTCAGCCACACATTTGTACCTAGCACCTACACTCAGCAAGCGCTGTTTAACTCTCCTCCAGACTGATGACAATTGTGTTCCTAACTGGTCCTCCTCCGGAACGCTGGAAGAGCCCCTCTGACTCAAAGTACAAAATTGAGGATGTAGCCCGTAAACACAAAAAAACGGAGACTCCCCAGACGACTCCTGTCGGTGATTATTGATGGCAAACTCAGCCAAAGGAAGGAACGTTGACCACTCCTCCTGGTTATCAGAGACAAAGCAGCGTAAGTACTGTTCCAAATTTTGGTTCATACGCTCGGTCTGACCATTTGACTGAGGATGAAACGCCGAAGAATGAGACAACTTGATACCCAGCCGTGAGCAAAATGCTTTCCAAAATTTTGCCACAAACTGAGTACCCCTATCAGACACTATGTCAGACGGAACCCCATGAAGTCTGACCACCTCCTGCACAAATACCTGAGCCAGAGTCTTAGCGTTAGGCAACGAAGGCAAAGACACAAAGTGCAACATTTTTGAAAACCGATCAACAATCACCAAGATGACCGTGTTCCCAGCTGAGGAGGGCAAATCAGTGATGAAATCCATGGAAATTTCCGTCCATGGCTTACTAGGTACCTCAAGAGGAAGTAGTGTGCCAACAGGACAGGAGCGGGGCGTCTTAGCCCTGGCGCACGTGGTACAAGCTGACACATATGAGACTACATCCTGTCGGATCTTGGGCCACCAAAACCGACGTGACACCAACTCCAAGGTACCTCTAACCCCTGGGTGGCCAGCTAGGACAGCATCATGATGCTCCGCCAAAACCTTTAAGCGGAGATGAAGCGGTACAAAAGATTTGTTGATGGGAAGCTCAGATGGTACCTCCTCCTGAGCCTCGGCAATCTCAGCCTCAACCTCGGTAGTGAGAGCCGAAACCACAACACCCTTTTGGAGGATGGGTACTGGTTCTCCCCCCGGAAAACACCTGGACAGAGCATCCGCCTTAGTGTTTTTAGACCCTGGTCTGTAAGTGACCACAAAGTTGAACCATGTGAAAAACAATGCCCAGCGAGCCTGCCTGGGAGACAGACGCTTGGCAGACAGACGCTTGGCAGACTCCAAATAAAGCAAATTCTTATGATCGGTAATAATGATAACCTGATGAACCGACCCCTCCAAGAAGTGTCGCCATTCCTCAAAGGCCAACTTGATTGCCAACAACTCCCTGTTGCCGATATCGTAGTTACGTTCGGCGGGCGACAGTTTCTTGGAAAAATAGGCGCATGGACGCAAATCACTCAAAGATGAGCCTTGTGATAGTACCGCCCCCACACCAACCTCAGACGCATCGACTTCCACAACAAAAGGTTTTGATACGTCTGGCTGCACAAGAATGGGGGCTGAAACAAAACTGTTCTTAAGAAATTCAAATGTGCGCACAGCAGCCTCAGGCCAAACGGAGAAATTGGTACCCTTTTTAGTCATGTCAGTTAGCAGTTTAGCAATGATGGAAAAATCTTTGATAAATTTCCTATAGTAGTTAGAAAACCCAAGGAACTGCTGAAGTGCTTTCAGGTTATCAGGCCGTTCCCAATGCAGCACCACTTGCACCTTAGCGGCGTCCATTTTAAAACCAGAAGCAGACACAATATAACCCAAGAAAGGCAACTCTTGAACAGAGAATACACATTTATCAAGTTTAGCATACAGCTTATTCTCTCTGAGAAGCTGTAACACCTGCCTGACATGATCTAAATGAGTATCACGGTCGCAAGAATATATGAGAATGTCATCTAGGTACACGATAACGAATTTCCCCAAAACATGCAAGAACACATCATTAATGAAATGTTGGAACACTGCAGGTGCGTTAGTCAACCCAAATGGCATCACCAAATTTTCAAAATGACCCTCAGGGGTATTAAAAGCCGTCTTCCACTCATCACCTTGACGGATTCTTATGAGGTTGTACGCCCCCCTGAGGTCAAGCTTGGTAAACCACTTAGCACCTGCCACCTGATTGAACAAATCCGGTATCAATGGCATAGAGTATGGATCACGAACCGTAATCTGGTTCAACTCCCTGAAATCCAGACACGGGCGTAATCCGCCATCTTTCTTCTTCATGAAGAAGAACCCTGCTGCCACAGGCGAGGATGAAGGCCTGATGTACCCTTTGCTCAAACTTTCAGCAATGTAATCCTTTAACGCTTGTCTCTCCGGACCGGAGATGTTAAACATCCTTGCTTTAGGCAGTTTGGCCCCTGGTTTAAACCTGATAGTACAGTCATAGGGACTGTATGTGGTGGCAACTCTGAACAACCCTTCTCAGAGAACAGATCCACAAAATCCAGAAGTGACTCCGGAACGCTTGACGTCACAGCAGACACACATGTGGCCAGGCAATTCTCCTGGCAGAACTCGCTCCACTTAATTATGTCCTGAGTTTTCCAGTCAATTACTGGGTTGTGCATAGACAACCATGGAAAACCCAAAACCACCTGTGCAGGAAGATTCCTGAGCACCTTACATGTAACCTGCTTGGAATGTAGAACCCCAATGTGGAGTTTAACCTCAGCCACAAACTCAGTAATCCCCCCCTGTGAGAGAGGAGCAGCATTGATGGTGACCACGCGGATAGGATGAGGCAGTTTTTCAATCCTAAAACCTGCTGAGCGCGCAAACTCCTCATCAATGAGATTTGTGGCAGAACCACTATCCACAAAAACAGTAATTGGCAGCTCACTGCCAGCGATAATAACCTTAGCAGGGAGCATGCATTGAGAAACCACCATGGAGGATATACATAAGCTCAGATTGGCCTCCTCCACACCCTCTGAGCTTAGAAGTTTTCCGCCGTTGCGTTTTTCTTAGACAGCAGAGGACAGATGCTAACCAAATTACCAGTTTTACCGCAGTAAAAACAGGCTCCCTGCTTCCTGAGCACAGGAGCTCGGCGCTTAACATGTGACACCCCTGCGATTTGCATAGGTTCCGTGGCCCACCTGCAGCAACCTCACGTGAACCTAAACCCTCTCCCATAGGTGGTGTCTCATGCTCCCCCTGACGCAAATGGCGATCAATGCGGACAACCAGACTCATAGCGGAATCTAGAGTAGCAGGAGACTCGTACATCAGAAGGGCTTTTTTAACCCTTCCAGAAACCCCATGAATAAACTGACTCCGCAGCGCTGGATCATTCCACTGTGTGTCGATCGCCCAGCGACGAAATTCAGAACAGTAATCCTCTGCAACTCGCTCCCCCTGGCAAATAGTGCGTATCTTAGATTCTGCTAGAGCCATTCTGTCAGGCTCATCGTAAATGTTTCCAAGAAAGGAAAAAAAACTCTACACAGAGTCAAATGCAGCAGAATCAGATGGCAAAGAAAATGCCCATGCTTGGGGATCCCCGCTTAACAAAGACAACACTAGGCCCACACGCTGAGCCTCAGTACCCGAGGAGACCGCGCGCATACGGAAATATAGTTTGCAAGCTTCACGAAAAGAAACAAATTTACTGCGTTCCCCAGCAAACTTTTCAGGCAGAGGAAACTTAGGCTCAGCAACCATACCTGTCGTTCCAGCTTGCACATTAGACACTGCTAGTCCCTGTTGCTGCACTGCCCCCCTCAACTCAGTGACCTGTAGGGACAGCGCCTCCAACTGGCGGGTTATGGAAGTCATGGGATCCATGACAAAACAAAAAAGAGGAAACCCCTATTTTTTTTTATATGTGGCCGATTATAATGTCACGGGAAGCCTAGGTGGGCAAGAGCTAATAACCCGGGCCCCTGCAGTTTCCCTCAGACTAGGGAAATCCTGACTGACCCTCTACCTAGAGTTTACACTGATGGTGTGCATGTCTAGGCCTCCACCCTCACCCTATCTCCTGTTTCAACCCTAGGCTGAAACCACCACCCAGTGAAGAGATAATACACCAATACCCACAGTTAGCACAGACAAGGATAATGGAAAATATACACCACGCCGCAGTCACTCAGGAATACACTATAAATGTGAAGGGCAAAACAAATACAAATATAGGAAGGAGTAAATAAGACAAAGGGAAATACACCACCAGATATGATACTCCAACTCCTAGCTCACCACTCCAGACCGAGATAACCAAGCACTAGACAGAAGCTATAATCGGCGATGCCCAATGTTCAGAAGAACTATTTAAAGGCAGTGGGCGTGGCCCAGCTTCCAATCCGAGCACCAGCTAAATTAACCCCGGACCAGCTAGATAAAATCTAGCCGATGCCACTGAGCACATAGTGGACAAAAGCGGAATTACCGCTGTCTGTCAAACGCCCTGGTATGAACAGCGTCTGACATGACAGCTCGTGGTCAAGTATAGGGACAAAAGGGATGTCCTTATCCTGACCACGATACACCATGACACAGCACCCTTGTCACTGTTCGTGGGACCACAACACAAGTCCCAAAGCCAGATTGTATCCTGGATTACAATTGGTACATGGGGGTGTGGATCTCTCAGATCAGGTCCTCCAACCATACAGTGCCATGTGAAGAGCTTACATACGGTACAAAAAATTGGCCGTGACATTATACAGATGGCAATGTACAATGCTTTTGTGCTGTTCCGATCTACAGGCAATACGGGGGGGGCCTTCCTTCAGTTTCAGGAGGTAGTCATCAAGGCCCTAATGTTTGGCACTCAGGGAGGTGAGGGCCCCAGTACTTATGAATCTGATATTGCCCGTATTGTCCCAGGTCAACATTTCCCAGGACAGGTTCCCCAAACAGCGAGGACAGGACAATCACAAAAACGGTGCAGAGTATGTTCCAAGAGGGGAATCCGAAAGGACACAATTTACCATTGTGAAACCTGCCCTGAGCAACCTGGCCTTTTCATTAAGGATTGCTTCAAAGCATACCACACGTCCACAAATTAATAAAATTAGTTTATACCCTGTTGACACAACACACTTTTATTATCTGATGTACCCCGCACATCTTACAGATACCGCCACATTATAAATTCATACACCAGTAAAACCAAAAGAATTATAATCAATACTATAAGGTTGGAGTCACACTACAGCGAGATACGGCCAAGTCTCGCAGGTTAAAAACAAGCTCTGGCACCAGCACTCCAGAGCAGAGCGTGCAGCTCCATGTATTTCTATGCGGCCGCACGCTCCGATCTGGAGGGCTGGTGCCACAGCTTGGTTTTAACCTGCGAGACTCGGCCGTATCTCACTGTGTGTGATCCCGGCCTAAAACTATGCCTCTAGATATATTCCTTCAGGGGTGTAGTTTCCAAAATGGGGTCACTTGTGGAGGATTTCCACTGTTTAGGCACATCAGGGACTCTGCAAAAACAACATGACGCCTGCAGACAATTCCATCAAAGTCTGCAATCCAAAACGTCACTTATTCCATTCCAAGACCCGACGTGTGCCCAAACAGTGTTTTTTCCCCACATATGGGGTATCGACGTACTAGTGAAAAATTGCACAACATTTTTTTCTGTCTATTTTGTCCTATAACCCTTGGGAAAATAAAAAAAATCGTAGCTAAAAGATCATTTTTGTGGAAAAAAATGTGTTTTATTTTTTTTCACGACTCATCGTTATAATTTTTGGTGAGGCACTTGGAGGTTTACGGTGCTCACCACATATCTAAATAAATTCCTTGGGAGGTCCAGTTTCCAAAATGGGGTCACTTGTGGGAGATTTCCACTGTTGAGGCACATCAGGGGCTCTGCAAATGCAACATGATACCCGCAGACTATTCCATCAAAGTCTGCAATCCAAAACGTCACTTATTCCATTCCGAGCCCTGACGTGTGCCCAAACAGTGGTTTTTCCCCACATATGGGGTATCGGCGTACTCGTGAAAAATTGCATAACATCTTTTTCTGTCTATTTTGTCCTATAACCCTTGGGAAAATAAAAAAATCGTAGCTAAAAGATCATTTTTGTGGAAAAAATGTGTTTTATTTTTTTTCACGACTCATCGTTATAATTTTTGGTGAGGCACTTGGAGGTTCACGGTGCTCATCACATAGCTAAATAAGTTCCTTGAAGGGTCTAGTTTCCTAAATAGGGTCACTTGTTGTGGTTTTCCACTGTTTAGGTACATCAGGGGCTCTCCAAACGCGGCATGGTGTCCGATCTCAATTCCAGCCATTTTGGTTTGAAAAAGTCAAACGGCGCTCCTTCCCTTCCGAGCCCTGTCGTGCGCCCAAACAGTTGTTTTCCCCCACAAATGGGGTGTCAGTGTATTGATGAGAAATTGCACAACAACTTTAGTGGTTTATTTTCTCCTTTTACCCTTGTAAAAATAAAAAAAATGTTGCTAAAAGATCATTATTTGAAAAAAAAGTTAAATGTTCATTTTTTCCTTCCACATTCCGTTAATTCCTGTGAAGCACCTGAAGGGTTAATAAACTTCTTGAATGTGGTTTTGAGTACCACGAGGGGTGTAGTTTTTAGAATGGTGTCACTTTTGGGTATTTGAAATCATATAAGCCCTTCAAAGTGACTTCAAATGTGATGTGGTCCCTAAAAAAATGGTTTTGTAAAGGTTGTTGAAAAAATCAGAAATCGCTGTTTAACTTTTAACCCTTTTAACTCCCTAACAAAAAAATTTGGTTCCAAAATTTTGCTGATGTAAAGTAGACATGTGGGAAATGTTATTTATTAAATAATTTGTGCGATATCAGTCTCTGATGCAAGGGTATAAAAATATAAAAATTCAAAGTTTGAAAATTGTAAAATTTTCAAAATTTTCACCAAATTTCCATTTTTTTTCAAAAAGAAATGCAATTAATATCAAATAAATTTTGCCACTATCATAAAATACAATATGTCACGAGAAAACAGTGTCAGAATCACCAGGATCCGTTGAAGCATTTCAGAGTTATTACCTCATAAAGTGCCAATGGTCAGAATTGTAAAAATTGGCCCTGTCACTTAGGTGAAAACAGGCTTCGGGGTGAAGGGGTTAAATCATTTTTTTACAAGATTCATGCCATTTTTCCCGGTGCCACAAAAAAACAGACTAAAACAAAACCAAAACGGATTTTGCTGGGAAATATGTTAAGGAACATCCTTTGCAGGTTAATGACTTGCCTGTAAGGCCAAATAATTAACCCCAGACTGAAAATTTCCTCCACCACTTGTGCTTAGTTCAGACGCAGCATTTTTTAAGCGTTTTTTAACTTTAACATTGCTTTCAACCACTATAAGTCACAGAGCCTATTTTTACTGTTGCATCAGGTGGCATTGATCTTCTTAAAGGGCCATTATTAAACAGTGGGTCTCCTAGACTGTTGTAGCCATACTCTGAGTGGATGGGCTGTCAACAATTACTATGCACCACAATACCCCTTTCATAAGATGTCCAGGAGGTCCTCCTGAAAAAATGTTGCATTGAATGCAAGGCCTGCCCTGCTACCAATTCATATGCACCCCAATAAGCCTTTGAACCCACATACTGGATGGGCCCATGAAAATCCACTTCACAATATGCATTTTGTACTCCCATACTCCTTTGTTTTACACATTGGCAGCAAGGCCAGCCCTGATGCATAGTCAGTCATATGCCCCCCCTCACACCTTGGAACCCACATACTGGATGGGCCCAAGAAAATCCACTTGTATTTTTTAATGGTATGATGGTTCCCTCTTTGCAGAATTATTTACAGGAGAATTTGGCAATTTAATTTGCCATGTTTTTAACACTAAGGTTAGAAGCAGGAGGCGAAACGCACGTCGGGGTGAGGGGACGCCAGTATCAATTGTTACCATCCACCTCTCGTGTCTCCCCTTTTCCTCATAGTTTGTAAGCTTGCGAGCAGGGCCCTCATTCCTCCTGGTATCTGTTTTGAACTGTGATTTCTGTTATGCTGTAATGTCTATTGTCTGTACAAGTCCCCTCTATAAGTTGTAAAGCGCTGCGGAATATGTTGGCGCTATATAAATAAAATTATTATTATTATTATTATTATTATCACGAGGTAACATGTTAAATATGCTTTTGGATTATTATTGAGTGGGTAATTGCACTGTTCCATGGGGGGTTTATAGGGTGGTCTTTGGTTCTCTCCTTTTGAAATACTGCCTACACATTAAGCCACTGTGCCAGCAATTAATTTATACTTTGTTCTAAGGCAGTATATTTGTGAGGAGTTATTTGTATTAGCAGTAGTGTTGAGCGATACTTTCCGATATCGGAAAGTATCGGTATCGGAAAGTATCGGCCGATACCGTCAAAATATCGGATCCAATCCGATACCGATACCCGATCCCAATGCAAGTCAATGGGACGAAAATATCGGAATTAAAATAAACCCTTTATAAACTTGTAGGTTCATTCTACATGAAGGAAAACAACTAAGAATAATGTAGGATGTATTGGGGGACGTGGCGGAGATATTAAAGGGACAGAGGTTTAGCCCAATGTAATAGAATAGCAGGATTTTTAATTTTTTTTTATGAAGTTCGGCGTTAGAAAGAATTTGACTATGTTATTTTTTTTTTTTTTTATGTCAGATATTGATGTTTCACTACTTCCACGCCCTTCACCTTCTTTTTTACTTCTCCCACGCTTTCTTCTTAATTATCCTCATCATCAGCTTCTTTGACATCAACTTCTTCACCTTATTCATCTTCTTCTTCATCTTCTACCTATTATTTTTTGGGTTACATTGTTCATATTCTTTTTATTTTACTATTATCTTCATCATATTCAACTTCTTCATCATATTCTTATTTGTGACAGGCATTCCCGTAGTTGTTATCTATAAAAGTTTGAAGATTACACCTTCCGTTCTGCCTGTCACAAACCAGTTACATTTGTCCGCGTTCAGTTTGGCCTGCAGCATCAGGCTTTATCCAGGGGCACCACGAGGAGGAACGGACTCACCCCCATACACTGCTTAGTCTTCTTCTGCTTATAATTTACATAATATTTTTTTGCTCTGATATTTTGTGTTATGCTTAATGTCCTTCTGCTCTTTGTTCTGCAGCCTCTTGTTCTTCTGCTTCTCGGTCTTCCAGGTCGTCGTCGTCTCCAGGGTCGTCGTCTCCGGGGTCGTCGTCATCGGGGTGGTCTCCGGGGTCGTCGTCATCGGGGTGGTCTTCAGGGTCATCGTCTCCAGGGTCGTCGTCATCACGGTGGTTGTCGTCTCTGGTGTCGTCGTCATCTTAGGGGTGTTCTTCCGGGTCATCGTGTTTAGTCTCTTGAACTTGGAAATGTAGCAGAAGGTACAAGAAGGCTGAGAAAATGCCGAGAACCAGCTGATGGAACTGGAACTCGGATGGCTACCCGAAGGTCCAAGAGCCAATGGAACTACCGAGGACCAGCTGACGTTACTGGAACCCGGTTACTAAGCAGGAGGTACCCGTGCCTGAAAGCACTACCAAGGACCACCTGACGTTGGTGGAACTCGGATACCCAGAGGGAGGCACCTAAGCCAAAGGCTCTGCCCGGAACCAGCTGACGGTACTGGAACCAGGATGGGGAGCAGAAGGTACAAGAGCAAAAGACACTGCCGAGAACCAGCTGACGGTGCTGGAACCCGGATGGGTAGCCGAAGGTCCAAGAGCCAATGGAACTACCGAGGACCAGCTGACGTTACTGGAACCCGGTTACTAAGCAGGAGGTACCCGTGCCTGAAAGCACTACCAAGGACCACCTGACGTTGGTGGAACTCGGATACCCAGAGGGAGGCACCTAAGCCAAAGGCTCTGCCCGGAACCAGCTGACGGTACTGGAACCAGGATGTGGAGCAGAAGGTACAAGAGCAAGTGTCTGCGTGGCTTTTGCAGGACACGTTGCCGGCTGCACAGCAGGGGAACAGCTGGCGGTGCTGGACCCCACTGACACATTGGCGAGGTGTTTGGCTCTGTGCAGCCAGCACTTCCGGACAGCAACGAGCGGTGTTGTAGCCCGGGCTCTGCAGGGGGAGCAGAGTGTAGGCCGAAGCCTACTTGAACCAATTTCAAAGGTAACCTTTAACCCCCCCTCAGGGGTTAGAAAGTAGAAGAGCCACAGCTTATGCAGCAGTAGTGCTGCACAAGTCAAAGGTTGCTCTTTTAATTTCGCTCCTTGCACACGCTGAATGAAACACGTATAACATTTAGCCCTTTATACAGTCAAACTGTGTTGGAGGCGCGAGTTCCCTTTGTAATGAGACGCAGCACAGATGTCAAGAATCCCACCTTGGTGCTGGGTGCAGCCTCCTGAGCGTTGTTATTTGCTGTACAGGAGTCTGCGCTGTCGTGTTATCCCCTGGCCTAGCGCCGTTAGCGCTGCCCATCTTCTGACCTCATTTAATGTTGGCCGGTGCGGTTCGCGATGCCCATGAATCACAGCCCCGCAGTGTATTGACATAGTTTAAACACTGCGGGGCTGGGATTCATGGCCTGGCGCAGTACATATGTTCGCCTCTCGCTTGGGTTCTTACACCCGCTTCAGACTATGCGGCGTCATCTGATCCCTTATCGCATGCCACGGCCATGAAGCCGCACAGTCCGAAGAAGGCGGAAGGAGAGGAGGGACAGGCGAACTGATGCACTGATCCTGCCCATCAATCACACCCTCGCAGTCCCAATAAATAAGACACCGAGGGGCGTTGTGTGGGTCAGGGCGGCCGCAGAGGCGCAGGCAGCCAAACCATGATGCCAGAAGACGGGCAGCGCTACCAAGGGGGTTGCAGCGTGTCATTACAAAGGAAAGTCACACCACCGGGACGGTTAAATGGTCACACAGAGGACACATTGCAGACGTGTTTTCAGTTCCACATGTGCGAGGAGAATACGTTTCTGAGCCACCTTGCACACATGCAGCATTACCGCTGTACAAGGTGGCTGGATAACGTAAAAACGCCTGGGGGAGGGGGGACAGGTTCCCTTCAATTTCAGTTCTTGTGTCTGCGTGGCTTTTGCAGGACACGTTGCCGGCTGCACAGCAGGGGAACAGCTGGCGGTGCTGGACCCCACTGACACATTGGCTGGTGTTTTTCTCTGTGCAGCTAGCACATCTGGGCAAAAACTGGCGGTGTGTTAGAGCCCAGGGACAGCAGGAGGAGGAGCAGGAGGAGGAGGAGCAGGGGGAGGGGAGTGTAGGCCGAAGCCTGCACAGGCGGCAGCTTTGGGTGTGTTGTGTCTGCGTGACTTTTGCAGGACACGTTGCCGGCTACACAGCAGGGGAACAGCTGGCGGTGCTGGACCCCACTGACACATTGGCGAGGTGTTTGGCTCTGTGCAGCCAGCACTTCCGGACAGCAACTAGCGTTGTTGGAGCCCGGGCTCTGCAGGTGGAGCAGAGTGTAGGCCGAAGCCTAATTGAACCGATTTCAAAAGTCACCTTTAACCCCCCCTCAGGGGTTACAAAGTAGAAGAGCCACAGCTTATGCAGCAGCAGTGCTGCGCAAGTCAAAGGTTGCTCTTGTAATTTTTCTCCTTGCACACGCTGAATGGAACACGTATAACATTCAGCCCTTTAGACAGTCAAACTGTGTAATGGAGGCGAGAGTTCCCTTTGTAATGAGACGCAGCACAGGTGTCAAGAATCCCACCTTGGTGCTGGGTGCAGCCTCCCGAGCGTTGTTATTTGCTGTACAGGAGTCTGCGCTGTCGTGTTATCCCCTGGCCTAGCGCCGTTAGCGCTGCCCATCTTCTGGCATCATGTAATGTCGGCCGGTGCGGTTCGCGATGCCCATGAATCACAGCCCCGCAGTGTCTTAACATTGTTAAAACACTGCGGGGCTGGGATTCAGGGCCTGGCGCAGCACATATGTTCGCCTCTCACACTCGGGTCCTTACACCCGCTTCAGACTGTGCGGCGTCATCTGATCCCTTATCGCATGCCACGGCCATGAAGCCGCACAGTCCGAAGAAGGCGGAAGGAGAGGAGGGACAGGCGAACTGATGCACTGATCCTGCCCATCAATCACACCCTCGCAGTCCCAATAAATAAGACACCGAGGGGCGTTGTGTGGGTCAGGGCGGCCGCAGAGGCGCAGGCAGCCAAACCATGATGCCAGAAGACGGGCAGCGCTACCAAGGGGGTTGCAGCGTGTCATTACAAAGGAAAGTCACACCACCGGGACGGTTAAATGGTCACACAGAGGACACATTGCAGACGTGTTTTCAGTTCCACATGTGCGAGGAGAATACGTTTCTGAGCCACCTTGCACACATGCAGCATTACCGCTGTACAAGGTGGCTGGATAACGTAAAAACGCCTGGGGGAGGGGGGACAGGTTCCCTTCAATTTCAGTTCTTGTGTCTGCGTGGCTTTTGCAGGACACGTTGCCGGCTGCACAGCAGGGGAACAGCTGGCGGTGCTGGACCCCACTGACACATTGGCTGGTGTTTTTCTCTGTGCAGCTAGCACATCTGGGCAAAAACTGGCGGTGTGTTAGAGCCCAGGGACAGCAGGAGGAGGAGCAGGAGGAGGAGGAGCAGGGGGAGGGGAGTGTAGGCCGAAGCCTGCACAGGCGGCAGCTTTGGGTGTGTTGTGTCTGCGTGACTTTTGCAGGACACGTTGCCGGCTACACAGCAGGGGAACAGCTGGCGGTGCTGGACCCCACTGACACATTGGCGAGGTGTTTGGCTCTGTGCAGCCAGCACTTCCGGACAGCAACTAGCGTTGTTGGAGCCCGGGCTCTGCAGGTGGAGCAGAGTGTAGGCCGAAGCCTAATTGAACCGATTTCAAAAGTCACCTTTAACCCCCCCTCAGGGGTTACAAAGTAGAAGAGCCACAGCTTATGCAGCAGCAGTGCTGCGCAAGTCAAAGGTTGCTCTTGTAATTTTTCTCCTTGCACACGCTGAATGGAACACGTATAACATTCAGCCCTTTAGACAGTCAAACTGTGTAATGGAGGCGAGAGTTCCCTTTGTAATGAGACGCAGCACAGGTGTCAAGAATCCCACCTTGGTGCTGGGTGCAGCCTCCCGAGCGTTGTTATTTGCTGTACAGGAGTCTGCGCTGTCGTGTTATCCCCTGGCCTAGCGCCGTTAGCGCTGCCCATCTTCTGGCATCATGTAATGTCGGCCGGTGCGGTTCGCGATGCCCATGAATCACAGCCCCGCAGTGTCTTAACATTGTTAAAACACTGCGGGGCTGGGATTCAGGGCCTGGCGCAGCACATATGTTCGCCTCTCACACTCGGGTCCTTACACCCGCTTCAGACTGTGCGGCGTCATCTGATCCCTTATCGCATGCCACGGCCATGAAGCCGCACAGTCCGAAGAAGGCGGAAGGAGAGGAGGGACAGGCGAACTGATGCACTGATCCTGCCCATCAATCACACCCTCGCAGTCCCAATAAATAAGACACCGAGGGGCGTTGTGTGGGTCAGGGCGGCCGCAGAGGTGCAGGCAGCCAAACCATGATGCCAGAAGACGGGCAGCGCTACCAAGGGGGTTGCAGCGTGTCATTACAAAGGAAAGTCACACCACCGGGACGGTTAAATGGTCACACAGAGGACACATTGCAGACGTGTTTTCAGTTCCACATGTGCGAGGAGAATACGTTTCTGAGCCACCTTGCACACATGCAGCATTACCGCTGTACAAGGTGGCTGGATAACGTAAAAACGCCTGGGGGAGGGGGGACAGGTTCCCTTCAATTTCAGTTCTTGTGTCTGCGTGGCTTTTGCAGGACACGTTGCCGGCTGCACAGCAGGGGAACAGCTGGCGGTGCTGGACCCCACTGACACATTGGCTGGTGTTTTTCTCTGTGCAGCTAGCACATCTGGGCAAAAACTGGCGGTGTGTTAGAGCCCAGGGACAGCAGGAGGAGGAGCAGGAGGAGGAGGAGCAGGGGGAGGGGAGTGTAGGCCGAAGCCTGCACAGGCGGCAGCTTTGGGTGTGTTGTGTCTGCGTGACTTTTGCAGGACACGTTGCCGGCTACACAGCAGGGGAACAGCTGGCGGTGCTGGACCCCACTGACACATTGGCGAGGTGTTTGGCTCTGTGCAGCCAGCACTTCCGGACAGCAACTAGCGTTGTTGGAGCCCGGGCTCTGCAGGTGGAGCAGAGTGTAGGCCGAAGCCTAATTGAACCGATTTCAAAAGTCACCTTTAACCCCCCCTCAGGGGTTACAAAGTAGAAGAGCCACAGCTTATGCAGCAGCAGTGCTGCGCAAGTCAAAGGTTGCTCTTGTAATTTTTCTCCTTGCACACGCTGAATGGAACACGTATAACATTCAGCCCTTTAGACAGTCAAACTGTGTAATGGAGGCGAGAGTTCCCTTTGTAATGAGACGCAGCACAGGTGTCAAGAATCCCACCTTGGTGCTGGGTGCAGCCTCCCGAGCGTTGTTATTTGCTGTACAGGAGTCTGCGCTGTCGTGTTATCCCCTGGCCTAGCGCCGTTAGCGCTGCCCATCTTCTGACCTCATTTAATGTTGGCCGGTGCGGTTCGCGATGCCCATGAATCACAGCCCCGCAGTGTATTGACATAGTTTAAACACTGCGGGGCTGGGATTCATGGCCTGGCGCAGTACATATGTTCGCCTCTCGCTTGGGTTCTTACACCCGCTTCAGACTATGCGGCGTCATCTGATCCCTTATCGCATGCCACGGCCATGAAGCCGCACAGTCCGAAGAAGGCGGAAGGAGAGGAGGGACAGGCGAACTGATGCACTGATCCTGCCCATCAATCACACCCTCGCAGTCCCAATAAATAAGACACCGAGGGGCGTTGTGTGGGTCAGGGCGGCCGCAGAGGCGCAGGCAGCCAAACCATGATGCCAGAAGACGGGCAGCGCTACCAAGGGGGTTGCAGCGTGTCATTACAAAGGAAAGTCACACCACCGGGACGGTTAAATGGTCACACAGAGGACACATTGCAGACGTGTTTTCAGTTCCACATGTGCGAGGAGAATACGTTTCTGAGCCACCTTGCACACATGCAGCATTACCGCTGTACAAGGTGGCTGGATAACGTAAAAACGCCTGGGGGAGGGGGGACAGGTTCCCTTCAATTTCAGTTCTTGTGTCTGCGTGGCTTTTGCAGGACACGTTGCCGGCTGCACAGCAGGGGAACAGCTGGCGGTGCTGGACCCCACTGACACATTGGCTGGTGTTTTTCTCTGTGCAGCTAGCACATCTGGGCAAAAACTGGCGGTGTGTTAGAGCCCAGGGACAGCAGGAGGAGGAGCAGGAGGAGGAGGAGCAGGGGGAGGGGAGTGTAGGCCGAAGCCTGCACAGGCGGCAGCTTTGGGTGTGTTGTGTCTGCGTGACTTTTGCAGGACACGTTGCCGGCTACACAGCAGGGGAACAGCTGGCGGTGCTGGACCCCACTGACACATTGGCGAGGTGTTTGGCTCTGTGCAGCCAGCACTTCCGGACAGCAACTAGCGTTGTTGGAGCCCGGGCTCTGCAGGTGGAGCAGAGTGTAGGCCGAAGCCTAATTGAACCGATTTCAAAAGTCACCTTTAACCCCCCCTCAGGGGTTACAAAGTAGAAGAGCCACAGCTTATGCAGCAGCAGTGCTGCGCAAGTCAAAGGTTGCTCTTGTAATTTTTCTCCTTGCACACGCTGAATGGAACACGTATAACATTCAGCCCTTTAGACAGTCAAACTGTGTAATGGAGGCGAGAGTTCCCTTTGTAATGAGACGCAGCACAGGTGTCAAGAATCCCACCTTGGTGCTGGGTGCAGCCTCCCGAGCGTTGTTATTTGCTGTACAGGAGTCTGCGCTGTCGTGTTATCCCCTGGCCTAGCGCCGTTAGCGCTGCCCATCTTCTGGCATCATGTAATGTCGGCCGGTGCGGTTCGCGATGCCCATGAATCACAGCCCCGCAGTGTCTTAACATTGTTAAAACACTGCGGGGCTGGGATTCAGGGCCTGGCGCAGCACATATGTTCGCCTCTCACACTCGGGTCCTTACACCCGCTTCAGACTGTGCGGCGTCATCTGATCCCTTATCGCATGCCACGGCCATGAAGCCGCACAGTCCGAAGAAGGCGGAAGGAGAGGAGGGACAGGCGAACTGATGCACTGATCCTGCCCATCAATCACACCCTCGCAGTCCCAATAAATAAGACACCGAGGGGCGTTGTGTGGGTCAGGGCGGCCGCAGAGGCGCAGGCAGCCAAACCATGATGCCAGAAGACGGGCAGCGCTACCAAGGGGGTTGCAGCGTGTCATTACAAAGGAAAGTCACACCACCGGGACGGTTAAATGGTCACACAGAGGACACATTGCAGACGTGTTTTCAGTTCCACATGTGCGAGGAGAATACGTTTCTGAGCCACCTTGCACACATGCAGCATTACCGCTGTACAAGGTGGCTGGATAACGTAAAAACGCCTGGGGGAGGGGGGACAGGTTCCCTTCAATTTCAGTTCTTGTGTCTGCGTGGCTTTTGCAGGACACGTTGCCGGCTGCACAGCAGGGGAACAGCTGGCGGTGCTGGACCCCACTGACACATTGGCTGGTGTTTTTCTCTGTGCAGCTAGCACATCTGGGCAAAAACTGGCGGTGTGTTAGAGCCCAGGGACAGCAGGAGGAGGAGCAGGAGGAGGAGGAGCAGGGGGAGGGGAGTGTAGGCCGAAGCCTGCACAGGCGGCAGCTTTGGGTGTGTTGTGTCTGCGTGACTTTTGCAGGACACGTTGCCGGCTACACAGCAGGGGAACAGCTGGCGGTGCTGGACCCCACTGACACATTGGCGAGGTGTTTGGCTCTGTGCAGCCAGCACTTCCGGACAGCAACTAGCGTTGTTGGAGCCCGGGCTCTGCAGGTGGAGCAGAGTGTAGGCCGAAGCCTAATTGAACCGATTTCAAAAGTCACCTTTAACCCCCCCTCAGGGGTTACAAAGTAGAAGAGCCACAGCTTATGCAGCAGCAGTGCTGCGCAAGTCAAAGGTTGCTCTTGTAATTTTTCTCCTTGCACACGCTGAATGGAACACGTATAACATTCAGCCCTTTAGACAGTCAAACTGTGTAATGGAGGCGAGAGTTCCCTTTGTAATGAGACGCAGCACAGGTGTCAAGAATCCCACCTTGGTGCTGGGTGCAGCCTCCCGAGCGTTGTTATTTGCTGTACAGGAGTCTGCGCTGTCGTGTTATCCCCTGGCCTAGCGCCGTTAGCGCTGCCCATCTTCTGGCATCATGTAATGTCGGCCGGTGCGGTTCGCGATGCCCATGAATCACAGCCCCGCAGTGTCTTAACATTGTTAAAACACTGCGGGGCTGGGATTCAGGGCCTGGCGCAGCACATATGTTCGCCTCTCACACTCGGGTCCTTACACCCGCTTCAGACTGTGCGGCGTCATCTGATCCCTTATCGCATGCCACGGCCATGAAGCCGCACAGTCCGAAGAAGGCGGAAGGAGAGGAGGGACAGGCGAACTGATGCACTGATCCTGCCCATCAATCACACCCTCGCAGTCCCAATAAATAAGACACCGAGGGGCGTTGTGTGGGTCAGGGCGGCCGCAGAGGTGCAGGCAGCCAAACCATGATGCCAGAAGACGGGCAGCGCTACCAAGGGGGTTGCAGCGTGTCATTACAAAGGAAAGTCACACCACCGGGACGGTTAAATGGTCACACAGAGGACACATTGCAGACGTGTTTTCAGTTCCACATGTGCGAGGAGAATACGTTTCTGAGCCACCTTGCACACATGCAGCATTACCGCTGTACAAGGTGGCTGGATAACGTAAAAACGCCTGGGGGAGGGGGGACAGGTTCCCTTCAATTTCAGTTCTTGTGTCTGCGTGGCTTTTGCAGGACACGTTGCCGGCTGCACAGCAGGGGAACAGCTGGCGGTGCTGGACCCCACTGACACATTGGCTGGTGTTTTTCTCTGTGCAGCTAGCACATCTGGGCAAAAACTGGCGGTGTGTTAGAGCCCAGGGACAGCAGGAGGAGGAGCAGGAGGAGGAGGAGCAGGGGGAGGGGAGTGTAGGCCGAAGCCTGCACAGGCGGCAGCTTTGGGTGTGTTGTGTCTGCGTGACTTTTGCAGGACACGTTGCCGGCTACACAGCAGGGGAACAGCTGGCGGTGCTGGACCCCACTGACACATTGGCGAGGTGTTTGGCTCTGTGCAGCCAGCACTTCCGGACAGCAACTAGCGTTGTTGGAGCCCGGGCTCTGCAGGTGGAGCAGAGTGTAGGCCGAAGCCTAATTGAACCGATTTCAAAAGTCACCTTTAACCCCCCCTCAGGGGTTACAAAGTAGAAGAGCCACAGCTTATGCAGCAGCAGTGCTGCGCAAGTCAAAGGTTGCTCTTGTAATTTTTCTCCTTGCACACGCTGAATGGAACACGTATAACATTCAGCCCTTTAGACAGTCAAACTGTGTAATGGAGGCGAGAGTTCCCTTTGTAATGAGACGCAGCACAGGTGTCAAGAATCCCACCTTGGTGCTGGGTGCAGCCTCCCGAGCGTTGTTATTTGCTGTACAGGAGTCTGCGCTGTCGTGTTATCCCCTGGCCTAGCGCCGTTAGCGCTGCCCATCTTCTGACCTCATTTAATGTTGGCCGGTGCGGTTCGCGATGCCCATGAATCACAGCCCCGCAGTGTATTGACATAGTTTAAACACTGCGGGGCTGGGATTCATGGCCTGGCGCAGTACATATGTTCGCCTCTCGCTTGGGTTCTTACACCCGCTTCAGACTATGCGGCGTCATCTGATCCCTTATCGCATGCCACGGCCATGAAGCCGCACAGTCCGAAGAAGGCGGAAGGAGAGGAGGGACAGGCGAACTGATGCACTGATCCTGCCCATCAATCACACCCTCGCAGTCCCAATAAATAAGACACCGAGGGGCGTTGTGTGGGTCAGGGCGGCCGCAGAGGCGCAGGCAGCCAAACCATGATGCCAGAAGACGGGCAGCGCTACCAAGGGGGTTGCAGCGTGTCATTACAAAGGAAAGTCACACCACCGGGACGGTTAAATGGTCACACAGAGGACACATTGCAGACGTGTTTTCAGTTCCACATGTGCGAGGAGAATACGTTTCTGAGCCACCTTGCACACATGCAGCATTACCGCTGTACAAGGTGGCTGGATAACGTAAAAACGCCTGGGGGAGGGGGGACAGGTTCCCTTCAATTTCAGTTCTTGTGTCTGCGTGGCTTTTGCAGGACACGTTGCCGGCTGCACAGCAGGGGAACAGCTGGCGGTGCTGGACCCCACTGACACATTGGCTGGTGTTTTTCTCTGTGCAGCTAGCACATCTGGGCAAAAACTGGCGGTGTGTTAGAGCCCAGGGACAGCAGGAGGAGGAGCAGGAGGAGGAGGAGCAGGGGGAGGGGAGTGTAGGCCGAAGCCTGCACAGGCGGCAGCTTTGGGTGTGTTGTGTCTGCGTGACTTTTGCAGGACACGTTGCCGGCTACACAGCAGGGGAACAGCTGGCGGTGCTGGACCCCACTGACACATTGGCGAGGTGTTTGGCTCTGTGCAGCCAGCACTTCCGGACAGCAACTAGCGTTGTTGGAGCCCGGGCTCTGCAGGTGGAGCAGAGTGTAGGCCGAAGCCTAATTGAACCGATTTCAAAAGTCACCTTTAACCCCCCCTCAGGGGTTACAAAGTAGAAGAGCCACAGCTTATGCAGCAGCAGTGCTGCGCAAGTCAAAGGTTGCTCTTGTAATTTTTCTCCTTGCACACGCTGAATGGAACACGTATAACATTCAGCCCTTTAGACAGTCAAACTGTGTAATGGAGGCGAGAGTTCCCTTTGTAATGAGACGCAGCACAGGTGTCAAGAATCCCACCTTGGTGCTGGGTGCAGCCTCCCGAGCGTTGTTATTTGCTGTACAGGAGTCTGCGCTGTCGTGTTATCCCCTGGCCTAGCGCCGTTAGCGCTGCCCATCTTCTGGCATCATGTAATGTCGGCCGGTGCGGTTCGCGATGCCCATGAATCACAGCCCCGCAGTGTCTTAACATTGTTAAAACACTGCGGGGCTGGGATTCAGGGCCTGGCGCAGCACATATGTTCGCCTCTCACACTCGGGTCCTTACACCCGCTTCAGACTGTGCGGCGTCATCTGATCCCTTATCGCATGCCACGGCCATGAAGCCGCACAGTCCGAAGAAGGCGGAAGGAGAGGAGGGACAGGCGAACTGATGCACTGATCCTGCCCATCAATCACACCCTCGCAGTCCCAATAAATAAGACACCGAGGGGCGTTGTGTGGGTCAGGGCGGCCGCAGAGGCGCAGGCAGCCAAACCATGATGCCAGAAGACGGGCAGCGCTACCAAGGGGGTTGCAGCGTGTCATTACAAAGGAAAGTCACACCACCGGGACGGTTAAATGGTCACACAGAGGACACATTGCAGACGTGTTTTCAGTTCCACATGTGCGAGGAGAATACGTTTCTGAGCCACCTTGCACACATGCAGCATTACCGCTGTACAAGGTGGCTGGATAACGTAAAAACGCCTGGGGGAGGGGGGACAGGTTCCCTTCAATTTCAGTTCTTGTGTCTGCGTGGCTTTTGCAGGACACGTTGCCGGCTGCACAGCAGGGGAACAGCTGGCGGTGCTGGACCCCACTGACACATTGGCTGGTGTTTTTCTCTGTGCAGCTAGCACATCTGGGCAAAAACTGGCGGTGTGTTAGAGCCCAGGGACAGCAGGAGGAGGAGCAGGAGGAGGAGGAGCAGGGGGAGGGGAGTGTAGGCCGAAGCCTGCACAGGCGGCAGCTTTGGGTGTGTTGTGTCTGCGTGACTTTTGCAGGACACGTTGCCGGCTACACAGCAGGGGAACAGCTGGCGGTGCTGGACCCCACTGACACATTGGCGAGGTGTTTTTCTCTGTGCAGCTAGCAGTACCGGGCCCCAACTGGCGGTGTTGGAGCCCAGGGTCAGCAGGAGGAGCAGGGGGAGCGGAGTGTAGGCCGAAGCCTGCACTCGAGCAAGTTGAAAGGAAACCTTTAACCCCCCCCCCCCCCAGGCGTTTGTAGCTGAAAGAGCCATTGTGTACAGCACTAATGCTGGAAAAGGTAAACTTAGCTCTTTTAATTATGGTCCTTGCACATGCGGAACCTAACAGTTATGAAATGTGTCCCCTCACAGCGTTAAACCGTCCGGTAGGTGGAACTTTCCTTTGTCGTGTGACGCAGCACAGCCATCATTTTTACCCCCTTGGCGCCGTGCGCCGCCTCCTCAGCGTTGTTTTAATCTGTCCCGGAGCCTGCGCTGTTAGGTTAGCCCTTGGCCATGCACACATTTTGCGCTGCCCGTCTTCTGACATCATTTGGTGTCAGGCTGGCTGCGCCTGTGCGGGTGCGCTGGCCGAGATCCCGCCTCGCAGTGTCGTCTAATGTAATCCCACCGCGGGCCTGTGATCCGTGCCCGTGCGCAGTGCATATCCTCTCCTCTCACTCCCCTCCCTACGGCTTTTTCAGACTGTGCGGTGTCACGGCCGTGGCATGCTATTAGGGACCAGCTGACATCGCACAGTCTGAAGAAGCCGTAGGGAGGGGAGTGAGAGGAGAGGATATGCACTGCGCACGGGCACGGATCACAGGCCCGCGGTGGGATTACATTAGACGACACTGCGAGGCGGGATCTCGGCCAGCGCACCCGCACAGGCGCAGCCAGCCTGACACCAAATGAGGTCAGAAGACGGGCAGCGCAACATGTGTGCATGGCCAAGGGCTAACCTAACAGCGCAGGCTCCGGGACAGATTAAAACAACGCTGAGGAGGCGGCGCACGGCGCCAAGGGGGTAAAAATGATGGCTGTGCTGCGTCACACGACAAAGGAAAGTTCCACCTACCGGACGGTTTAACGCTGTGTGGGGACACATTTCATAAGTGTTTGGTTCAGCATGTGCAAGGAGCATCACGAAAAGAGGCACTTTTTCCCTTTGCATCATTACTGCTGCACAAGGTGGCTCCTTCAGTAACAAACGCCTGGGGGGGGGGGGTCAGGTTCCCTTACATTTAACTTGTTGTGCCTGCGTGGCGGTCGCAGTACACGTTGCCGTATACACAGCAGGGGAACAGCTGGCGGTGCTGAACCCCACTAACACATTGGCGAGGTGTTTGGCTCTGTGCGTACAGCACTTCTGGACGGCAACTGGCGGTGTTGGAGCCCAGGGACGGGTGGAGGAGGAGGAGGTTGGAGGAGGTAGGAGGGATTGCCACACACACAGCAGGGGAACAGCTGACGTTACTGAACCCCAATAACAGAGGAGGGACTGTTGACTGTGCGTACAGCACTTCTGGACGGCAACTGGCGGTGTTGGAGCCCAGGGACGGGTGGAGGAGGAGGAGGTTGGAGGAGGTAGGAGGGATTGCCACACACACAGCAGGGGAACAGCTGACGTTACTGAACCCCAATAACAGAGGAGGGACTGTTGACTGTGCGTACAGCACTTCTGGACGGCAACTGGCGGTGTTGGAGCCCAGGGGCAGGTGGAGGAGGAGGAGGTTGGAGGAGGTAGGAGGAGGTAGGAGGGATTGCCACACACACAGCAGGGGAACAGCTGACGTTACTGAACCCCAATAACAGAGGAGGGACTGTTGACTGTGCGTACAGCACTTCTGGACGGCAACTGGCGGTGTTGGAGCCCAGGGGCAGGTGGAGGAGGAGGAGGTTGGAGGAGGTAGGAGGAGGTAGGAGGGATTGCCACACACACAGCAGGGGAACAGCTGACGTTACTGAACCCCAATAACAGAGGAGGGACTGTTGACTGTGCGTACAGCACTTCTGGACGGCAACTGGCGGTGTTGGAGCCCAGGGGCAGGTGGAGGAGGAGGAGGTTGGAGGAGGTAGGAGGAGGTAGGAGGGATTGCCACACACACAGCAGGGGAACAGCTGACGTTACTGAACCCCAATAACAGAGGAGGGACTGTTGACTGTGCGTACAGCACTTCTGGACGGCAACTGGCGGTGTTGGAGCCCAGGGGCAGGTGGAGGAGGAGGAGGTTGGAGGAGGTAGGAGGAGGTAGGAGGGATTGCCACACACACAGCAGGGGAACAGCTGACGTTACTGAACCCCAATAACAGAGGAGGGACTGTTGACTGTGCGTACAGCACTTCTGGACGGCAACTGGCGGTGTTGGAGCCCAGGGACGGGTGGAGGAGGAGGAGGTTGGAGGAGGTAGGAGGGATTGCCACACACACAGCAGGGGAACAGCTGACGTTACTGAACCCCAATAACAGAGGAGGGACTGTTGACTGTGCGTACAGCACTTCTGGACGGCAACTGGCGGTGTTGGAGCCCAGGGGCAGGTGGAGGAGGAGGAGGTTGGAGGAGGTAGGAGGAGGTAGGAGGGATTGCCACACACACAGCAGGGGAACAGCTGACGTTACTGAACCCCAATAACAGAGGAGGGACTGTTGACTGTGCGTACAGCACTTCTGGACGGCAACTGGCGGTGTTGGAGCCCAGGGGCAGGTGGAGGAGGAGGAGGTTGGAGGAGGTAGGAGGAGGTAGGAGGGATTGCCACACACACAGCAGGGGAACAGCTGACGTTACTGAACCCCAATAACAGAGGAGGGACTGTTGACTGTGCGTACAGCACTTCTGGACGGCAACTGGCGGTGTTGGAGCCCAGGGGCAGGTGGAGGAGGAGGAGGTTGGAGGAGGTAGGAGGAGGTAGGAGGGATTGCCACACACACAGCAGGGGAACAGCTGACGTTACTGAACCCCAATAACAGAGGAGGGACTGTTGACTGTGCGTACAGCACTTCTGGACGGCAACTGGCGGTGTTGGAGCCCAGGGACGGGTGGAGGAGGAGGAGGTTGGAGGAGGTAGGAGGGATTGCCACACACACAGCAGGGGAACAGCTGACGTTACTGAACCCCAATAACAGAGGAGGGACTGTTGACTGTGCGTACAGCACTTCTGGACGGCAACTGGCGGTGTTGGAGCCCAGGGACAGGTGGAAAAGCAGAGGAACACAATGTAGGCCGAAGCCTGAGAAAGTCGAAAGGGAACCTTTAACCCCCCCCCCAAGGCGTTTGTAGCTGAAAGAGCCAGCTTGTGCAGCACAAAAGATGCAAAAGGAAAAGGTGGCTCTTTTCATCATGCTCCTTGCAAACACAGAACTAAACACTTATAAAATGTGTCCCCTGCAACCGTAAAACCGTCCCGGAGGTGGGACTTTCCTTCGTAATGTGACGCAGCCCAGCCGTCATTCCTACCCCCCCGGCGCCGCGCACCGGCTCCTCAGCGTTGTTTTATTCCGTCAAGGAGCCTGCGCTGTTATGTTATCCCGTGGCCAGGCACACTTAGCGCTGCCCGTCTTCTGGCATCATTTGGTGTCAGGATGGCTGCGCCTGTGCGGCCGCGCTGGCAGAGAGCCCGCCTCGCAGTGTCTTCTGATTTAATCCCACTGGGGGCCTGGGATCCATGGACATGCGCAGTGCATATCTGAACCTCCACCTCTCACTCATCTCCCTATGGCTTCTTCAGACTGTGCGGTGTCACGGCCGTGGCATGCTGTTAGGGACCAGCTGACACCGAACAGTCTGAAGAAGCCATAGGGAAATGAGTGAGAGGTGGAGGTTCAGATATGCACTGCGCATGTCCATGGATCCCAGGCCCCCAGTGGGATTAAATCAGAAGACACTGCGAGGCGGGCTCTCTGCCAGCACGGCCGCACAGGCGCAGCCATCCAGACACCAAATGATGCCAGAAGACGGGCAGCGCTAAGTGTGCCTGGCCATGGGATAACATAACAGCGCAGGCTCCAGGACGGAATAAAACAACGCTGAGGAGCCGGTGCGCGGCGCCGGGGGGGTAGGAATGACGGCTGGGCTGCGTCACATTACGAAGTAAAGTCCCACCTCCGGGACGGTTTTACGGTATCAGTGGACACATTTTATAAGTGTTAAGTTCTGCGTGTGCAAGGAGCTAAACAAAAATAGCTACCTTTTCCTTGGGCAGCATTACTGCTGCACAAGGTGGCTCTTTCAGTAACAAACGCCTTGGGGGGGGGGGACAGATTCCCTTACATTTCAGTTGTTGTGTCAGCGTGGCGGTCGCATGACACATTGCCGGCTACACAGCTGGGGATCAGCTGACATTACTGAAACCCAATAACACTGGGTCGTATATTTTGACTGTGCAGACGGCACGTCTGAGCCTCAACTGGCGGTGTTGGAGCCCAGGAATTTAAGTTCAGGTGGTAGAAAGATGAACACAACAGGAGACCTGGATAACGTATACAGTGACCTAATTATTCAATCAGGAGGAGGAGTGGCAAATTCCGGCGAGATCCAGGCCTTGTTCATTTTCAGGAAAGTAAGCCGGTCAACGTTATCGGAGGATAGTCGCATGCGACGGTCAGTTAGTACACCACCTGCAGCACTAAAGACACGTTCCGATAATACACTGGCCGCAGGGCAAGACAGCACCTCCAATGCATACTGGCTTAGCTCTGGCCATGTATCCAGCTTTGAGACCCAAAACTTGAAAGGGGAAGAGCCGTCTGGGAGTACAGCAAGAGGGCAAGACATGTAGTCTGTCACCATCTGACGGAACCGTTGCCTCCTGCTGACTGGAGCCGTCTGTGATGGTGTAGACTTTTGTGGCGGGCACAGAAAACTGTGCCACAGTTCGGCCATACTGGTCTTGCCTTGGGCAGAGGCACTGCTTCTGCTCCCTCTTTGTGCAGAGCCTCCACCACGGCCTGGACGCACTGAGCTGCTTTGGAATGCACTAGCAGCACTTCTCTCAGTTGGAATGGAGAAGATGATGGAATTGACCAGTGTGTCTTGGTACTCCCGCATTTTTCGCTCCCGGTTCAACGGTGTGATGAGGCTTTCTACGTTGTCCCGGTAGCGAGGATCGAGGAGGGTGAACACCCAATAATCAGACATGTTGAGAATGTGGGCGATGCGGCGGTCGTTTCTCAGGCACTGCAGCATGTAATCCACCATGTGCTGCAGACTGCCAACTGCCCAAGAAACGCTGTCCCCTGCTGGAGGCGTGATCTCTGCCCGCTCGTCATCACCCCACCCTCGCTGTACACACTGAGTACTGGACAATTGTGTAACTCCCTCCTCTGGACGGATGTCTTCCTCCTCCATTGACTCCTCCTCATCCTCCTCACAAACGGTCCCCTGCCTACGCGTTTGTGAGGAACCACGTGGCGCTGACTGTCCAGAAGATGATGGAAATGGTGAATCCTCATCCTCCACCTCTTCCACAACATCATCCCTTAGCGCTTGCAGTGATTTTTCAAGCAGGCAGATAAGGGGGACAGTCATGCTGACTAGTGCATCATCTGCACTCGCCATCCGCGTGGAATAATCAAAGGGACGCAAAACCTGGCAGACGTCATTCATAGTGGCCCACTCTGTGGTTGTGAAGTCTGTACGGCGCTGACTGCGACTTTTTTGCGCCTGAAGCAGCTGGTACTCCATTACAGCTTGCTGCTGCTCACACAACCGCTCCAACATATGTAACGTGGAATTCCACCTGGTAGGTAGGTCACATATGATGCGATGTTCCGGCAGGCGGTGTCGGCGCTGCAGAGCCGCAATGCGCGCTTTTGCCGTGCTGGAACGCCGCAAGTGAGCACACTCTAGGCGGACCTTGTGCAGCAGTGCATCAAGATCCGGATAGTCCCTCAAAAAGCTCTGCACGACCAAATTGAGCACATGTGCCAGACATGGGATGTGAGTGAGGTTGCCGAGGCCCAGAGCTGCCACCAGATTTCGGCCATTATCACACACTACCATGCCTGGCTGGAGATTCGCTGGCACAAACCACACATCGCTCTCCTGCTTGATGGCATTCCAGAGCTCCTGCGCTGTGTGGCTACGATTCCCCAAGAAAATTAATTTCAAGACGGCCTGTTGACGTTTGGCCACGGCTGTGCTCATGTCGGTCGTAACAGGTACACGTTCATCACGGGTCCATGTGGAGGTGGACTGTGACGGCTCCTGCAGCGATGATTCTGAGGAACTGGTGTAAGAGGAGGAGTCAATGCGTACAGAATGGATTCCTGCAATCCTTGGAGTGGGCAGGACACGTCCTGCGCCACTCGCACGGTCTGTACCCGGCTCAACGACATTAACCCAATGGGCAGTGAGGGAAAGGTATCGCCCCTGTCCATGTTGACTGGTCCACGCATCGGTGGTGAGGTGGACCTTGCTACTGACGGCGTTCAGTAGCGCGTGTTTTATGTGTCCCTCCACATGCTTCTGCAGGGCAGGGACGGCTTGCCTGCTGAAGTAAAAGCGGCTGGGCACTTTGTACTGTGGGACTGCCAATGACATGAAGTCACGGAAGCTGTCAGTCTCCACCAGCCTGAATGACAGCATTTCCAGTGACAGAAGTTTGGCAATGCCTGCAGTCAGAGCCTGTGCTCGTGGGTGGTTTGACGAGAAAGGCCGCCTTTTCTCCCATGCCTGTACTACCGATGGCTGTAGACTGGGCTGGGAGTGTGTGGATGACTGGGAAAGTGGCGCTGCGGGTGGAATTACAGCGGGTCTCTGGACAACAGGGGCAGAGGTTCTTCCACGGCGATCCTGGGAGGACGCCGAACCAGCTGCGTGTGAGGTAGAGGAAGAGGCAACACGAGCTGAAGAGGTGGTAGCTGCCGCTGTTGGTTGGCCTACCTCTTCAGTGTGTTTTTCTAACTCCGCCGGGTGCCTGTTGCGCACATGTTTCCACATGTTGGAGGTATTGAGGTTGCTGACATTTCGACCTCTTTTGACTTTTTGATGACACACGTTGCATCTGACATAGCAAATGTCATCTGCAACTGTGTCAAAAAAGGACCAGGCACTGCAAGTCTTGGGAGCGCCCTTTTTGGCTTTTGGAAGAGACATGCTCCTAACGGGTGCCAAAGCGGAGGCTGCAGGATCCGCAGTCTTCCCCCTCCCTCTCCCTCTTTGGGCCGTACGGGGAATCTCTTCCTCAGAGCTGCTCCCACCACCTTCCTGTCCCTCACGCCAAGATGGGTCGAGGACCTCATCATCTACACTACCCTCTGCCCCCAACTGCTCCTCCTGGGTAGTCTCAGCAGCAGAGCACGCACCAGTAAGTGGCACCTGAGTGTCATCATCAGCTGATGCGGCCTGCGATGTGGTGACCGGAGCCACTGGCCCACCCGCCTCTTCAGAGGAAGACAGAAAAAGCTGTTGGGCATCACTGCACCCTGCCTCTTCTTCCATTTCTCCAATGCTGCTTGGCTGGCCCCCTGTTTCCAAGCCAAGAGATTCAGAGAACAGAAGTAGAGACGGCTCCTGTCCTGGGCTCTCTGTCTGCCTGGGCAATTTGGCAGGTGGTGAAGAGACAGATGGCTGCTCTCCAGTGCTCTGTGTCTGAGAGGATGTGGCACTAATGGAAGTTGATGCATTAGCTGCCATCCATCCGACAACAGCTTCAATTTGTTCTTCACGCAGCAGCGGTGTACGGCGCTCGGACACAAAGCTTCGCATGAACGACTGTTGCCTGGTGAAAGTGGGTGCTGATGAGTCACCGGTGCCCGCAGCAGGCACAGAATCCCCACGTCCCCTCCCTGCTCCGCGACGGCTCCCACGCCCCCGTGCCTTACTCACTGCCTTCTTCATCTTGGTTGACTGATAAAGATAAGCAGAAAAGTACTAACGGATTTGTGTGCTTATTCCTGAGCAACTCCTCCTAACAGGTATAAGAAGCACTAATTATCTAAAGTGTGGACTAGACACAAATATGAGCTAATGTGGCCTACAGAAATGTAAAGTGGTGCAACTGGTGTGTTTGGTGAACTTTATTATTTATTTATTTTTTGGGGGCTGAACTGACAACAGATAGAGCTGCAGTCACACGGAGACCGTGCAGACAGACGTAAACGGCGCTACAAGGCCCAAAAACCCTCCTCTACTTTATCCTATGTAGTGTTTTTCCACAAATTAGCTGGAGACGGGTGGAAAGACACTAATAGGATTTTTTTGAATAAATTAGCAGCAGACTACACTATTTTGAAAAAAAAGAAAATTGATTTGGCGGTATGACGCAGTGAAAAACCCTGAGCTGGAGACAACCAGGCTATAGCTGCTCACAGATTACAGGGCGAGCTGCAGTCACACGGAGACCGTGCAGACAGCCGTAAACGGCGCTGCAAGGCCCAAAAACCCTCCTCTACTTTATCCTATGTAGTGTTTTTCCACAAATTAGCTGGAGACGGGTGGAAAGACACTAATAGGATTTTTTTAAATTAATTAGCAGCAGACTACACTACTTTGAAAAAAAAGAAAATTGATTTGGCGGTATGACGCAGTGAAAAACCCTGAGCTGGAGACAACCAGGCTACAGCTGCTCACAGATTACAGGGCGAGCTGCAGTCACACGGAGACCGTGCAGACAGCCGTAAACGGCGCTGCAAGGCCCAAAAACCCTCCTCTACTTTATCCTATGTAGTGTTTTTCCACAAATTAGCTGGAGACGGGTGGAAAGACACTAATAGGATTTTTTAAAATTAATTAGCAGCAGACTACACTACTTTGAAAAAAAAGAAAATTGATTTGGCGGTATGACGCAGTGAAAAACCCTGAGCTGGAGACAACCAGGCTACAGCTGCTCACAGATTACAGGGCGAGCTGCAGTCACACGGAGACCGTGCAGACAGCCGTAAACGGCGCTGCAAGGCCCAAAAACCCTCCTCTACTTTATCCTATGTAGTGTTTTTCCACAAATTAGCTGGAGACGGGTGGAAAGACACTAATAGGATTTTTTTGAATAAATTAGCAGCAGACTACACTACTTGGGAAAAAAAAAAAAAAAAGGAACAGTATGAGGCAATGAACCACCCTCCCTGAACTGAATACAACCAACTATGGATGGCCTATGTGGCTGCACTCAGACTGGAGACTGGGCTGCACTCACACACACACACACACAGACCCTGCAGATCGCTGTGAAAACAGCGCTACAAGGCAAAAGCAAGGTGAATAGTAGGTGAACACAGCGGTTGCTAAATTAGCCTTTGGAAAGCACAAAGAAGCAAATCGCTATCTCTAAACTGTCCCTCAGTCAGCAAACAGCGTCCTGTCACTAACTGAATTCACAGCAGAGTGATCGCAAAATGGCGCCAGCGACTTTTAAACTGCATCATGACATCATTACACCAGCCAATCACAGCCTTGCCAGTAGTTTCATGCCCTCCATGCTAAACAGGATGTGCCCACACTTGGAATCAATCTCATTGGCTGAATTTCTGCTTTTTGAATCTTAGAACTTCCGATTCCGGTATCCGATACGCGGCAAGTATCGGAATCCCGGTATCGGAATTCCGATACCGCAAGTATCGGCCGATACCCGATACTTGCGGTATCGGAATGCTCAACACTAATTAGCAGACCACCTGTTGGTTCATGATGTCACTGAGCATTGATTGTTGAACCATACTGCTGCTTTGGAATAGTTAACCACTAGTACTATTTAGCTGTTATTGTTTATGATTTGTTAATGTATTGCCTGGTTTTATGGTGTCCCCTACGGTAATTTTGCTTTTTTATTCTGTGATTTTTTAATTAACATCAATAAACATTGGTTTTATGTATGGGATCGCTTCTTTCTTCTCACATGAATATAGGTGGGATTAGTTGTGTATGATATTGTGAAGTGCCCAACTGATTGGTATAGGACATATGTGGAGCTAACTATGAGCATTGTCTGACACTTCTGTAAATGTTTTACTGGAAATGCAGCTATGTAATTGTCTGAATGCATTCGGTATACAGTATTTTAATCTGGGTTCCAAATCGCCATTTGAAAATTTGCCATTTGTACATTTGATGCAGCCAAAGTTCTTGCTCTCAAGGAGAGAAAGTAATATAGTGGACAAAGAAATATTTGTAATGAACTACAGAGCCAAACTAACAGCATTGCTTTATCAAATTTATATGAAGTGTATTGTGTCCAATGTGAGCAACCAGGCAACACAAAAATTAGCTTTTTAAGTGAGCCCTTTAAGGTACATAAATGTTATGAAGTGTTTGCCATCAAGGATGTGATTTCAACAATGTGGGGTACCTTTTTTAAAAATATTCTATTGCCATCACAGCCCCCCTTGCTCAAAATCCACCGGCCTATAACAGTACAGAGCACGTTCACCCTGGTCATCTAGTGTCAGGTAAAGAAGAGATATTGCAGGAGACAGAGTTAAGAAGTAGGCCCAATGTAGGAGTGTGGGTCTCTGAGACTTTTAATGGAGTGCATGGCCTGACAAGCATTTACTCATGGGGGGTAAATTTTTCAGAAATATTTCATGAAGATAATAGATACCCTTGGCAAAAAATTGACTGTCTGTAGCAGCATGGAACACATGAATCCTGGTGATCTAGTGGTGGAAAATGATGAGAGGTGTAGGAAGGCTTCATTAAAACCTAGGCGCAATTGAAAGGAGCGTTTCTCTAACATTTGTCATGCCAATACACTAAGTGCCTATGGGCTGACAAATATTTCCCCAAGGGGAATACATTGATTAAAAACATACTATGAGCATCCTATAAACCCTTGCAAAAAAATTGACTGCCTGTAGCGGCACACAAGCCGATAAGCCTGGTGATCTAGTGGTGGAGAATGAGGAGACAAAGCTGAATCATAATGAAATAAAACAAATAAATAAAAAATGTGAATCCACCGATGAAAATAAATAACAAAAGGAAGGGGCGAACACAGGTTCATAGATTTGAAGCCTGAATGTGTCCAACAAGATATGTTTGCCCCTAGCCACTGCTCAGAGACAGGGCTAAAAATAAAAATATAATATAAAAGTTTTGGAATAATTTTCTATTGTAGAAGTATACACTACCTCATTAGAGGACTGTCCAGAGATTAGGAAAATGGAAAATGTAAATATATTATTCCTATTTATTCTTATATCTCTTTTTTATGACATTTCCCCCTGTGTAACATTTGTTTTGGTTTCCAATTAGTTACGGGCATAATAGTTACACCCTTGCCTAAAAAAATTGTGACTTTGGAATCACAGAATCTGTTCACTCTGGTACTCTACTGGGTGTGGCTGATGAGGATGAGGAAAAGGAGGAGGATAACAACAAACAGACCGAATCTTGAAGCGTATTTCCATGTATGGTTTTGAAGAGGTGCATGAGAATACACCTCTCCAAAACAGAGAACATATTTGAGGTTATGTTTCACTGTTTTCACTTGGTGGTGTACAGAAGTCTTTCCCAATCATGCCCTTATTCACTTTTATAAGAGTCAGTCTGGCAGCATTTTCAGTTGACAGGCGGATGCACTTATCTGTTATAATTCCACCAGCGGCACTATAAACCGGCTCTGACAGAACGCTAGCAGCAGGGCCGGCCAGGACCTCCAAGGCATAGAGAGCCAGTACATGCCAAGTGTCCAGCTTCGATACCCAATAAATAAAAGGCACAGAGGAATCCCGGAGGACGCTTGTACGATCTGCAAGGTACTCCCTCACCATCTTCCCAAGCATTGCAATTCTTGTGACAGCACCCCTTGCCTCTGACAGGGACAATGGGAGGAGGGTCTGAGAAAACTGTCCCAAAATTTTGCCATTGTTCCCTTGCCTGAGCTGGATTGTACTTCTGTCTCTCTCGCTTGGAGTCCTTGGTTGCACAACAAAGTCTGACGCCTGCTGCCAGCATTCTCACATGGGAATTTTCTAAGTAATTCCACTACAAGGGCCCTCTGGTACTGCAACATTCTAGTACACCTCTCTGCCTCTGGCAGAAGAGTTTGAAAGTTCTCCTTGTAGCATGGGTCTAGAAGTGTCACCAACCAGTAATGAGTGTCACCCAAAATTTTAATAATGCGAGGGTCACAGGAAACGCAGCGCAACATAAAGTCAGCCATGCGTGCCAGACTGCTAACAGGCAAGACTTCCGTGTCCTCACCAACAGGACGACTGACCATGCTATCCTCCTCCTCATCCTCCTCCTCCTCCCTGTCCTCAGGCCATCCCCGCTAAATAGACTGTATGACAGCTGTGTTTGTAGTACCATCTGTAGCGCATGAAAGTAGCTCCTATTCTTACTCATCCTCCTCCTCCTCATTGACTACCAATCCACGTTGAGAAGACATGAGGCTGAGCTGAATGTAATCGCCCTGTATGGTTCCTTGCTCCATGTCCTCAGCTCTGCCTGCAATGCATCCTCTTATTTGTGAGCAGAGAGATTTTCAGAATGCTGAGAAGCGGGATGGTGGCGCTAATTATGGAGTCATCGCCGCTCACCATCTTGGTGCAGTCCTCAAAGTTTTGGAGGATGATACATACTGTATGTCTGACATCCATGTCCACTCCTGAGGTCTTATGTGTGGAGTCTGAACTGAATATCGACGGCATTGTTGATGTTGGTAGTCAACAACTGCCCTCTTCTGCTCGCAAATCCTTTCTGCAGCGCCCCAGACTCCTGGTCGTTGCAGTACTGTGGCTCCGCCGCTAAAGGGGGCTATGGTACGTCTGATGGCACTGAAGGAGTTCATCTGACCAGGTATCACAGACACCAATACATTTCACAGTCTGGCCTCCAGGGGGAGCTAAGGGTACTATTCATTAGGCCATTCCTCACAGTCTGGTAAAACTGGGGGTTAGGCAGGAAGTTAGAGAGAACGCTGACTGGGTTGGAACCAGGCAACACCTTGTGGCAGAGGGTGTTGTAGGGGAAGATTCGGTAGGGTCCCTGTCAGGGGTGGGATCCTGACAGAGGCCAGGCAAACAGAGAGAAAGCTACGGGACCGCGCCTGCACTTCATAGCGGCGGTGCCCTAAGAAAGGACAAGAAGCGAGATTTATTGTGCTGAGTGAGAAACGAGATCAAAGCAAGAAGGAGAATACCAGTAGGAGTCGTGCTGTAAGATCGAGGCAACATCCTACTGAGGTGCAAACAACCGGCGGCCGGAACGCCGAGGAGGTACAGAGCTCTAAGCCATACTTCAAACCAACGGCAGGACAGTCAGTCACAGGCGGGCTGTCTCACCTAAATCACCTACGCAGACATAGGGGGCAACCTTTGGAGAGGGGCGACTCTAGGGTCCCGGAAGAGCTCCGAGCCTACCCGTCATACGGGTGCGTCCCAACCATAACACCAGGGAGGGACGGAGGATTAGCAGAAGATCATCTAATCGAGTTATGAGGGAACACGAGAAACAGACACAACAGTTGTGGGGACTATCCCGTAAGCTCAGCAGGGGAGGACCACAACACATAGCACTAGTAGGAAGGCACAGATTTCCACCTGCAAAGGGAACTCTGGAGGTGCCATCGGACCGGCCGGACTTGCGCAGCCTGGTTAACCGTATTCCGGTTTGAGGACTTTGAGACCTTCAGTAAAGAGGTAAAGAGACTGCAACCTGGTGTCCTCGTTATTAACTGCGACCGGCACTACACCGCACTACCAACACCATCCACACCTATTCTTTATTTGGAGCGCCCCTCAGCAGGGTCACGGACCGGGCCTAGCCACCGTGACAACCCCAGAGCAGAGACTCAGAGGCCCGGTACCGGGTACCCCTCGGCCCTGCGGCAGTGGTGGCGCTGCAAACTTGGCGTCACGAACAGGATCTACTTAAGCCTGAAGAATCGGGTCATGTGTGCCTTGGAACTGTGATTTACTGTGCTTGGACTGTACTTTATTGCAAAGACTGTCTGTTGTCGCTTGCCGCCAAAAAGTTCCCGCCAAAAGTCGCCGCCATTGCAGCGCCACAGGGAGCGCAGAGGGAGAAGAAGGGCGTGCCATGGGAGGAGAGTACCAAAGCGGCGCCAGAAGTAGCGACCGCCCCCTCCGACTTCTGCTGCGAGATGACGACCTGCCCAGCAGCAGAGGAGAACCGCCCCCTGATTTGCAACGGCGGGAACGAGGTGAAGAAGGAGCCCGACCTCGGAGAAATGGCGGAGCCAGGTGCATGCGTTGCTGCCGAATGCCAGACAGCGACGATGAGCAGCAAGTGCCCGAGCAACGGCGAGGTGATCCCGGCTTGCCCTCACCCATCAGAGGCGGACTCGCGTCCACTGCCGGTGAAGGACCTGAACTCCTTGGAGCCGCCAGTGGAGGAGCCGAGCCTACCTATCCCAGCCACGGAGCCATGGAGGGCGGAGCCACATCAAGAGGCCACTCCGGAAGAGCCGTGGTCCGGGCTGCAGCCGATTCCAGTGTCCTCGTCAACGGAACAGATCGACATCGGTGGAATCACATCAGGCGCAGGTATGGACGGCACCCCTACTCCCCCGGCCGATTCTGCTCTCCCGACCGATCCGGCTCCCCTGACCAATCCCGCTCCTGTGACCGCTCCTCACCCCAGCAACAATAACCGTTTTCTCTCAGTGGAGCGGGTAGTCCTCACCCCCGACGCGTTGGGGAAGCTGGTACCTCCACTACCGACCAAGATGGGGGAACCCATAGATGTAGGCCCGGACGGGGTGATCCTCCGGTGGGACACCCCCTGGAACGAGCCGTATGGAGCTCCGGGGGAGAGCCTCACCCTTGCTGTGCTCACTTGGGAACAGTATAGACAATGTCTGATCCAACACTGGAAAAACCGAGATGGAACAGAACAATCTGATATGCCGAAGACGCAACGCAGGAAGCCTGCGCACAACAGGAACGACGTGGTAAAGCGGGGGACTGTGCTAGCCTTCCACCCGAAGAGGGGTTGGGGCTCCATACAGGAACCGGGACTACCAACTGACGTCTTCGTTACTAGCTACAACGTAAAAACTCCCTGCTGCAGTCGAGATGGTGACCCATTGCAAAGGGGGGATCAGGTGACCTACACTCGCCGCCGGATGCACAGGGATGGTGCGCTCGGAACGTCCACCGGTGTGAACCTGAGGGAGCGTCACCTGTTGCCGTGGCCCCGATTGATCCAGATTTGACAGATCTCGTTACTATCACCACCGTCCACCTTGTAGCAGCCGCCGAGCTTGCCAGCAGGGTTAGCCTTCAGATCCAGACACCGAGTGATCTGACGGCACCTGAGAGATCAACCACTGGTACTGACACCGCATCGGCCGCGGATCGGAGACCACCCCCTGCACAACCACCATCAGAGTAAGCAAAAATGCTTTAATGACTGTAAATAGTTAACTGTTTCTCTGCTATTTTGCTGCTAAAACCCGTCTAGGGTTATTCTTAAAGGGATCCCTTTGTTGACCCGGGATCCCTATTGTTTCTTATTTTTGTTTGTTTTCTACGTTTACACAAGTTATCAAGAACTGCTGAATCACGAACAATGCATGATACAAACTCCTTGTATATAGTTTGCACCTTCTTAAAGGTGCTCTCTACTGGTTTTATATAAAAGACGGACTCTTTGCGAAGATACGGTTCTTGGAACTTGTACTGGAGTCCTTGCTGCATACGGACTTGCAGCTTGAGAAGTTACACTACCTCATAGAGACTTGGTCCCCTCTTAAAGGGGATGTTCACATCCCGCACTTATGAACAGTGTTGCCTTAAGATGGTTGAATGGCAATAATGTCCTGAAAAGAAAGTATTGATGATGTTGATATGTGAAAGTTAAATGTAACCAATTAGTTGATTGTAAGAAATGTTCAATAATGTTAATAGAGGAATTAGGACAGGAAGTGAACCCGTAGGGGTTAGTAGTGAGTCCTCCTAGGAGCCATATAGAGATGGCTCAGTGCTCTTAAACTGAAAGAAAAATGATATGTTCTATACTGTGTATAGTAGTGGAAGGACAGTAGGCTCGGGCGGAAAGGAGCGGTCCTGTAACAGAAAGGAGAGGCAGTAGGTCTGGAGCGGTTAGGACAGGCGGTCCTGCAGATTTAAAGAAGGAGAATGCATAAAAGTTAATTAGCCTTATATGTGATATAAGAAGGTCTTTAGTGGATTTAGCGAGTACGTCCTTAAAGGCAATGTTAAAGAATTGTTCAAAATTTTGCACTTAGTAGAATACCCGGTTGGGTAAGAAAAGTTATTTATAGTAAAGTTATTTAAAAAGTATTTAACCATGTTTGTAACGTTCAAGTGTCCTCACCTCCCATAAAGGGAAGCTCTGTTAAAAAGTTGACTTGTACTTGCATTTTCAAAATTGTATGTCTTTTTGCTGACATGTATTGTTGTTTTCTTCCCAGTCCAGGAGTACTGGATTTAACCGGGGGAGAGTGCAGCGCCCCAGAGTCCTGCTCGTTGCAGTACTGTGGCTCCGCCGCTAAAGGGGGCTATGGTACGTCTGATGGCACTGAAGGAGTTCATCTGACCAGGTATCACAGACACCAATACATTTCACAGTCTGGCCTCCAGGGGGAGCTAAGGGTACTATTCATTAGGCCACTCCTCACAGTCTGGTAAAACTGGGGGTTAGGCAGGAAGTTAGAGAGAACGCTGACTGGGTTGGAACCAGGCAACACCTTGTGGCAGAGGGTGTTGTAGGGGAAGATTCGGTAGGGTCCCTGTCAGGGGTGGGATCCTGACAGAGGCCGGGCAAACAGAGAGAAAGCTACGGGACCGCGCCTGCACTTCATAGCGGCGGTGCCCTAAGAAAGGACAAGAAGCGAGATTTATTGTGCTGAGTGAGAAACGAGATCAAAGCAAGAAGGAGAATACCAGTAGGAGTCGTGCTGTAAGATCGAGGCAACATCCTACTGAGGTGCAAACAACCGGCGGCCGGAACGCCGAGGACGTACAGAGCTCTAAGCCATACTTCAAACCAACGGCAGGACAGTCAGTCACAGGCGGGCTGTCTCACCTAAATCACCTACGCAGACATAGGGGGCAACCTTTGGAGAGGGGCGACTCTAGGGTCCCGGAAGAGCTCCGAGCCTACCCGTCATACGGGTGCGTCCCAACCATAACACCAGGGAGGGACGGAGGATTAGCAGAAGATCATCTAATCGAGTTATGAGGGAACACGAGAAACAGGAAACAGACACAACAGTTGTGGGGACTATCCCGTAAGCTCAGCAGGGGAGGACCACAACACATAGCACTAGTAGGAAGGCACAGATTTCCACCTGCAAAGGGAACTCTGGAGGTGCCATCGGACCAGCCGGACTTGCGCAGCCTGGTTAACCGTATTCCGGTTTGAGGACTTTGAGACCTTCAGTAAAGAGGTAAAGAGACTGCAACCTGGTGTCCTCGTTATTAACTGCGACCGGCACTACACCGCACTACCAACACCATCCACACCTATTCTTTATTTGGAGCGCCCCTCAGCAGGGTCACGGACCGGGCCTAGCCACCGTGACAACCCCAGAGCAGAGACTCAGAGGCCCGGTACTGGGTACCCCTCGGCCCTGCGGCAGTGGGGGCGCTGCAAACTTGCCGTCACGAACAGGATCTACTTAAGCCTGAAGAATCGGGTCATGTGTGCCTTGGAACTGTGATTTACTGTGCTTGGACTGTACTTTACTGCAAAGACTGTCTGTTGTCGCTTGCCGCCAAAAAGTTCCCGCCAAAAGTCGCCGCCATTGCAGCGCCACAGGGAGCGCAGAGGGAGAAGAAGGGCGTGCCATGGGAGGAGAGTACCAAAGCGGCGCCAGAAGTAGCGACCGCCCCCTCCGACTTCTGCTGCGAGATGACGACCTGCCCAGCAGCAGAGGAGAACCGCCCCCTGATTTGCAACGGCGGGAACGAGGTGAAGAAGGAGCCCGACCTCGGAGAAATGGCGGAGCCAGGTGCATGCGTTGCTGCCGAATGCCAGACAGCGACGATGAGCAGCAAGTGCCCGAGCAACGGCGAGGTGATCCTGGCTTGCCCTCACCCATCAGAGGCGGACTCGCGTCCACCGCCGGTGAAGGACCTGAACTCCTTGGAGCCGCCAGTGGAGGAGCCGAGCCTACCTATCCCAGCCACGGAGCCATGGAGGGTGGAGCCACATCAAGAGGCCACTCCGGAAGAGCCGTGGTCCGGGCTGCAGCCGATTCCAGTGTCCTCGTCAACGGAACAGATCGACATCGGTGGAATCACATCAGGCGCAGGTATGGATGGCACCCCTACTCCCCCGGCCGATTCTGCTCTCCCGACCGATCCGGCTCCCCTGACCGATCCCGCTCCTGTGACCGCTCCTCACCCCAGCAACAATAACCGTTTTCTCTCAGTGGAGCGGGTAGTCCTCACCCCCGACGCGTTGGGGAAGATTGGTACCTCCACTACCGACCAAGATGGGGGAACCCATAGATGTAGGCCCGGACGGGGTGATCCTCCGGTGGGACACCCCCTGGAACGAGCCGTATGGAGCTCCGGGGGAGAGCCTCACCCTTGCTGTGCTCACTTGGGAACAGTATAGACAATGTCTGATCCAACACTGGAAAAACCGAGATGGAACAGAACAATCTGATATGCCGAAGACGCAACGCAGGAAGCCTGCGCACAACAGGAACGACGTGGTAAAGCGGGGGACTGTGCTAGCCTTCCACCCGAAGAGGGGTTGGGGCTCCATACAGGAACCGGGACTACCAACTGACGTCTTCGTTACTAGCTACAACGTAAAAACTCCCTGCTGCAGTCGAGATGGTGACCCATTGCAAAGGGGGGATCAGGTGACCTACACTCGCCGCCGGATGCACAGGGATGGTGCGCTCGGAACGTCCACCGGTGTGAACCTGAGGGAGCGTCACCTGTTGCCGTGGCCCCGATTGATCCAGATTTGACAGATCTCGTTACTATCACCACCGTCCACCTTGTAGCAGCCGCCGAGCTTGCCAGCAGGGTTAGCCTTCAGATCCAGACACCGAGTGATCTGACGGCACCTGAGAGATCAACCACTGGTACTGACACCGCATCTGCCGCGGATCGGAGACCACCCCCTGCACAACCACCATCAGAGTAAGCAAAAATGCTTTAATGACTGTAAATAGTTAACTGTTTCTCTGCTATTTTGCTGCTAAAACCCGTCTAGGGTTATTCTTAAAGGGATCCCTTTGTTGACCCGGGATCCCTATTGTTTCTTATTTTTGTTTGTTTTCTACGTTTACACAAGTTATCAAGAACTGCTGAATCATGAACAATGCATGATACAAACTCCTTGTATATAGTTTGCACCTTCTTAAAGGTGCTCTCCACTGGTTTTATATAAAAGACAGACTCTTTGCGAAGATACGGTTCTTGGAACTTGTACTGGAGTCCTTGCTGCATACGGACTTGCAGCTTGAGAAGTTACACTACCTCATAGAGACTTGGTCCCCTCTTAAAGGGGATGTTCACATCCCGCACTTATGAACAGTGTTGCCTTAAGATGGTTGAATGGCAATAATGTCCTGAAAAGAAAGTATTGATGATGTTGATATGTGAAAGTTAAATGTAACCAATTAGTTGATTGTAAGAAATGTTCAATAATGTTAATAGAGGAATTAGGACAGGAAGTGAACCCGTAGGGGTTAGTAGTGAGTCCTCCTAGGAGCCATATAGAGATGGCTCAGTGCTCTTAAACTGAAAGAAAAATGATATGTTCTATACTGTGTATAGTAGTGGAAGGACAGTAGGCTCGGGCGGAAAGGAGCGGTCCTGTAACAGAAAGGAGAGGCAGTAGGTCTGGAGCGGTTAGGACAGGCGGTCCTGCAGATTTAAAGAAGGAGAATGCATAAAAGTTAATTAGCCTTATATGTGATATAAGAAGGTCTTTAGTGGATTTAGCGAGTACGTCCTTAAAGGCAATGTTAAAGTATTGTTCAAAATTTTGCACTTAGTAGAATACCCGGTTGGGTAAGAAAAGTTATTTATAGTAAAGTTATTTAAAAAGTATTTAACCATGTTTGTAACGTTCAAGTGTCCTCACCTCCCATAAAGGGAAGCTCTGTTAAAAAGTTGACTTGTACTTGCATTTTCAAAATTGTATGTCTTTTTGCTGACATGTATTGTTGTTTTCTTCCCAGTCCAGGAGTACTGGATTTAACCGGGGGAGAGTGCAGCGCCCCAGAGTCCTGCTCGTTGCAGTACTGTGGCTCCGCCGCTAAAGGGGGCTATGGTACGTCTGATGGCACTGAAGGAGTTCATCTGACCAGGTATCACAGACACCAATACATTTCACAGTCTGGCCTCCAGGGGGAGCTAAGGGTACTATTCATTAGGCCACTCCTCACAGTCTGGTAAAACTGGGGGTTAGGCAGGAAGTTAGAGAGAACGCTGACTGGGTTGGAACCAGGCAACACCTTGTGGCAGAGGGTGTTGTAGGGGAAGATTCGGTAGGGTCCCTGTCAGGGGTGGGATCCTGACAGAGGCCTGGCAAACAGAGAGAAAGCTACAGGACCGTGCCTGCACTTCATAGCGGCGGTGCCCTAAGAAAGGACAAGAAGCGAGATTTATTGTGCTGAGTGAGAAACGAGATCAAAGCAAGAAGGAGAATACCAGTAGGAGTCGTGCTGTAAGATCGAGGCAACATCCTACTGAGGTGCAAACAACCGGCGGCCGGAACGCCGAGGAGGTACAGAGCTCTAAGCCATACTTCAAACCAACGGCAGGACAGTCAGTCACAGGCGGGCTGTCTCACCTAAATCACCTACGCAGACATAGGGGGCAACCTTTGGAGAGGGGCGACTCTAGGGTCCCGGAAGAGCTCCGAGCCTACCCGTCATACGGGTGCGTCCCAACCATAACACCAGGGAGGGACGGAGGATTAGCAGAAGATCATCTAATCGAGTTGTGAGGGAACACGAGAAACAGACACAACAGTTGTGGGGACTATCCCGTAAGCTCAGCAGGGGAGGACCACAACACATAGCACTAGTAGGAAGGCACAGATTTCCACCTGCAAAGGGAACTCTGGAGGTGCCATCGGACCGGCCGGACTTGCGCAGCCTGGTTAACCGTATTCCGGATTGAGGACTTTGAGACCTTCAGTAAAGAGGTAAAGAGACTGCAACCTGGTGTCCTCGTTATTAACTGTGACCGGCACTACACCGCACTACCAACACCATCCACACCTATTCTTTATTTGGAGCGCCCCTCAGCAGGGTCACAGACCGGGCCTAGCCACCGTGACAACCCCAGAGCAGAGACTCAGAGGCCCAGTACCGGGTACCCCTCGGCCCTGCGGCAGTGGGGGTGCTGCATTTCCAACATATGCAGCGTAGAGTTCCAGCGCGTGGGGACATCACACACCAGTCAGTGTGCTGGAAGCTGCAAACGCTGCTGAAGCAGGGCAAGTGTGGCTGAAGCTGCAGCTGACTTTTTAAAATGGGCAGACAGATGGCATGCTTTCACTAGCAGATCCGGCAGCTCCGTGTAGCTTTCAGAAAACGTTGAACCATGAGGTTAAGCACATGGGCCAAGCAAGGTACGTGTGTGAGCTCACCTTGCCTCAGAGCCGCCACCAGGTTACGGCCATTGTCACAAATGACCATGCCTGGCTGTAGGTTCAGCGGTGTCATCCAAATATTTGACTGCTCTTTCAGTGCTGTCCACAACTCTTCTGCATTGTTTGGTTTTTCACCTTTGCAGATTAGCTTCAGCACAGCCTGTTGCCGCTTGGCTGAGGCAGTGCTGCAGTGCATCAAGCTTCTGACTGATGTGTTGATTTCAGAGATGGAGGATGAAGAGGAGGAGGAGTAGATGCAGGAGCTGTAGACTGTGGGGGCAAACCTGATTGACGTACAGCCAGCAATCCTCAGCATGGGGAGGATGTGTTCCATCCCAAGGTCCGACTGGGTCCCAGCTTCCACTATGTTAACCCAGTGTTCCTTCAGTGAGATGTACCATCCCTGCCCACATGCACTTGTCCACGTGTCCGTGGTTAGGTGGACTTTCCCTGTAACAACATTGCTGAGGGCATGGATAATGTTGTGGGACACATGGTGGTGTAATGCCAGTACGGCACACCGGGAGAAATAGTGGCGACTGGGGACCGAGTACCTTGGGACAGCCGCCACCTTTAGGTTGTGGATAGCTTCCGTCTCAACGAGCCTAAAAGGCAACATTTCTAGCGCAAGTAGAAGAGAAATATTAGAATTTAGGACTGTGGCCTGTGTTGCGCATTGGCTGGGTATTTCTGCTTTCGTTCCAAAGACTGGGTTATGGACAATTGAAGGCTGTGCTGAGACAGGGACCTGGACAGGCTTGATGATGATGCTGCTTGACTGTGGGCCACAAGATGTGCAGGGCTAGAGGCATCTTTGCATGCACAGTGTACTGGGGATTGTCTTCTACGCAAAACAGTGGAAGAAGCAGTGGTGTAACCTGCAGACAGTGGTGCTGGAGCCTGGGTTCAGCCCACAAAGACGGGTGCTTTGGTGCCATGTGCCTGATCATGCTGGTGGTGGTCAGGCTGGTTGTTTTGCTGCCTCTGCTTGATTCAGGCATGGCAGGTGCTGCAAATGGCCTGTTTGAGGTTGTCAGCAGAGTCTTTAAAAAATAACCAGACTTGGGAAGATCTAACAGTTGTAATGGCAACATCACTCATGTTGGTGTTACGGGGAACAGATGCACACCTTCTTTCTTTGGCCACCACACTGCTTATTCCTGCATGTTGGGGTGATATGCCTCCTTCCGCATGTATGCTGCTGCCCTCGCTCTGCATGTCCTCCTGCCTGGTTGGTTCAGTCACATAGTCATCCACCACCTCATCTTCCACATCCATACCCAGCTCGTCCTCCTGACTTTCTGGCAATTGTGTCTCAATATCATCCACCTCTTCTGACACTTTCTCACCATCGCCTTCATGTGACCGGGGCTGGTCAAAGCTTTGGGCATCTCTACATGTGATCTCATCTGTCCCCACTTCAAGTTGACCGGCCGAGAGTCCTGAATCTTGAAATGGAAAACTGAACAGCTCTGCAGAGTGTCCAAGTGTGGGAATAGTTGTCTCGGGGCAGTCAGCATGGTGGGAGGAAGGAGGATGAAGAATATCCATGCCACACTCACAGCTACTCAGACTTGACCATGTGGAAGACGTGGTGTTGGTGGCTAAGTGACTGGAAGCATTATTCGCTATCCAACTATTTCACACTGCTCTGGATTCAATAGTGGTATGCTGCAGTCCCCCTAGAAACTGGGACAGGAAGGTCGAGTGAGAAGATGTAGGTCTTTGTTGTAGCCCGCTTTCACCTTGGCCATGGCCTCATCCTCTGCATGCACCATCAGCATCACATCCACTTCCCCATCCCTTGTCCCTTGCCTTGCCCTTTTTATATGGACTACTGCACTATTTCAAAAGCTCAACACAAATGTATTTATTTGGAGCAAAATAATATCTGATCATTATGCCTGCAAATCTACGATTTTTCAAACACAAACACCAGGTCTCAGCCTTACATAACAGACTGTATTCAATTTTTGGGGGCTTTTTGTGAATTTAAATTATGCAAAAATAGTGCTGTATATAACTAGAGTAACAGACAGCAAAAACAGTTGAAAAATGGCCTAAAATGCCCAAACCTGGAGCACGCAGATATATGAGGCCTGTCATGGAAATACCACACTGCCAAATATGTGACCTGTATTTTCTTAATGCAAATTAGTGCTGTATATCAGTAGAGTAACAGACAGCAAAAAAAGTGGTTAACCGGCCTACAATGTCCAAACTTGGAGCACGCAGAAATATAAGGCCTGTCACGGAAATACCACACTGCCAAATATGTGACCTGTATTTTCTTTCAGGCAAAATACTGCTGTATATAATTAGAGTAACAGACAGCAAAAACAGTTGAAAAATGGCTTAAAATGCCCAAACTTGGAGCACATATATATATATATATATATATATATATATATATATATATATATATGAGGCCTGTCACGGAAATACCACACTGCCAAATATGTGGCCTGTATTTTTATTTTAATGCAAAAGAGTGCTTTATATTAGTTGAGTAACTGGAAAAAAGTTGGAAACTGGCCTACAATGCCCAAACTTGGAGCACGCAGATATATGAGGCTTGTCACGGAAATACCACACTGCCAAATATGTGGCCTGTATTTTCTTTCAGGTAAAATACTTCTGTATATAATTTGAGGAACAGGCAGCAAAAACAGTTGAAAAATGGCCTAAAATTTCCAAACTTGGAGCACGCAGATATATGAGGCCTGTCACGGAAATACCACACTGCCAAATATGTGGCCTGTATTTTTATTTTAATGCAAAAGAGTGCTGTATATTCGTAACAGACAGGAAAAAAAATTGGAAACTGGCCTACAACGCCCAAACTTGGAACACACAGATATGTGAGGCCTTTTTTGGTGATTTTAACCCCCCCCAAAAAAAAACAGTGGCACAAGTCTAGCATACACAACTATGCTACGTATACTGTATATTTTTTTTTTTTGGGGGTAAATTTTTGGTAAAATAAAATGCTAGTAGGTAGTAAAGAAGCTGCAGCAGTTATGGAGCTTTGGGGGGGGGATTCAGTGGGAGCAATATACACACATACAGTGCCTGCAGGCCTTGCACTGATATGAATATGCTGTGCCCTGCTTACCTAACGCTGCAATATCGGAACCCACAAATTAGCCCTAAAAAGGACTGTTTGTTTCTCAGGAGTTGTGGATTTAACAGTTGCAGACCTACACTAACTATAAAAACCATGATTCTGACCCTATCTCGGCAGCAGTTCTCCCTACTCTCGCTGAGTCCAGAGCTGAATGCGGCGAGCAGGGGCGCGCCAGGTCTCTGATACTAGGGATGATGCTGTGCAGCCAAGCCAATCACTGCACGACAACAACAAAGATGGCTGCGGCGTTTCATGGCATAGCAGACAATCCCTGCAGCGTGATTGGGTCTCTAAAGTCTGCCAAAAATGCTGGGTGGAGACCTCACTTCCTGTTGAGTAATCCCGGAAATGCTCGATGCTCGCCGAGTAGACCGAGCATAGTGATACTCGGGCGAGTAATGAGTAGTGGTGAGCACATTCGCTCACCACTAAAAATAATTCATGGTTGTTTCACTACACTCATATAAACTTAATTATTGGGCAAATATCAATCACTCATGTACCGTGTATATATACAGCTCTGGCACAAATTAAGAGACAACTGCAAAATGTTCAGTTTGTCTGATTTTTCTCTTTATAGGTATATTTGAGTAAAATGTAAATTGTTCTTTTATTCTATAAACTTCTGACATCTCCGAACTTCCAAGCAATAAATTTTGTATTTTTTTTTCTGACAAAGAAAAATGGTCAAAATTTAAAAAAAAGTGCTTTCAGACCTCAAATAATGCAAAGAAAACAAGTTCATAATCATTTAGAAACAACAAAACTTAACTCAGTTTTAACTCTAGAAGAGTTCAGAAATCAATATTTTGTGGAATAACCATGATTTTTAATTACAGCTTTCATGCATCTTGGCATGCTTTCCACCAGTCTTTCACACTGCTTCTGGCACAAAAATTTAAGCAGTTATTCTTTGTTTGATGGCCTGTGAATATCCATCATAGATTACATTCCAGAGATTTTCAATGGAGTTCAGGTCTGGAGATTGGGCTGCTCATGACAGGATTTTGATGTGGTGGTCTCTTAATTTTTGCCAGAGCTGTATATATGTATGTGTATTTGTATTTACACACACATTATATATATATATATATATATATATATATATATATATACCGTATATACTTGAGTATAAGCCGACACGAGTATAAGCCGACCCCCCTAATTTTGCCACAAAAAACTGGGAAAACTTAATGACTCGAGAATAGGCCTAGGGTGGAAAATGCAGCAGCTATCGGTAAATGTCAAAAATACAAATAGATACCAATAAAAGTAAAATAATTGAGATATCAGTAGGTTAAGTGTTTTTGAATATTCATATTGAATCAGGAGCCCCATATAATGCTCCATAAAGTTTATGATGGGCCTCATAAGATGCTCCATATTAAAATATGCCCCATATAATGCTGCACAAATTAGGATTATGGCCCCATAAGATGCTTCATACAGACATTTTCCTCATATAATGCTGCACAAATGTTGATTTTGGCCCCATACGATGCTCCATAAAGATATTTGCCCAATATAAAGCTGTACAAACACTGATTATGCCCCATAAGATGCTCTATGTAGACATTTGCCCAATATAAAGTTGCACAAACACTGGTTATGCCCCATAAGTTGCTCCATGTAGACATTTGCCCCATTTGCTGCTGCTGCGATAAAAAAAAAAATCACATACTCACCTGGGCGGCGCCCCGGCACTTGCTATATTCACTTGCTCCCCATTCCACCACCACCGGCCGCCGCTGCGTCTTCCCCGTCCTCTGCACTGACTGTTCAGGCAGAGGGCGACGCTCACACTAATCACGTCATCGTGCCCTCTGACCTGAGCGTCAGTGCAGAGGACGGGGAAGACGCAGCGGCGGCCGGCGGCGGTGTAACGGGAAGCAGGTGAATATCGCGCACTGCGTTATACTCACCTGCTCCTGGCGCAGTCCCTGGTTCCCCGGCGAAGGCAGCTTCCTCCTGCATTATTACAGTAATGAATATGTGGCTCCACCCCTATGGGAGTGGAGTGGGGTCCATATTCATTACTGTAATGAGCGGTACCATGTGACCGCTCACTACAGGAAGAAGCTGCCGGCACCGGAGAACCAGGGACACCACACCAGGAGAAGGTTAGTATGATTACACAGCTGCTGCTCCACCTCCCCTGCCGACCCCTGGGTATGACTAGAGCATAAGCTGAGAGGGGCAAATTCAGCCTAAAAAATGGGCTGAAATTCTTGGCTTATACTCGAGTATATACAGTATATATATACAGTACAGACCAAACGTTTGGACACACCTTCTCATTTAAAGATTGTGAGTTATATCAATGTGCATTTTTTCTACTAGGCAGCCAACCCCTGCAATGTTTGGATGGTGGGGGGTGGTTGTTTTTATCAAGTAGTTTGCACCTGTGCTGCTCCTAGCCTTTATCAGTGGAGGCCTGCTGCATCCTGCTAAGTGTGCATTTGTCATCAGACAGGGTTTTAGGAAGGCCGTATCTCATTGTATGTATTTTTTCTGAGTTTTTTCTATGTTAGCTGTTTTTTTATATTAGTGGTAGGACCTGCAATATTATGAGGACCCTTGACATTGGGTTGCGGGCTTACTTTATTTTGGCCAAAATATTAAACCAATACCTCATATAATGTATGTGTTTATCATATGCATACATTTTTTTGCACTATATCATATCTTTTTTGCAGGATGTGGCCAGGCCTCTTTATGTTGGTTTGGTTATTCTGGGGCGTCTGTCACTGTGTGCTGCATATTATAGTGCTCGGCAGCCCGCCTGTTAATACAATGGGTGTCATTAATAGGTTGCATACCAGACACTGTGCACCACACTTATCAGTGTGACTGGCGTCCTATGTGAGTTATATCAATGTGCATTTTTTCTACTAGGCAGCAAACCCCTGCAATGTTTGGATGGTGGGGGTGGTTGTTTTTATCAAGTACTTTGCACCTGTGCCGCTCCTAGCCTTTATCAATGGAGGCCTGCTGCATCTTGCTAAGTGTGCATTTGTCATCAGACAGGGTTTTAGGAAGGCCATATCTCATTGTATGTATTTTTTATGAGTTTTTTCTATGTTAGCTGTTTTTTGATATTAGTGGTAGGACCCGCAATATTCTGAGGACCCTTGACGTTGGGTTGTGGGCTTACTTTATTTTGTCCAAAATATTAAACCAATACCTCATATGATGTATGTGTTTATCATATGCATACATTTTTTTGCACTCGGCTCAATATCTCCCACTATTATATTTTTTTTTATAGGGAGAATTTACCCCCCCAAAAAAATGGCCCAATATTACACACTGGTTTTCAGTGGCATACAAGGAGAGACAGATGCCACACACAGGACTGGCACAGAGGCAGACTTGCCGATCTTTATCTCCCACTATTATTTTTTTTTTTACAGGGAGAATTTAACCCCCAAAAAATGGCTCAATATTACACACTGGTTTTCAGTGGCACACAAGGAGAGACAGATGCCACACACAGGACTGGCACAGAGGCAGACTTGCCAATATTTATCTCCCACTTTTAATTTTTTTTTTTAACAGGGAGAATTTACCCCCCCAAACAAATGGCCCAATATTACACACTGGTTTTCAGTGGCACACAAAGAGAGACAGATGCCACATACAGGACTGGCACAGAGGCAGACTTGCCAATCTTTATCTCCCACTATTATTTTTTTTTTTAACGGAGAATTTACCCCCCAAAAAATGGCCCAATATTACACACTGGTTTTCAGTGGCACACAAGGAGAGACAGATGCGACACACAGGACTGGCACAGAGGCAGACTTGCCAATCCTTATCTCCCACTATTAATTTTTTTTTTTAACAGGGAGAATTTACCAAAAAAAAAAATGGCCCAAAATTACACACTGGTTTTCAGTGGCACACAAGGAGAGACAGATGCCACACACAGGACTGGCACAGAGGCAGACTTGCCAATCTTTATCTCCCACTATTATTTTTTTTTTTACAGGGAGAATTTACCCCCCCAAAAAAATGGCCCAATATTACACACTGGTTTTCAGTGGCACACAAGGAGAGACAGATGCCACACACAGGACTGGCACAGAGGCAGACTTGCCAATCTTTATCTCCCACTATTATAATTTTTTTTTTAGAGGGAGAATTAACCCCCCCCCAAAAAAATGGCCCAATATTACACACTGGTTTTCAGTGGCACACAAGGAGAGACAGATACCACACACAGGACTGGCACAGAGGCAGACTTGCCAATCTTTATTTCCCACTATTAATTTTTTTTTTACAGGGAGAATTTACCCCCCCCAAAAAATGGCCCAATATTACACACTGGTTTTCAGTGGCACACAAGGAGAGACAGATGCCACACACAGGACTGGCACAGAGGCAGACTTGCCAATCTTTATCTCCCACTATTAATTTTTTTTTTTACAGGGAGAATTTACCCCCCCAAAAAATGGCCCAATATCACACACTGGTTTTCAGTGGCACACAAGGAGAGACAGATGCCACACACAGGACTGGCACAGAGGCAGACTTGCCAATCTTTATCTCCCACTATTATAATTTTTTTTTTAGAGGGAGAATTAACCCCCCCCAAAAAAAATGGCCCAATATTACACACTGGTTTTCAGTGGCACACAAGGAGAGACAGATGCCACACACAGGACTGGCACAGAGGCAGACTTGCCAATCTTTATCTCCCACTTTTAATTTTTTTTTACAGGGAGAATTTACCCCCCCCAAAAAAATGGCCCAATATTACACACTGGTTTTCAGTGGCACACAAGGAGAGACAGATGCCACACACAGGACTGGCACAGATTCAGACTTGCCAATCTTTATCTCCCACTATTATTTTTTTTTTACAGGGGGAATTTACCCAAAAAAAAATGGCCCAATATTACACACTGGTTTTCAGTGGCACACAAGGAGAGACAGATGCCACACACAGGACTGGCACAGAGGCAAACTTGCCAATCTTTATCTCCCACTATTAATTTTTTTTTTACAGGGAGAATTTACCAAAAAAAATGGCCCAATATTACACACTGGTTTTCGGTGGCACACAAGGAGAGACAGATGCCACACACAGGACTGGCACAGAGGCAGACTTGCCGATCTTTATCTCCCAATATTCATTTTTTTTTTACAGGGAGAATTTACCTCCCCCAAAAAATGGCCCAATATTACACACTGGTTTTCAGTGGCACACAAGGAGAGACAGATACCACACACAGGACTGGCACAGAGGCAGACTTGCCAATCTTTATTTCCCACTATTAATTTTTTTTTTACAGGGAGAATTTACCCCCCCCAAAAAATGGCCCAATATTACACACTGGTTTTCAGTGGCACACAAGGAGAGACAGATGCCACACACAGGACTGGCACAGAGGCAGACTTGCCAATCTTTATCTCCCACTATTAATTTTTTTTTTTACAGGGAGAATTTACCCCCCAAAAAAATGGCCCAATATCACACACTGGTTTTAAGTGGCACACAAGGAGAGACAGATGCCACACACAGGACTGGCACAGAGGCAGACTTGCCAATCTTTATCTCCCACTATTATTTTTTTTTTACAGGGAGAATTTACCCCCCCCAAAAAATGGCCCAATATTACACACTGGTTTTCAGTGGCACACAAGGAGAGACAGATGCCACACACAGGACTGGCACAGAGGCAGACTTGCCAATCTTTATCTCCCACTTTTATTTTTTTTTTTTACAGGGAGAATTTACCCCCCCAAAATAATGGCCCAATATTACACACTGGTTTTCAGTGGCACACAAGGAGAGACAGATGCCACACACAGGACTGGCACAGAGGCAGACTTGCCAATCTTTATCTTCCACTTTTAATTTTTTTTTTTAACAGGGAGAATTTACAAAAAAAAAAAAATGGCCCAATATTACACACTGGTTTTCAGTGGCACACAAGGAGAGACAGATACCACACACAGGACTGGCACAGAGGCAGACTTGCCAATCTTTATTTCCCACTATTAATTTTTTTTTTACAGGGATAATTTACCCCCCCCCCAAAAAATGGCCCAATATTACACACTGGTTTTCAGTGGAACACAAGGAGAGACAGATGCCACACAATGGACTGGCACAGAGGCAGACTTGCCAATCTTTATCTCCCACTATTATTTTTTTTTTACAGGGAGAATTTACCCCCCCAAAAAATGGCCCAATATTACACACTGGTTTTCAGTGGCACACAAGGAGAGACAGATGCCACACACAGGACTGGCACAGAGGCAGACTTGCCAATCTTTATCTCTTTATCTCTCACTATTAATTTTTTTTTTTTACAGGGAGAATTTACCAAAAAAAAAAAAAAAATGGCCCAATATTACACACTGGTTTTCAGTGGCACACAAGGAGACACAGATGCCACACTCAGGACTGGCACAGAGGCAGACTTGCCAATCTTTATCTCCCACTATTAATTTTTTTTTAAACAGGGAGAATGTACCAAAAAAAAAATGGCCCAATATTACACACTGGTTTTCAGTGGCACACAAGGAGAGACAGATGCCACACACAGGACTGGCACAGAGGCAGACTTGCCAATCTTTATCTCCCACTATTAATTTTTTTTTTACAGGGGGAATTTACCAAAAAAAAAATGGCCCAATATTACACACTGGTTTTCAGTGGCACACAAGGAGAGACAGATGCCACACACAGGACTGGCACAGAGGCAGACTTGCCAATCTTTATCTCCCACTTTTAATTTTTTTTTTAACAGGGAGAATTTACAAAAAAAAAATGGCCCAATATTACACACTGGTTTTCAGTGGCACACAAGGAGAGACAGATGCCACACACAGGACTGGCACAGAGGCAGACTTGCCGATCTTTATCTCCCACTATTATTTTTTTTTTTACAGGGAGAATTTACCCCCCAAAAAAATGGCCCAATATTACACACTGGTTTTCAGTGGCACACAAGGAGAGACAGATGCCACACACAGGACTGGCACAGAGGCAGACTTGCCGATCTTTATCTCCCACTATTATTTTTTTTTTTACAGGGAGAATTTACCCCCCCAAAAAATGGCCCAATATTACACACTGGTTTTCAGTGGCACACAAGGAGAGACAGATGCCACACACAGGACTGGCACAGAGGCAAACTTGCCAATCTTTATCTCCCACTATTAATTTTTTTTTTACAGGGAGAATTTACCAAAAAAAATGGCCCAATATTACACACTGGTTTTCGGTGGCACACAAGGAGAGACAGATGCCACACACAGGACTGGCACAGAGGCAGACTTGCCGATCTTTATCTCCCAATATTCATTTTTTTTTTACAGGGAGATTTTACCTCCCCCAAAAAATGGCCCAATATTACACACTGGTTTTCAGTGGCACACAAGGAGAGACAGATACCACACACAGGACTGGCACAGAGGCAGACTTGCCAATCTTTATTTCCCACTATTAATTTTTTTTTACAGGGAGAATTTACCCCCCCCAAAAAATGGCCCAATATTACACACTGGTTTTCAGTGGCACACAAGGAGAGACAGATGCCACACACAGGACTGGCACAGAGGCAGACTTGCCAATCTTTATCTCCCACTATTAATTTTTTTTTTTACAGGGAGAATTTACCCCCCCAAAAAATGGCCCAACATCACACACTGGTTTTAAGTGGCACACAAGGAGAGACAGATGCCACACACAGGACTGGCACAGAGGCAGACTTGCCAATCTTTATCTCCCACTATTATTTTTTTTTTTACAGGGAGAATTTACCCCCCAAAAAAATGGCCCAATATTACACACTGGTTTTCAGTGGCACACAAGGAGAGACAGATGCCACACACAGGACTGGCACAGAGGCAGACTTGCCAATCTTTATCTCCCACTTTTATTTTTTTTTTTACAGGGAGAATTTACCCCCCAAAATAATGGCCCAATATTACACACTGGTTTTCAGTGGCACACAAGGAGAGACAGATGCCACACACAGGACTGGCACAGAGGCAGACTTGCCAATCTTTATCTTCCACTTTTAATTTTTTTTTTTAACAGGGAGAATTTACAAAAAAAAAAAATGGCCCAATATTACACACTGGTTTTCAGTGGCACACAAGGAGAGACAGATACCACACACAGGACTGGCACAGAGGCAGACTTGCCAATCTTTATTTCCCACTATTAATTTTTTTTTTACAGGGAGAATTTACCCCCCCAAAAAAATGGCCCAATATCACACACTGGTTTTCAGTGGCACACAAGGAGAGACAGATGCCACACACAGGACTGGCACAGAGGCAGACTTGCCAATCTTTATCTCCCACTTTTATTTTTTTTTTTTACAGGGAGAATTTACCCCCAAAATAATGGCCCAATATTACACACTGGTTTTCAGTGGCACACAAGGAGAGACAGATGCCACACACAGGACTGGCACAGAGGCAGACTTGCCAATCTTTATCTCACACTTTTAATTTTTTTTTTAACAGGGAGAATTTACAAAAAAAAAATGGCCCAATATTACACACTGGTTTTCAGTGGCACACAAGGAGAGACAGATGCCACACACAGGACTGGCACAGAGGCAGACTTGCCGATCTTTATCTCCCACTATTATTTTTTTTTTTACAGGGAGAATTTACCCCCCCCAAAAATGGCCCAATATTACACACTGGTTTTCAGTGGCACACAAGGAGAGACAGATGCCACACACAGGACTGGCACAGAGGCAGACTTGCCAATCTTTATCTCTTTATCTCTCACTATTAATTTTTTTTTTTTACAGGGAGAATTTACCAAAAAAAAAAAAAAAAAATGGCCCAATATTACACACTGGTTTTCAGTGGCACACAAGGAGACACAGATGCCACACTCAGGACTGGCACAGAGGCAGACTTGCCAATCTTTATCTCCCACTATTAATTTTTTTTTTAACAGGGAGAATGTACCAAAAAAAAAATGGCCCAATATTACACACTGGTTTTCAGTGGCACACAAGGAGAGACAGATGCCACACACAGGACTGGCACAGACGCAGACTTGCCAATCTTTATCTCCCACTTTTAATTTTTTTTTTAACAGGGAGAATTTACAAAAAAAAAAAAATGGCCCAATATTACACACTGGTTTTCAGTGGCACACAAGGAGAGACAGATGCCTCACACAGGACTGGCACAGAGGCAGACTTGCCGAACTTTATCTCCCACTATTATTTTTTTTTTACAGGGAGAATTTACCCCCCCCAAAAAAAAATGGCCCAATATTACACACTGGTTTTCAGTGGCACACAAGGAGAGACAGATGCCACACACAGGACTGGCACAGACACAGACTTGCCAATCTTTATCTCCCACTTTTAATTTTTTTTTTAACAGGGAGAATTTACAAAAAAAAAAAAATGGCCCAATATTACACACTGGTTTTCAGTGGCACACAAGGAGAGACAGATGCCACACACAGGACTGGCACAGAGGCAGACTTGCCAATCTTTATCTCTTTATCTCTCACTATTAATTTTGTTTTTTACAGGGAGAATTTACCAAAAAAAAATAAAAAAATGGCCCAATATTACACACTGGTTTTCAGTGGCACACAAGGAGACACAGATGCCACACTCAGGACTGGCACAGAGGCAGACTTGCCAATCTTTATCTCCCACTTTTAATTTTTTTTTTAACAGGGAGAATTTACAAAAAAAGAAAAATGGCCCAATATTACACACTGGTTTTCAGTGGCACACAAGGAGAGACAGATGCCACACACAGGACTGGCACAGAGGCAAACTTGCCAATCTTTATCTCCCACTTTTAATTTTTTTTTTAACAGGGAGAATTTACAAAAAAAGAAAAATGGCCCAATATTACACACTGGTTTTCAGTGGCACACAAGGAGAGACAGATGCCACACACAGGACTGGCACAGAGGCAGACTTGCCGATCTTTATCTCCCACTATTATTTTTTTTTTTACAGGGAGAATTTACCCCCCCCAAAAAATGGCCCTATATTACACACTGGTTTTCAGTGGCACACAAGGAGAGACAGATGCCACACACAGGACTGGCACAGAGGCAGACTTGCCAATCTTTATCTCCCACTTTTAATTTTTTTTTAACAGGGAGAATTTACAAAAAAAAAAAATGGCCCAATATTACACACTGGTTTTCAGTGGCACACAAGGAGAGACAGATGCCACACACAGGACTGGCACAGAGGCAGACTTGCCGATCTTTATCTCCCACTATTATTTTTTTTTTTACAGGGAGAATTTACCCCCCCCAAAAAAATGGCCCAATATTACACACTGGTTTTCAGTGGCACACAAGGAGAGACAGATGCCACACACAGGACTGGCACAGAGGCAGACTTGCCAATCTTTATCTCTTTATCTCTCACTATTAATTTTTTTTTTTACAGGGAGAATTTACAAAAAAAAATAAAAAAATGGCCCAATATTACACACTGGTTTTCAGTGGCACACAAGGAGACACAGATGCCACACTCAGGACTGGCACAGAGGCAGACTTGCCAATCTTTATCTCCCACTATTAATTTTTTTTTTAACAGGGAGAATGTACCAAAAAAAAAAAAGGCCCAATATTACACACTGGTTTTCAGTGGCACACAGGGAGAGACAGATGCCACACACAGGACTGGCACAGAGGCAGACTTGCCAATCTTTATCTCCCACTATTAATTTTTTTTTTACAGGGGGAATTTACAAAAAAAAAAATGGCCCAATATTACACACTGCTTTACAGTGGCACACAAGGAGAGACAGATGCCACACACAGGACTGGCACAGAGGCAGACTTGCCAATCTTTATCTCCCACTATTAATTTTTTTTTTACAGGGAGAATTTACCCCCCCAAAAAAATGGCCCAATATTACACACTGGTTTTCAGTGGCACACAAGGAGAGACAGATGCCACACACAGGACTGGCACAGAGGCAGACTTGCCAATCTTTATCTCCCACTATTAATTTTTTTTTTTACAGGGAGAATTTACCCCCCCAAAAAATGGCCCAATATCACACACTGGTTTTCAGTGGCACACAAGGAGAGACAGATGCCACACACAGGACTGGCACAGAGGCAGACTTGCCAATCTTTATCTCCCACTATTATAATTTTTTTTTTAGAGGGAGAATTAACCCCCCCCAAAAAAAATGGCCCAATATTACACACTGGTTTTCAGTGGCACACAAGGAGAGACAGATGCCACACACAGGACTGGCACAGAGGCAGACTTGCCGATCTTTATCTCCCACTATTATTTTTTTTTTACAGGGAGAATTTACCCCCCCAAAAAAATGGCTCAATATTACACACTGGTTTTCAGTGGCACACAAGGAGAGACAGATGCCACACACAGGACTGGCACAGAGGCAGACTTGCCAATCTTTATCTCTTTATCTCTCACTATTAATTTTGTTTTTTACAGGGAGAATTTACCAAAAAAAAATAAAAAAATGGCCCAATATTACACACTGGTTTTCAGTGGCACACAAGGAGACACAGATGCCACACTCAGGACTGGCACAGAGGCAGACTTGCCAATCTTTATCTCCCACTTTTAATTTTTTTTTTAACAGGGAGAATTTACAAAAAAAGAAAAATGGCCCAATATTACACACTGGTTTTCAGTGGCACACAAGGAGAGACAGATGCCACACACAGGACTGGCACAGAGGCAAACTTGCCAATCTTTATCTCCCACTTTTAATTTTTTTTTTAATAGGGAGAATTTACAAAAAAAGAAAAATGGCCCAATATTACACACTGGTTTTCAGTGGCACACAAGGAGAGACAGATGCCACACACAGGACTGGCACAGAGGCAGACTTGCCGATCTTTATCTCCCACTATTATTTTTTTTTTTACAGGGAGAATTTACCCCCCCCAAAAAATGGCCCTATATTACACACTGGTTTTCAGTGGCACACAAGGAGAGACAGATGCCACACACAGGACTGGCACAGAGGCAGACTTGCCAATCTTTATCTCCCACTTTTAATTTTTTTTTAACAGGGAGAATTTACAAAAAAAAAAAATGGCCCAATATTACACACTGGTTTTCAGTGGCACACAAGGAGAGACAGATGCCACACACAGGACTGGCACAGAGGCAGACTTGCCGATCTTTATCTCCCACTATTATTTTTTTTTTTACAGGGAGAATTTACCCCCCCCAAAAAAATGGCCCAATATTACACACTGGTTTTCAGTGGCACACAAGGAGAGACAGATGCCACACACAGGACTGGCACAGAGGCAGACTTGCCAATCTTTATCTCTTTATCTCTCACTATTAATTTTTTTTTTTACAGGGAGAATTTACAAAAAAAAATAAAAAAATGGCCCAATATTACACACTGGTTTTCAGTGGCACACAAGGAGACACAGATGCCACACTCAGGACTGGCACAGAGGCAGACTTGCCAATCTTTATCTCCCACTATTAATTTTTTTTTTAACAGGGAGAATGTACCAAAAAAAAAAAAGGCCCAATATTACACACTGGTTTTCAGTGGCACACAGGGAGAGACAGATGCCACACACAGGACTGGCACAGAGGCAGACTTGCCAATCTTTATCTCCCACTATTAATTTTTTTTTTACAGGGGGAATTTACAAAAAAAAAAATGGCCCAATATTACACACTGCTTTACAGTGGCACACAAGGAGAGACAGATGCCACACACAGGACTGGCACAGAGGCAGACTTGCCAATCTTTATCTCCCACTATTAATTTTTTTTTTACAGGGAGAATTTACCCCCCCAAAAAAATGGCCCAATATTACACACTGGTTTTCAGTGGCACACAAGGAGAGACAGATGCCACACACAGGACTGGCACAGAGGCAGACTTGCCAATCTTTATCTCCCACTATTAATTTTTTTTTTTACAGGGAGAATTTACCCCCCCAAAAAATGGCCCAATATCACACACTGGTTTTCAGTGGCACACAAGGAGAGACAGATGCCACACACAGGACTGGCACAGAGGCAGACTTGCCAATCTTTATCTCCCACTATTATAATTTTTTTTTTAGAGGGAGAATTAACCCCCCCCAAAAAAAATGGCCCAATATTACACACTGGTTTTCAGTGGCACACAAGGAGAGACAGATGCCACACACAGGACTGGCACAGAGGCAGACTTGCCGATCTTTATCTCCCACTATTATTTTTTTTTTACAGGGAGAATTTACCCCCCCAAAAAAATGGCTCAATATTACACACTGGTTTTCAGTGGCACACAAGGAGAGACAGATGCCACACACAGGACTGGCACAGAGGCAGACTTGCCAATCTTTATCTCTTTATCTCTCACTATTAATTTTGTTTTTTACAGGGAGAATTTACCAAAAAAAAATAAAAAAATGGCCCAATATTACACACTGGTTTTCAGTGGCACACAAGGAGACACAGATGCCACACTCAGGACTGGCACAGAGGCAGACTTGCCAATCTTTATCTCCCACTTTTAATTTTTTTTTTAACAGGGAGAATTTACAAAAAAAGAAAAATGGCCCAATATTACACACTGGTTTTCAGTGGCACACAAGGAGAGACAGATGCCACACACAGGACTGGCACAGAGGCAAACTTGCCAATCTTTATCTCCCACTTTTAATTTTTTTTTTAATAGGGAGAATTTACAAAAAAAGAAAAATGGCCCAATATTACACACTGGTTTTCAGTGGCACACAAGGAGAGACAGATGCCACACACAGGACTGGCACAGAGGCAGACTTGCCGATCTTTATCTCCCACTATTATTTTTTTTTTTACAGGGAGAATTTACCCCCCCCAAAAAATGGCCCTATATTACACACTGGTTTTCAGTGGCACACAAGGAGAGACAGATGCCACACACAGGACTGGCACAGAGGCAGACTTGCCAATCTTTATCTCCCACTTTTAATTTTTTTTTAACAGGGAGAATTTACAAAAAAAAAAAATGGCCCAATATTACACACTGGTTTTCAGTGGCACACAAGGAGAGACAGATGCCACACACAGGACTGGCACAGAGGCAGACTTGCCGATCTTTATCTCCCACTATTATTTTTTTTTTTACAGGGAGAATTTACCCCCCCAAAAAAAATGGCCCAATATTACACACTGGTTTTCAGTGGCACACAAGGAGAGACAGATGCCACACACAGGACTGGCACAGAGGCAGACTTGCCAATCTTTATCTCTTTATCTCTCACTATTAATTTTTTTTTTTTACAGGGAGAATTTACAAAAAAAAATAAAAAAATGGCCCAATATTACACACTGGTTTTCAGTGGCACACAAGGAGACACAGATGCCACACTCAGGACTGGCACAGAGGCAGACTTGCCAATCTTTATCTCCCACTATTAATTTTTTTTTTAACAGGGAGAATGTACCAAAAAAAAAAAAGGCCCAATATTACACACTGGTTTTCAGTGGCACACAAGGAGAGACAGATGCCACACACAGGACTGGCACAGAGGCAGACTTGCCAATCTTTATCTCCCACTATTAATTTTTTTTTTACAGGGGGAATTTACCAAAAAAAAAATGGCCCAATATTACACACTGCTTTACAGTGGCACACAAGGAGAGACAGATGCCACACACAGGACTGGCACAGAGGCAGACTTGCCAATCTTTATCTCCCACTTTTAATTTTTTTTTACAGGGAGAATTTACCCCCCCCCAAAAAATGGCCCAATATTACACACTGGTTTTCAGTGGCACACAAGGAGAGACAGATGCCACACACAGGACTGGCACAGATTCAGACTTGCCAATCTTTATCTCCCACTATTATTTTTTTTTTTACAGGGGGAATTTACCCCAAAAAAAATGGCCCAATATTACACACTGGTTTTCAGTGGCACACAAGGAGAGACAGATGCCACACACAGGACTGGCACAGAGGCAAACTTGCCAATCTTTATCTCCCACTATTAATTTTTTTTTTACAGGGAGAATTTACCAAAAAAAATGGCCCAATATTACACACTGGTTTTCGGTGGCACACAAGGAGAGACAGATGCCACACACAGGACTGGCACAGAGGCAGACTTGCCGATCTTTATCTCCCACTATTAATTTTTTTTTTACAGGGGGAATTTACCAAAAAAAAAATGGCCCAATATTACACACTGCTTTACAGTGGCACACAAGGAGAGACAGATGCCACACACAGGACTGGCACAGAGGCAGACTTGCCAATCTTTATCTCCCACTATTAATTTTTTTTTTACAGGGAGAATTTACCCCCCCCAAAAAATGGCCCAATATTACACACTGGTTTTCAGTGGCACACAAGGAGAGACAGATGCCACACACAGGACTGGCACAGAGGCAGACTTGCCAATCTTTATCTCCCACTATTAATTTTTTTTTTTACAGGGAGAATTTACCCCCCCAAAAAATGGCCCAATATCACACACTGGTTTTCAGTGGCACACAAGGAGAGACAGATGCCACACACAGGACTGGCACAGAGGCAGACTTGCCAATCTTTATCTCCCACTATTATAATTTTTTTTTTAGAGGGAGAATTAACCCCCCCCAAAAAAAATGGCCCAATATTACACACTGGTTTTCAGTGGCACACAAGGAGAGACAGATGCCACACACAGGACTGGCACAGAGGCAGACTTGCCGATCTTTATCTCCCACTATTATTTTTTTTTTACAGGGAGAATTTACCCCCCCCAAAAAATGGCTCAATATTACACACTGGTTTTCAGTGGCACACAAGGAGAGACAGATGCCACACACAGGACTGGCACAGAGGCAGACTTGCCAATCTTTATCTCTTTATCTCTCACTATTAATTTTGTTTTTTACAGGGAGAATTTACCAAAAAAAAATAAAAAAATGGCCCAATATTACACACTGGTTTTCAGTGGCACACAAGGAGACACAGATGCCACACTCAGGACTGGCACAGAGGCAGACTTGCCAATCTTTATCTCCCACTTTTAATTTTTTTTTTAACAGGGAGAATTTACAAAAAAAGAAAAATGGCCCAATATTACACACTGGTTTTCAGTGGCACACAAGGAGAGACAGATGCCACACACAGGACTGGCACAGAGGCAAATTTGCCAATCTTTATCTCCCACTTTTAATTTTTTTTTTAATAGGGAGAATTTACAAAAAAAGAAAAATGGCCCAATATTACACACTGGTTTTCAGTGGCACACAAGGAGAGACAGATGCCACACACAGGACTGGCACAGAGGCAGACTTGCCGATCTTTATCTCCCACTATTATTTTTTTTTTTACAGGGAGAATTTACCCCCCCAAAAAAATGGCCCTATATTACACACTGGTTTTCAGTGGCACACAAGGAGAGACAGATGCCACACACAGGACTGGCACAGAGGCAGACTTGCCAATCTTTATCTCCCACTTTTAATTTTTTTTTAACAGGGAGAATTTACAAAAAAAAAAAATGGCCCAATATTACACACTGGTTTTCAGTGGCACACAAGGAGAGACAGATGCCACACACAGGACTGGCACAGAGGCAGACTTGCCGATCTTTATCTCCCACTATTATTTTTTTTTTTACAGGGAGAATTTACCCCCCCCAAAAAAATGGCCCAATATTACACACTGGTTTTCAGTGGCACACAAGGAGAGACAGATGCCACACACAGGACTGGCACAGAGGCAGACTTGCCAATCTTTATCTCTTTATCTCTCACTATTAATTTTTTTTTTTTACAGGGAGAATTTACAAAAAAAAATAAAAAAATGGCCCAATATTACACACTGGTTTTCAGTGGCACACAAGGAGACACAGATGCCACACTCAGGACTGGCACAGAGGCAGACTTGCCAATCTTTATCTCCCACTATTAATTTTTTTTTTAACAGGGAGAATGTACCAAAAAAAAAAAAGGCCCAATATTACACACTGGTTTTCAGTGGCAAACAAGGAGAGACAGATGCCACACACAGGACTGGCACAGAGGCAGACTTGCCAATCTTTATCTCCCACTATTAATTTTTTTTTTACAGGGGGAATTTACCAAAAAAAAAATGGCCCAATATTACACACTGCTTTACAGTGGCACACAAGGAGAGACAGATGCCACACACAGGACTGGCACAGAGGCAGACTTGCCAATCTTTATCTCCCAAAATTAATTTTTTTTTTACAGGGAGAATTTACCCCCCCAAAAAAATGGCCCAATATTACACACTGGTTTTCAGTGGCACACAAGGAGAGACAGATGCCACACACAGGACTGGCACAGAGGCAGACTTGCCAATCTTTATCTCCCACTATTAATTTTTTTTTTTACAGGGAGAATTTACCCCCCCAAAAAATGGCCCAATATCACACACTGGTTTTCAGTGGCACACAAGGAGAGACAGATGCCACACACAGGACTGGCACAGAGGCAGACTTGCCAATCTTTATCTCCCACTATTATAATTTTTTTTTTAGAGGGAGAATTAACCCCCCCCCCAAAAAAATGGCCCAATATTACACACTGGTTTTCAGTGGCACACAAGGAGAGACAGATGCCACACACAGGACTGGCACAGAGGCAGACTTGCCAATCTTTATCTCCCACTTTTAATTTTTTTTTACAGGGAGAATTTACCCCCCCCAAAAAAATGGCCCAATATTACACACTGGTTTTCAGTGGCACACAAGGAGAGACAGATGCCACACACAGGACTGGCACAGATTCAGACTTGCCAATCTTTATCTCCCACTATTATTTTTTTTTTTACAGGGGGAATTTACCCCCAAAAAAATGGCCCAATATTACACACTGGTTTTCAGTGGCACACAAGGAGAGACAGATGCCACACACAGGACTGGCACAGAGGCAAACTTGCCAATCTTTATCTCCCACTATTAATTTTTTTTTTACAGGGAGAATTTACCAAAAAAAATGGCCCAATATTACACACTGGTTTTCGGTGGCACACAAGGAGAGACAGATGCCACACACAGGACTGGCACAGAGGCAGACTTGCCGATCTTTATCTCCCAATATTCATTTTTTTTTACAGGGAGAATTTACCTCCCCCAAAAAATGGCCCAATATTACACACTGGTTTTCAGTGGCACACAAGGAGAGACAGATACCACACACAGGACTGGCACAGAGGCAGACTTGCCAATCTTTATTTCCCACTATTAATTTTTTTTTTACAGGGAGAATTTACCCCCCCAAAAAAATGGCCCAATATTACACACTGGTTTTCAGTGGCACACAAGGAGAGACAGATGCCACACACAGGACTGGCACAGAGGCAGACTTGCCGATCTTTATCTCCCACTATTAATTTATTTTTTTACAGGGAGAATTTACCCCCCCAAAAAATGGCCCAATATCACACACTGGTTTTAAGTGGCACACAAGGAGAGACAGATGCCACACACAGGACTGGCACAGAGGCAGACTTGCCAATCTTTATCTCCCACTATTATTTTTTTTTTTACAGGGAGAATTTACCCCCCCAAAAAAATGGCCCAATATTACACACTGGTTTTCAGTGGCACACAAGGAGAGACAGATGCCACACACAGGACTGGCACAGAGGCAGACTTGCCAATCTTTATCTCCCACTTTTATTTTTTTTTTTACAGGGAGAATTTACCCCCCCAAAATAATGGCCCAATATTACACACTGGTTTTCAGTGGCACACAAGGAGAGACAGATGCCACACACAGGACTGGCACAGAGGCAGACTTGCCAATCTTTATCTTCCACTTTTATTTTTTTTTTTTAACAGGGAGAATTTACAAAAAAAAAAAAATGGCCCAATATTACACACTGGTTTTCAGTGGCACACAAGGAGAGACAGATACCACACACAGGACTGGCACAGAGGCAGACTTGCCAATCTTTATTTCCCACTATTAATTTTTTTTTTACAGGGATAATTTACCCCTCCAAAAAAATGGCCCAATATTACACACTGGTTTTCAGTGGAACACAAGGAGAGACAGATGCCACACAAAGGACTGGCACAGAGGCAGACTTGCCAATCTTTATCTCCCACTATTATTTTTTTTTTACAGGGAGAATTTACCCCCCAAAAAAATGGCCCAATATCACACACTGGTTTTCAGTGGCACACAAGGAGAGACAGATGCCACACACAGGACTGGCACAGAGGCAGACTTGCAAATCTTTATCTCCCACTATTATTTTTTTTTTTTACAGGGAGAATTTACCCCCCCAAAAAATGGCCCAATATTACACACTGGTTTTCAGTGGCACACAAGGAGAGACAGATGCCACACACAGGACTGGCACAGAGGCAGACTTGCCAATCTTTATCTCCCACTTTTATTTTTTTTTTTTACAGGGAGAATTTACCCCCAAAATAATGGCCCAATATTACACACTGGTTTTCAGTGGCACACAAGGAGAGACAGATGCCACACACAGGACTGGCACAGAGGCAGACTTGCCAATCTTTATCTCCCACTTTTAATTTTTTTTTTAACAGGGAGAATTTACAAAAAAAAAAATGGCCCAATATTACACACTGGTTTTCAGTGGCACACAAGGAGAGACAGATGCCACACACAGGACTGGCACAGAGGCAGACTTGCCGATCTTTATCTCCCACTATTATTTTTTTTTTACAGGGAGAATTTACCCCCCAAAAAAATGGCCCAATATTACACACTGGTTTTCAGTGGCACACAAGGAGAGACAGATGCCACACACAGGACTGGCACAGAGGCAGACTTGCCAATCTTTATCTCTTTATCTCTCACTATTAATTTTTTTTTTTTACAGGGAGAATTTACCAAAAAAAAATAAAAAAATGGCCCAATATTACACACTGGTTTTCAGTGGCACACAAGGAGACACAGATGCCACACTCAGGACTGGCACAGAGGCAGACTTGCCAATCTTTATCTCCCACTATTAATTTTTTTTTAAACAGGGAGAATGTACCAAAAAAAAAATGGCCCAATATTACACACTGGTTTTCAGTGGCACACAAGGAGAGACAGATGCCACACACAGGACTGGCACAGAGGCAGACTTGCCAATCTTTATCTCCCACTATTAATTTTTTTTTTACAGGGGGAATTTACCAAAAAAAAAATGGCCCAATATTACACACTGGTTTTCAGTGGCACACAAGGAGAGACAGATGCCACACACAGGACTGGCACAGAGGCAGACTTGCCAATCTTTATCTCCCACTTTTAATTTTTTTTTTAACAGGGAGAATTTACAAAAAAAAAATGGCCCAATATTACACACTGGTTTTCAGTGGCACACAAGGAGAGACAGATGCCACACACAGGACTGGCACAGAGGCAGACTTGCCGATCTTTATCTCCCACTATTATTTTTTTTTTTACAGGGAGAATTTACCCCCCAAAAAAATGGCCCAATATTACACACTGGTTTTCAGTGGCACACAAGGAGAGACAGATGCCACACACAGGACTGGCACAGAGGCAGACTTGCCGATCTTTATCTCCCACTATTATTTTTTTTTTTACAGGGAGAATTTACCCCCCCAAAAAATGGCCCAATATTACACACTGGTTTTCAGTGGCACACAAGGAGAGACAGATGCCACACACAGGACTGGCACAGAGGCAAACTTGCCAATCTTCATCTCCCACTATTAATTTTTTTTTTACAGGGAGAATTTACCAAAAAAAATGGCCCAATATTACACACTGGTTTTCGGTGGCACACAAGGAGAGACAGATGCCACACACAGGACTGGCACAGAGGCAGACTTGCCGATCTTTATCTCCCAATATTCATTTTTTTTTTACAGGGAGATTTTACCTCCCCCAAAAAATGGCCCAATATTACACACTGGTTTTCAGTGGCACACAAGGAGAGACAGATACCACACACAGGACTGGCACAGAGGCAGACTTGCCAATCTTTATTTCCCACTATTAATTTTTTTTTACAGGGAGAATTTACCCCCCCCAAAAAATGGCCCAATATTACACACTGGTTTTCAGTGGCACACAAGGAGAGACAGATGCCACACACAGGACTGGCACAGAGGCAGACTTGCCAATCTTTATCTCCCACTATTAATTTTTTTTTTTACAGGGAGAATTTACCCCCCCAAAAAATGGCCCAATATCACACACTGGTTTTAAGTGGCACACAAGGAGAGACAGATGCCACACACAGGACTGGCACAGAGGCAGACTTGCCAATCTTTATCTCCCACTATTATTTTTTTTTTTACAGGGAGAATTTACCCCCCCCAAAAAATGGCCCAATATTACACACTGGTTTTCAGTGGCACACAAGGAGAGACAGATGCCACACACAGGACTGGCACAGAGGCAGACTTGCCAATCTTTATCTCCCACTTTTATTTTTTTTTTTACAGGGAGAATTTACCCCCCAAAATAATGGCCCAATATTACACACTGGTTTTCAGTGGCACACAAGGAGAGACAGATGCCACACACAGGACTGGCACAGAGGCAGACTTGCCAATCTTTATCTTCCACTTTTAATTTTTTTTTTTAACAGGGAGAATTTACAAAAAAAAAAAATGGCCCAATATTACACACTGGTTTTCAGTGGCACACAAGGAGAGACAGATACCACTCACAGGACTGGCACAGAGGCAGACTTGCCAATCTTTATTTCCCACTATTAATTTTTTTTTTACAGGGAGAATTTACCCCCCCAAAAAAATGGCCCAATATTACACACTGGTTTTCAATGGAACACAAGGAGAGACAGATGCCACACACAGGACTGGCACAGAGGCAGACTTGCCAATCTTTATCTCCCACTATTATTTTTTTTTTACAGGGAGAATTTACCCCCCCAAAAAATGGCCCAATATCACACACTGGTTTTCAGTGGCACACAAGGAGAGACAGATGCCACACACAGGACTGGCACAGAGGCAGACTTGCCAATCTTTATCTCCCACTTTTATTTTTTTTTTTTACAGGGAGAATTTACCCCCAAAATAATGGCCCAATATTACACACTGGTTTTCAGTGGCACACAAGGAGAGACAGATGCCACACACAGGACTGGCACAGAGGCAGACTTGCCAATCTTTATCTCACACTTTTAATTTTTTTTTTAACAGGGAGAATTTACAAAAAAAAAAATGGCCCAATATTACACACTGGTTTTCAGTGGCACACAAGGAGAGACAGATGCCACACACAGGACTGGCACAGAGGCAGACTTGCCGATCTTTATCTCCCACTATTATTTTTTTTTTTACAGGGAGAATTTACTCCCCCAAAAAATGGCCCAATATTACACACTGGTTTTCAGTGGCACACAAGGAGAGACAGATGCCACACACAGGACTGGCACAGAGGCAGACTTGCCAATCTTTATCTCTTTATCTCTCACTATTAATTTTTTTTTTTACAGGGAGAATTTACCAAAAAAAAATAAAAAAATGGCCCAATATTACACACTGGTTTTCAGTGGCACACAAGGAGACACAGATGCCACACTCAGGACTGGCACAGAGGCAGACTTGCCAATCTTTATCTCCCACTATTAATTTTTTTTTTAACAGGGAGAATGTACCAAAAAAAAAATGGCCCAATATTACACACTGGTTTTCAGTGGCACACAAGGAGAGACAGATGCCACACACAGGACTGGCACAGAGGCAGACTTGCCAATCTTTATCTCCCACTATTAATTTTTTTTTTACAGGGGGAATTTACCAAAAAAAAAATGGCCCAATATTACACACTGGTTTTCAGTGGCACACAAGGAGAGACAGATGCCAAACACAGGACTGGCACAGAGGCAAACTTGCCAATCTTTATCTCCCACTATTAATTTTTTTTTTACAGGGAGAATTTACCAAAATAAAAAATGGCCCAATATTACACACTGGTTTTCAGTGGCACACAAGGAGAGAGAGATGCCACACACAGGACTGGCACAGAGGCAGACTTGCCGATCTTTATCTCCCACTATTAATTTTTTTTTTACAGGGAGAATTTACCTCCCCCAAAAAATGGCCCAATATTACACACTGGTTTTCAGTGGCACACAAGGAGAGACAGATGCCACACACAGGACTGGCACAGAGGCAGACTTGCCAATCTTTATCTCCCACTATTATTATTTTTTTTTACAGGGAGAATTAACCCCCCCAAAAAATGGCCCAATATTACACACTGGTTTTCAGTGGCACACAAGGAGAGACAGAAGCCACACACAGGACTGGCACAGAGGCACACTTGCCAATCTTTATCTCCCACTTTTAATTTTTTTTTTAACAGGGAGAATTTACAAAAAAAGAAAAATGGCCCAATATTACACACTGGTTTTCAGTGGCACACAAGGAGAGACAGATGCCACACACAGGACTGGCACAGAGGCAGACTTGCCGATCTTTATCTCCCACTATTATTTTTTTTTTTACAGGGAGAATTTACCCCCCCAAAAAAATGGCCCAATATTACACACTGGTTTTCATTGGAACACAAGGAGAGACAGATGCCACACAAAGGACTGGCACAGAGGCAGACTTGCCAATCTTTATCTCCCACTATTATTTTTTTTTTACAGGGAGAATTTACCCCCCCAAAAAATGGCCCAATATCACACACTGGTTTTCAGTGGCACACAAGGAGAGACAGATGCCACACACAGGACTGGCACAGAGGCAGACTTGCCAATCTTTATCTCCCACTATTATTTTTTTTTTACAGGGAGAATTTACCCCCCCAAAAAAATGGCCCAATATTACACACTGGTTTTCAGTGGCACACAAGGAGAGACAGATGCCACACACAGGACTGGCACAGAGGCAGACTTGCCAATCTTTATCTCCCACTATTATTTTTTTTTTTTACAGGGAGAATTTACCCCCCCCAAAATAATGGCCCAATATTACACACTGGTTTTCAGTGGCACACAAGGAGAGACAGATGCCACACACAGGACTGGCACAGAGGCAGACTTGCCAATCTTTATCTCCCACTATTATTTTTTTTTTACAGGGAGAATTTACCCCCCCAAAAAAATGGCCCAATATTACACACTGGTTTTCAGTGGCACACAAGGAGAGACAGATGCCACACACAGGACTGGCACAGAGGCAGACTTGCCAATCTTTATCTCCCACTATTATTTTTTTTTTACAGGGAGAATTTACCCCCCCAAAAAAATGGCCCAATATTACACACTGGTTTTCAGTGGCACACAAGGAGAGACAGATGCCACACACAGGACTGGCACAGAGGCAGACTTGCCGATCTTTATCTCCCACTATTATTTTTTTTTTTACAGGGAGAATTTACCCCCCCCCCAAAAAATGGCCCAATATTACACACTGGTTTTCAGTGGCACACAAGGAGAGACAGATGCCACACACAGGACTGGCACAGAGGCAGACTTGCCAATCTTTATCGCCCACTTTTAATTTTTTTTTTAACAGGGAGAATTTACAAAAAAAAAAAAATGGCCCAATATTACACACTGGTTTTCAGTGGCACACAAGGAGAGACAGATGCCACACACAGGACTGGCACAGAGGCAGACTTGCCGATCTTCATCTCCCACTATTATTTTTTTTTTACAAGGAGAATTTACCCCCCCCAAAAAATGGCTCAATATTACACACTGGTTTTCAGTGGCACACAAGGAGAGACAGATGCCACACACATGACTGGCACAGAGGCAGACTTGCCAATCTTTATCTCTTTATCTCTCACTATTAATTTTTTTTTTACAGGGAGAATTTACCAAAAAAAAATAAAAAAATGGCCCAATATTACACACTGGTTTTCAGGGGCACACAAGGAGACACAGATGCCACACTCAGGACTGGCACAGAGGCAGACTTGCCAATCTTTATCTCCCACTTTTAATTTTTTTTTTAACAGGGAGAATTTACAAAAAAAGAAAAATGGCCCAATATTACACACTGGTTTTCAGTGGCACACAAGGAGAGACAGATGCCACACACAGGACTGGCACAGAGGCAAACTTGCCAATCTTTATCTCCCACTTTTAATTTTTTTTTAACAGGGAGAATTTACAAAAAAAAAAAAATGGCCCAATATTACACACTGGTTTTCAGTGGCACACAAGGAGAGACAGATGCCACACACAGGACTGGCACAGAGGCAGACTTGCCGATCTTTATCTCCCACTATTATTTTTTTTTTTACAGGGAGAATTTACCCCCCCCAAAAAAATGGCCCAATATTACACACTGGTTTTCAGTGGCACACAAGGAGAGACAGATGCCACACACAGGACTGGCACAGAGGCAGACTTGCCAATCTTTATCTCTCACTATTAATTTTTTTTTTACAGGGGGAATTTACCAAAAAAAAAATGGCCCAATATTACACACTGGTTTTCAGTGGCACACAAGGAGAGACAGATGCCACACACAGGACTGGCACAGAGGCAAACTTGCCAATCTTTATCTCCCACTATTAATTTTTTTTTTACAGGGAGAATTTACCAAAATAAAAAATGGCCCAATATTACACACTGGTTTTCAGTGGCACACAAGGAGAGAGAGATGCCACACACAGGACTGGCACAGAGGCAGACTTGCCGATCTTTATCTCCCACTATTAATTTTTTTTTTTACAGGGAGAATTTACCTCCCCCAAAAAATGGCCCAATATTACACACTGGTTTTCAGTGGCACACAAGGAGAGACAGATGCCACACACAGGACTGGCACAGAGGCAGACTTGCCAATCTTTATCTCCCACTATTATTATTTTTTTTTACAGGGAGAATTAACCCCCCCAAAAAATGGCCCAATATTACACACTGGTTTTCAGTGGCACACAAGGAGAGACAGATGCCACACACAGGACTGGCACAGAGGCAGACTTGCCAATCTTTTTCTCCCACTATTATTATTTTTTTTTTACAGGGAGAATTAACCCCCCCCAAAAAATGGCCCAATATTACACACTGGTTTTCAGTGGCACACAAGGAGAGACAGATGCCACACACAGGACTGGCACAGAGGCAGACTTGCCAATCTGTATCTCCCACGTTTAATTTTTTTTTTACAGGGAGAATTTACCCCCCCCAAAAAAATGGCCCAATATTACACACTGGTTTTCAGTGGCACACAAGGAGAGACAGATGCCACACACAGGACTGGCACAGAGGCAGACTTGCCAATCTTTATCTCCCACTATTAATTTTTTTTTAACAGGGAGAATGTACCAAAAAAAAAATGGCCCAATATTACACACTGGTTTTCAGTGGCACACAAGGAGAGACAGATGCCACACACAGGACTGGCACAGAGGCAGACTTGTCAATCTTTATCTCTTTATCTCTCACTATTAATTTTTTTTTTTACAGGGAGAATTTACCAAAAAAAATAAAAAAATGGCCCAATATTACACACTCGTTTTCAGTGGCACACAAGGAGACACAGATGCCACACACAGGACTGGCACAGAGGCAGACTTGCCAATCTTTATTTCCCACTATTAATTTTTTTTTTACAGGGGGAATTTACCAAAAAAAAAAAATGGCCCAATATTACACACTGGTTTTCAGTGGCACACAAGGAGAGACAGATACCACACACAGGACTGGCACAGAGGCAGTCTTGCCAATCTTTATTTCCCACTATTATTTTTTTTTTACAGGGAGAATTTACCCCCCCAAAAAATGGCCCAATAACACACACTGGTTTTCAGTGGCACACAAGGAGAGACAGATGCCACACACAGGACTGGCACAGAGGCATACTTGCCAATGTTTATCTCCCACTATTATTTTTTTTTTTACAGGGAGAATTTACCCCCCCCCAAAAAAATGGCCCAATATTACACACTGGTTTTCAGTGGCACACAAGGAGAGACAGATGCCACACACAGGACTGGCACAGAGGCAGACTTGCCAATCTTTATCTCCCACTATTATTTTTTTTTTTAACAGGGAGAATTTACAAAAAAAAAAAATGGCCCAATATTACACACTGGTTTTCAGTGGCACACAAGGAGAGACAGATACCACACACAGGACTGGCACAGAGGCAGACTTGCCAATCTTTATTTCCCACTATTATTTTTTTTTTACAGGGAGAATTTACCCCCCCAAAAAAATGGCCCAATATTACACACTGGTTTTCAGTGGCACACAAGGAGAGACAGATGCCACACACAGGACTGGCACAGAGGCAGACTTGCCAATCTTTATCTCCCACTATTAATTTTTTTTTTAACAGGGAGAATTTACAAAAAAAAAAATGGCCCAATATTACACACTGGTTTTCAGTGGCACACAAGGAGAGACAGATACCACACACAGGACTGGCACAGAGGCAGACTTGCCAATCTTTATTTCCCACTATTATTTTTTTTTTACAGGGAGAATTTACCCCCCCCAAAAAATGGCCCAAAATTACACACTGGTTTTCAGTGGAACACAAGGAGAGACAGATGCCACACACAGGACTGGCACAGAGGCAGACTTGCCAATCTTTATCTCCCACTATTATTTTTTTTTTTACAGGGAGAATTTACCCCCCCAAATAATGGCCCAATATCACACACTGGTTTTCAGTGGCACACAAGGAGAGACAGATGCCACACACAGGACTGGCACAGAGGCAGAGTTGCCAATGTTTATCTCCCACTATTATTTTTTTTTTTACAGGGAGAATTTACCCCCCCAAAAAATGGCCCAATATTACACACTGGTTTTCAGTGGCACACAAGGAGAGACAGATGCCACACACAGGACTGGCACAGAGGCAGACTTGCCAATCTTTATCTCCCACTTTTATTTTTTTTTTTTACAGGGAGAATTTACCCCCCCAAAATAATGGCCCAATATTACACACTGGTTTTCAGTGGCACACAAGGAGAGACAGATGCCACACACAGGACTGGCACAGAGGCAGACTTGCCAATCTTTATCTCCCACTTTTAATTTTTTTTTTTAACAGGGAGAATTTACAAAAAAAATGGCCCAATATTACACACTGGTTTTCAGTGGCACACAAGGAGAGACAGATACCACACACAGGACTGGCACAGAGGCAGACTTGCCAATCTTTATCTCGCACTATTATTTTTTTTTTTTACAGGGAGAATTTACCCCCCCAAAATAATGGCCCAATATTACACACTGGTTTTCAGTGGCACACAAGGAGAGACAGATGCCACACACAGGACTGGCACAGAGGCAGACTTGCCAATCTTTATCTCCCACTTTTAATTTTTTTTTTAACAGGGAGAATTTAGAAAAAAAAATGGCCCAATATTACACACTGGTTTTCAGTGGCACACAAGGAGAGACAGATGCCACACACAGGACTGGCACAGAGGCAGACTTGCCGATCTTTATCTCCCACTATTATTTTTTTTTTTACAGGGAGAATTTACCCCCCCAAAAAAAATGGCCCAATATTACACACTGGTTTTCAGTGGCACACAAGGAGAGACAGATGCCACACACAGAACTGGCACAGAGGCAGACTTGCCAATCTTTATCTCCCACTTTTAATTTTTTTTTTAACAGGGAGAATTTACAAAAAAAAAAAAATGGCCCAATATTACACACTGGTTTTCAGTGGCACACAAGGAGAGACAGATGCCACACACAGGACTGGCACAGAGGCAGACTTGCCGATCTTTATCTCCCACTATTATTTTTTTTTTACAGGGAGAATTTACCCCCCCAAAAAAATGGCTCAATATTACACACTGGTTTTCAGTGGCACACAAGGAGAGACAGATGCCACACACAGGACTGGCACAGAGGCAGACTTGCCGATCTTTATCTCCCACTATTATTTTTTTTTTACATGGAGAATTTACCCCCCCCAAAAAATGGCCCAATATTACACACTGGTTTTCAGTGGCACACAAGGAGAGACAGATGCCACACACAGGACTGGCACAGAGGCAGACTTGCCAATCTTTATCTCCCACTTTTAATTTTTTTTTTAACAGGGAGAATTTACAAAAAAAGAAAAATGGCCCAATATTACACACTGGTTTTCAGTGGCACACAAGGAGAGACAGATGCCACACACAGGACTGGCACAGAGGCAAACTTGCCAATCTTTATCTCCCACTTTTAATTTTTTTTTAACAGGGAGAATTTACAAAAAAAGAAAAATGGCCCAATATTACACACTGGTTTTCAGTGGCACACAAGGAGAGACAGATGCCACACACAGGACTGGCACAGAGGCAGACTTGCCAATCTTTATCTCCCACTTTTAATTTTTTTTTTAACAGGGAGAATTTACAAAAAAAGAAAAATGGCCCAATATTACACACTGGTTTTCAGTGGCACACAAGGAGAGACAGATGCCACACACAGGACTGGCACAGAGGCAAACTTGCCAATCTTTATCTCCCACTTTTAATTTTTTTTTTAACAGGGAGAATTTACAAAAAAAAAAAAAATGGCCCAATATTACACACTGGTTTTCAGTGGCACACAAGGAGAGACAGATGCCACACACAGGACTGGCACAGAGGCAGACTTGCCGATCTTTATCTCCCACTATTATTTTTTTTTTACAGGGAGAATTTACCCCCCCAAAAAAATGGCTCAATATTACACACTGGTTTTCAGTGGCACACAAGGAGAGACAGATGCCACACACAGGACTGGCACAGAGGCAGACTTGCCAATCTTTATCTCTTTATCTCTCACTATTAATTTTGTTTTTTACAGGGAGAATTTACCAAAAAAAAATAAAAAAATGGCCCAATATTACACACTGGTTTTCAGTGGCACACAAGGAGACACAGATGCCACACACAGGACTGGCACAGAGGCAGACTTGCCGATCTTTATCTCCCACTATTATTTTTTTTTTACAGGGAGAATTTACCCCCCCAAAAAAATGGCTCAATATTACACACTGGTTTTCAGTGGCACACAAGGAGAGACAGATGCCACACACAGGACTGGCACAGAGGCAGACTTGCCGATCTTTATCTCCCACTATTATTTTTTTTTTACATGGAGAATTTACCCCCCCAAAAAAATGGCCCAATATTACACACTGGTTTTCAGTGGCACACAAGGAGAGACAGATGCCACACACAGGACTGGCACAGAGGCAGACTTGCCAATCTTTATCTCCCACTTTTAATTTTTTTTTTAACAGGGAGAATTTACAAAAAAAGAAAAATGGCCCAATATTACACACTGGTTTTCAGTGGCACACAAGGAGAGACAGATGCCACACACAGGACTGGCACAGAGGCAGACTTGCCAATCTTTATCTCCCACTTTTAATTTTTTTTTTAACAGGGAGAATTTACAAAAAAAGAAAAATGGCCCAATATTACACACTGGTTTTCAGTGGCACACAAGGAGAGACAGATGCCACACACAGGACTGGCACAGAGGCAAACTTGCCAATCTTTATCTCCCACTTTTAATTTTTTTTTTAACAGGGAGAATTTACAAAAAAAGAAAAATGGCCCAATATTACACACTGGTTTTCAGTGGCACACAAGGAGAGACAGATGCCACACACAGGACTGGCACAGAGGCAAACTTGCCAATCTTTATCTCCCACTTTTAATTTTTTTTTTAACAGGGAGAATTTACAAAAAAAGAAAAATGGCCCAATATTACACACTGGTTTTCAGTGGCACACAAGGAGAGACAGATGCCACACACAGGACTGGCACAGAGGCAGACTTGCCAATCTTTATCTCCCACTTTTAATTTTTTTTTTAACAGGGAGAATTTACAAAAAAAGAAAAATGGCCCAATATTACACACTGGTTTTCAGTGGCACACAAGGAGAGACAGATGCCACACACAGGACTGGCACAGAGGCAAACTTGCCAATCTTTATCTCCCACTTTTAATTTTTTTTTTAACAGGGAGAATTTACAAAAAAAAAAAAAAATGGCCCAATATTACACACTGGTTTTCAGTGGCACACAAGGAGAGACAGATGCCACACACAGGACTGGCACAGAGGCAGACTTGCCGATCTTTATCTCCCACTATTATTTTTTTTTTACAGGGAGAATTTACCCCCCCAAAAAAATGGCTCAATATTACACACTGGTTTTCAGTGGCACACAAGGAGAGACAGATGCCACACACAGGACTGGCACAGAGGCAAACTTGCCAATCTTTATCTCCCACTTTTAATTTTTTTTTAACAGGGAGAATTTACAAAAAAAAAAAAATGGCCCAATATTACACACTGGTTTTCAGTGGCACACAAGGAGAGACAGATGCCACACACAGGACTGGCACAGAGGCAGACTTGCCGATCTTTATCTCCCACTATTATTTTTTTTTTTACAGGGAGAATTTACCCCCCCCAAAAAAATGGCCCAATATTACACACTGGTTTTCAGTGGCACACAAGGAGAGACAGATGCCACACACAGGACTGGCACAGAGGCAGACTTGCCAATCTTTATCTCTCACTATTAATTTTTTTTTTACAGGGGGAATTTACCAAAAAAAAAATGGCCCAATATTACACACTGGTTTTCAGTGGCACACAAGGAGAGACAGATGCCACACACAGGACTGGCACAGAGGCAAACTTGCCAATCTTTATCTCCCACTATTAATTTTTTTTTTACAGGGAGAATTTACCAAAATAAAAAATGGCCCAATATTACACACTGGTTTTCAGTGGCACACAAGGAGAGAGAGATGCCACACACAGGACTGGCACAGAGGCAGACTTGCCGATCTTTATCTCCCACTATTAATTTTTTTTTTTACAGGGAGAATTTACCTCCCCCAAAAAATGGCCCAATATTACACACTGGTTTTCAGTGGCACACAAGGAGAGACAGATGCCACACACAGGACTGGCACAGAGGCAGACTTGCCAATCTTTATCTCCCACTATTATTATTTTTTTTTACAGGGAGAATTAACCCCCCCAAAAAATGGCCCAATATTACACACTGGTTTTCAGTGGCACACAAGGAGAGACAGATGCCACACACAGGACTGGCACAGAGGCAGACTTGCCAATCTTTTTCTCCCACTATTATTATTTTTTTTTTACAGGGAGAATTAACCCCCCCCAAAAAATGGCCCAATATTACACACTGGTTTTCAGTGGCACACAAGGAGAGACAGATGCCACACACAGGACTGGCACAGAGGCAGACTTGCCAATCTGTATCTCCCACGTTTAATTTTTTTTTTACAGGGAGAATTTACCCCCCCCCAAAAAATGGCCCAATATTACACACTGGTTTTCAGTGGCACACAAGGAGAGACAGATGCCACACACAGGACTGGCACAGAGGCAGACTTGCCAATCTTTATCTCCCACTATTAATTTTTTTTTAACAGGGAGAATGTACCAAAAAAAAAATGGCCCAATATTACACACTGGTTTTCAGTGGCACACAAGGAGAGACAGATGCCACACACAGGACTGGCACAGAGGCAGACTTGTCAATCTTTATCTCTTTATCTCTCACTATTAATTTTTTTTTTTACAGGGAGAATTTACCAAAAAAAATAAAAAAATGGCCCAATATTACACACTCGTTTTCAGTGGCACACAAGGAGACACAGATGCCACACACAGGACTGGCACAGAGGCAGACTTGCCAATCTTTATTTCCCACTATTAATTTTTTTTTTACAGGGGGAATTTACCAAAAAAAAAAAATGGCCCAATATTACACACTGGTTTTCAGTGGCACACAAGGAGAGACAGATACCACACACAGGACTGGCACAGAGGCAGTCTTGCCAATCTTTATTTCCCACTATTATTTTTTTTTTACAGGGAGAATTTACCCCCCCAAAAAATGGCCCACACACTGGTTTTCAGTGGCACACAAGGAGAGACAGATGCCACACACAGGACTGGCACAGAGGCATACTTGCCAATGTTTATCTCCCACTATTATTTTTTTTTTTACAGGGAGAATTTACCCCCCCCCCAAAAAATGGCCCAATATTACACACTGGTTTTCAGTGGCACACAAGGAGAGACAGATGCCACACACAGGACTGGCACAGAGGCAGACTTGCCAATCTTTATCTCCCACTATTATTTTTTTTTTTAACAGGGAGAATTTACAAAAAAAAAAAATGGCCCAATATTACACACTGGTTTTCAGTGGCACACAAGGAGAGACAGATACCACACACAGGACTGGCACAGAGGCAGACTTGCCAATCTTTATTTCCCACTATTATTTTTTTTTTACAGGGAGAATTTACCCCCCCAAAAAAATGGCCCAATATTACACACTGGTTTTCAGTGGCACACAAGGAGAGACAGATGCCACACACAGGACTGGCACAGAGGCAGACTTGCCAATCTTTATCTCCCACTATTAATTTTTTTTTTAACAGGGAGAATTTACAAAAAAAAAAATGGCCCAATATTACACACTGGTTTTCAGTGGCACACAAGGAGAGACAGATACCACACACAGGACTGGCACAGAGGCAGACTTGCCAATCTTTATTTCCCACTATTATTTTTTTTTTTACAGGGAGAATTTACCCCCCCAAAAAAATGGCCCAAAATTACACACTGGTTTTCAGTGGAACACAAGGAGAGACAGATGCCACACACAGGACTGGCACAGAGGCAGACTTGCCAATCTTTATCTCCCACTATTATTTTTTTTTTTACAGGGAGAATTTACCCCCCCAAATAATGGCCCAATATCACACACTGGTTTTCAGTGGCACACAAGGAGAGACAGATGCCACACACAGGACTGGCACAGAGGCAGAGTTGCCAATGTTTATCTCCCACTATTATTTTTTTTTTTACAGGGAGAATTTACCCCCCAAAAAAATGGCCCAATATTACACACTGGTTTTCAGTGGCACACAAGGAGAGACAGATGCCACACACAGGACTGGCACAGAGGCAGACTTGCCAATCTTTATCTCCCACTTTTATTTTTTTTTTTTACAGGGAGAATTTACCCCCCCAAAATAATGGCCCAATATTACACACTGGTTTTCAGTGGCACACAAGGAGAGACAGATGCCACACACAGGACTGGCACAGAGGCAGACTTGCCAATCTTTATCTCCCACTTTTAATTTTTTTTTTTAACAGGGAGAATTTACAAAAAAAATGGCCCAATATTACACACTGGTTTTCAGTGGCACACAAGGAGAGACAGATACCACACACAGGACTGGCACAGAGGCAGACTTGCCAATCTTTATCTCGCACTATTATTTTTTTTTTTTACAGGGAGAATTTACCCCCCCAAAATAATGGCCCAATATTACACACTGGTTTTCAGTGGCACACAAGGAGAGACAGATGCCACACACAGGACTGGCACAGAGGCAGACTTGCCAATCTTTATCTCCCACTTTTAATTTTTTTTTTAACAGGGAGAATTTAGAAAAAAAAATGGCCCAATATTACACACTGGTTTTCAGTGGCACACAAGGAGAGACAGATGCCACACACAGGACTGGCACAGAGGCAGACTTGCCGATCTTTATCTCCCACTATTATTTTTTTTTTTACAGGGAGAATTTACCCCCCCAAAAAAAATGGCCCAATATTACACACTGGTTTTCAGTGGCACACAAGGAGAGACAGATGCCACACACAGAACTGGCACAGAGGCAGACTTGCCAATCTTTATCTCCCACTTTTAATTTTTTTTTTAACAGGGAGAATTTACAAAAAAAAAAAAATGGCCCAATATTACACACTGGTTTTCAGTGGCACACAAGGAGAGACAGATGCCACACACAGGACTGGCACAGAGGCAGACTTGCCGATCTTTATCTCCCACTATTATTTTTTTTTTACAGGGAGAATTTACCCCCCCAAAAAAATGGCTCAATATTACACACTGGTTTTCAGTGGCACACAAGGAGAGACAGATGCCACACACAGGACTGGCACAGAGGCAGACTTGCCGATCTTTATCTCCCACTATTATTTTTTTTTTACATGGAGAATTTACCCCCCCCAAAAAATGGCCCAATATTACACACTGGTTTTCAGTGGCACACAAGGAGAGACAGATGCCACACACAGGACTGGCACAGAGGCAGACTTGCCAATCTTTATCTCCCACTTTTAATTTTTTTTTTAACAGGGAGAATTTACAAAAAAAGAAAAATGGCCCAATATTACACACTGGTTTTCAGTGGCACACAAGGAGAGACAGATGCCACACACAGGACTGGCACAGAGGCAAACTTGCCAATCTTTATCTCCCACTTTTAATTTTTTTTTTAACAGGGAGAATTTACAAAAAAAGAAAAATGGCCCAATATTACACACTGGTTTTCAGTGGCACACAAGGAGAGACAGATGCCACACACAGGACTGGCACAGAGGCAGACTTGCCAATCTTTATCTCCCACTTTTAATTTTTTTTTTAACAGGGAGAATTTACAAAAAAAGAAAAATGGCCCAATATTACACACTGGTTTTCAGTGGCACACAAGGAGAGACAGATGCCACACACAGGACTGGCACAGAGGCAAACTTGCCAATCTTTATCTCCCACTTTTAATTTTTTTTTTAACAGGGAGAATTTACAAAAAAAAAAAAATGGCCCAATATTACACACTGGTTTTCAGTGGCACACAAGGAGAGACAGATGCCACACACAGGACTGGCACAGAGGCAGACTTGCCGATCTTTATCTCCCACTATTATTTTTTTTTTACAGGGAGAATTTACCCCCCCAAAAAAATGGCTCAATATTACACACTGGTTTTCAGTGGCACACAAGGAGAGACAGATGCCACACACAGGACTGGCACAGAGGCAGACTTGCCAATCTTTATCTCTTTATCTCTCACTATTAATTTTGTTTTTTACAGGGAGAATTTACCAAAAAAAAATAAAAAAATGGCCCAATATTACACACTGGTTTTCAGTGGCACACAAGGAGACACAGATGCCACACACAGGACTGGCACAGAGGCAGACTTGCCGATCTTTATCTCCCACTATTATTTTTTTTTTACAGGGAGAATTTACCCCCCCCAAAAAATGGCTCAATATTACACACTGGTTTTCAGTGGCACACAAGGAGAGACAGATGCCACACACAGGACTGGCACAGAGGCAGACTTGCCGATCTTTATCTCCCACTATTATTTTTTTTTTACATGGAGAATTTACCCCCCCAAAAAAATGGCCCAATATTACACACTGGTTTTCAGTGGCACACAAGGAGAGACAGATGCCACACACAGGACTGGCACAGAGGCAGACTTGCCAATCTTTATCTCCCACTTTTAATTTTTTTTTTAACAGGGAGAATTTACAAAAAAAGAAAAATGGCCCAATATTACACACTGGTTTTCAGTGGCACACAAGGAGAGACAGATGCCACACACAGGACTGGCACAGAGGCAAACTTGCCAATCTTTATCTCCCACTTTTAATTTTTTTTTTAACAGGGAGAATTTACAAAAAAAGAAAAATGGCCCAATATTACACACTGGTTTTCAGTGGCACACAAGGAGAGACAGATGCCACACACAGGACTGGCACAGAGGCAGACTTGCCAATCTTTATCTCCCACTTTTAATTTTTTTTTTAACAGGGAGAATTTACAAAAAAAGAAAAATGGCCCAATATTACACACTGGTTTTCAGTGGCACACAAGGAGAGACAGATGCCACACACAGGACTGGCACAGAGGCAAACTTGCCAATCTTTATCTCCCACTTTTAATTTTTTTTTTAACAGGGAGAATTTACAAAAAAAAAAAAAATGGCCCAATATTACACACTGGTTTTCAGTGGCACACAAGGAGAGACAGATGCCACACACAGGACTGGCACAGAGGCAGACTTGCCGATCTTTATCTCCCACTATTATTTTTTTTTTACAGGGAGAATTTACCCCCCCCAAAAAATGGCTCAATATTACACACTGGTTTTCAGTGGCACACAAGGAGAGACAGATGCCACACACAGGACTGGCACAGAGGCAGACTTGCCAATCTTTATCTCTTTATCTCTCACTATTAATTTTGTTTTTTACAGGGAGAATTTACCAAAAAAAAATAAAAAAATGGCCCAATATTACACACTGGTTTTCAGTGGCACACAAGGAGACACAGATGCCACACTCAGGACTGGCACAGAGGCAGACTTGCCAATCTTTATCTCCCACTTTTAATTTTTTTTTTTAACAGGGAGAATTTACAAAAAAAGAAAAATGGCCCAATATTACACACTGGTTTTCAGTGGCACACAAGGAGAGACAGATGCCACACACAGGACTGGCACAGAGGCAGACTTGCCGATCTTTATCTCCCACTATTATTTTTTTTTTTACAGGGAGAATTTACCCCCCCAAAAAAATGGCCCTATATTACACACTGGTTTTCAGTGGCACACAAGGAGAGACAGATGCCACACACAGGACTGGCACAGAGGCAGACTTGCCAATCTTTATCTCCCACTTTTAATTTTTTTTTAACAGGGAGAATTTACAAAAAAAAAAAAATGGCCCAATATTACACACTGGTTTTCAGTGGCACACAAGGAGAGACAGATGCCACACACAGGACTGGCACAGAGGCAGACTTGCCGATCTTTATCTCCCACTATTATTTTTTTTTTTACAGGGAGAATTTACCCCCCCCCAAAAAATGGCCCAATATTACACACTGGTTTTCAGTGGCACACAAGGAGAGACAGATGCCACACACAGGACTGGCACAGAGGCAGACTTGCCAATCTTTATCTCCCACTATTAATTTTTTTTTTACAGGGGGAATTTACCAAAAAAAAAATGGCCCAATATTACACACTGGTTTTCAGTGGCACACAAGGAGAGACAGATGCCACACACAGGACTGGCACAGAGGCAAACTTGCCAATCTTTATCTCCCACTATTAATTTTTTTTTTACAGGGAGAATTTACCAAAATAAAAAATGGCCCAATATTACACACTGGTTTTCAGTGGCACACAAGGAGAGAGAGATGCCACACACAGGACTGGCACAGAGGCAGACTTGCCGATCTTTATCTCCCACTATTAATTTTTTTTTTTACAGGGAGAATTTACCTCCCCCAAAAAATGGCCCAATATTACACACTGGTTTTCAGTGGCACACAAGGAGAGACAGATGCCACACACAGGACTGGCACAGAGGCAGACTTGCCAATCTTTATCTCCCACTATTATTATTTTTTTTTACAGGGAGAATTAACCCCCCCCAAAAATGGCCCAATATTACACACTGGTTTTCAGTGGCACACAAGGAGAGACAGATGCCACACACAGGACTGGCACAGAGGCAGACTTGCCAATCTTTTTCTCCCACTATTATTATTTTTTTTTTACAGGGAGAATTAACCCCCCCCAAAAAATGGCCCAATATTACACACTGGTTTTCAGTGGCACACAAGGAGAGACAGATGCCACACACAGGACTGGCACAGAGGCAGACTTGCCAATCTGTATCTCCCACGTTTAATTTTTTTTTTACAGGGAGAATTTACCCCCCCCAAAAAAATGGCCCAATATTACACACTGGTTTTCAGTGGCACACAAGGAGAGACAGATGCCACACACAGGACTGGCACAGAGGCAGACTTGCCAATCTTTATCTCCCACTATTAATTTTTTTTTAACAGGGAGAATGTACCAAAAAAAAAATGGCCCAATATTACACACTGGTTTTCAGTGGCACACAAGGAGAGACAGATGCCACACACAGGACTGGCACAGAGGCAGACTTGTCAATCTTTATCTCTTTATCTCTCACTATTAATTTTTTTTTTTACAGGGAGAATTTACCAAAAAAAATAAAAAAATGGCCCAATATTACACACTCGTTTTCAGTGGCACACAAGGAGACACAGATGCCACACACAGGACTGGCACAGAGGCAGACTTGCCAATCTTTATTTCCCACTATTAATTTTTTTTTTACAGGGGGAATTTACCAAAAAAAAAAAATGGCCCAATATTACACACTGGTTTTCAGTGGCACACAAGGAGAGACAGATACCACACACAGGACTGGCACAGAGGCAGTCTTGCCAATCTTTATTTCCCACTATTATTTTTTTTTTACAGGGAGAATTTACCCCCCCAAAAAATGGCCCAATAACACACACTGGTTTTCAGTGGCACACAAGGAGAGACAGATGCCACACACAGGACTGGCACAGAGGCATACTTGCCAATGTTTATCTCCCACTATTATTTTTTTTTTTACAGGGAGAATTTACCCCCCCCCCAAAAAAATGGCCCAATATTACACACTGGTTTTCAGTGGCACACAAGGAGAGACAGATGCCACACACAGGACTGGCACAGAGGCAGACTTGCCAATCTTTATCTCCCACTATTATTTTTTTTTTTAACAGGGAGAATTTACAAAAAAAAAAAATGGCCCAATATTACACACTGGTTTTCAGTGGCACACAAGGAGAGACAGATACCACACACAGGACTGGCACAGAGGCAGACTTGCCAATCTTTATTTCCCACTATTATTTTTTTTTTACAGGGAGAATTTACCCCCCCCAAAAAATGGCCCAATATTACACACTGGTTTTCAGTGGCACACAAGGAGAGACAGATGCCACACACAGGACTGGCACAGAGGCAGACTTGCCAATCTTTATCTCCCACTATTAATTTTTTTTTTAACAGGGAGAATTTACAAAAAAAAAAATGGCCCAATATTACACACTGGTTTTCAGTGGCACACAAGGAGAGACAGATACCACACACAGGACTGGCACAGAGGCAGACTTGCCAATCTTTATTTCCCACTATTATTTTTTTTTTACAGGGAGAATTTACCCCCCCAAAAAAATGGCCCAAAATTACACACTGGTTTTCAGTGGAACACAAGGAGAGACAGATGCCACACACAGGACTGGCACAGAGGCAGACTTGCCAATCTTTATCTCCCACTATTATTTTTTTTTTTACAGGGAGAATTTACCCCCCCAAATAATGGCCCAATATCACACACTGGTTTTCAGTGGCACACAAGGAGAGACAGATGCCACACACAGGACTGGCACAGAGGCAGAGTTGCCAATGTTTATCTCCCACTATTATTTTTTTTTTTACAGGGAGAATTTACCCCCCAAAAAAATGGCCCAATATTACACACTGGTTTTCAGTGGCACACAAGGAGAGACAGATGCCACACACAGGACTGGCACAGAGGCAGACTTGCCAATCTTTATCTCCCACTTTTATTTTTTTTTTTTACAGGGAGAATTTACCCCCCCAAAATAATGGCCCAATATTACACACTGGTTTTCAGTGGCACACAAGGAGAGACAGATGCCACACACAGGACTGGCACAGAGGCAGACTTGCCAATCTTTATCTCCCACTTTTAATTTTTTTTTTTAACAGGGAGAATTTACAAAAAAAATGGCCCAATATTACACACTGGTTTTCAGTGGCACACAAGGAGAGACAGATACCACACACAGGACTGGCACAGAGGCAGACTTGCCAATCTTTATCTCCCACTATTATTTTTTTTTTTTACAGGGAGAATTTACCCCCCCAAAATAATGGCCCAATATTACACACTGGTTTTCAGTGGCACACAAGGAGAGACAGATGCCACACACAGGACTGGCACAGAGGCAGACTTGCCAATCTTTATCTCCCACTTTTAATTTTTTTTTTAACAGGGAGAATTTAGAAAAAAAAATGGCCCAATATTACACACTGGTTTTCAGTGGCACACAAGGAGAGACAGATGCCACACACAGGACTGGCACAGAGGCAGACTTGCCGATCTTTATCTCCCACTATTATTTTTTTTTTTACAGGGAGAATTTACCCCCCCAAAAAAAATGGCCCAATATTACACACTGGTTTTCAGTGGCACACAAGGAGAGACAGATGCCACACACAGAACTGGCACAGAGGCAGACTTGCCAATCTTTATCTCCCACTTTTAATTTTTTTTTTAACAGGGAGAATTTACAAAAAAAAAAAAATGGCCCAATATTACACACTGGTTTTCAGTGGCACACAAGGAGAGACAGATGCCACACACAGGACTGGCACAGAGGCAGACTTGCCGATCTTTATCTCCCACTATTATTTTTTTTTTACAGGGAGAATTTACCCCCCCCAAAAAATGGCTCAATATTACACACTGGTTTTCAGTGGCACACAAGGAGAGACAGATGCCACACACAGGACTGGCACAGAGGCAGACTTGCCGATCTTTATCTCCCACTATTATTTTTTTTTTACATGGAGAATTTACCCCCCCAAAAAAATGGCCCAATATTACACACTGGTTTTCAGTGGCACACAAGGAGAGACAGATGCCACACACAGGACTGGCACAGAGGCAGACTTGCCAATCTTTATCTCCCACTTTTAATTTTTTTTTAACAGGGAGAATTTACAAAAAAAGAAAAATGGCCCAATATTACACACTGGTTTTCAGTGGCACACAAGGAGAGACAGATGCCACACACAGGACTGGCACAGAGGCAAACTTGCCAATCTTTATCTCCCACTTTTAATTTTTTTTTTAACAGGGAGAATTTACAAAAAAAGAAAAATGGCCCAATATTACACACTGGTTTTCAGTGGCACACAAGGAGAGACAGATGCCACACACAGGACTGGCACAGAGGCAGACTTGCCGAACTTTATCTCCCACTATTATTTTTTTTTTACAGGGAGAATTTACCCCCCCCCAAAAAAAATGGCCCAATATTACACACTGGTTTTCAGTGGCACACAAGGAGAGACAGATGCCACACACAGGACTGGCACAGACGCAGACTTGCCAATCTTTATCTCCCACTTTTAATTTTTTTTTTAACAGGGAGAATTTACAAAAAAAAAAAAAATGGCCCAATATTACACACTGGTTTTCAGTGGCACACAAGGAGAGACAGATGCCACACACAGGACTGGCACAGAGGCAGACTTGCCGATCTTTATCTCCCACTATTATTTTTTTTTTACAGGGAGAATTTACCCCCCCAAAAAAATGGCTCAATATTACACACTGGTTTTCAGTGGCACACAAGGAGAGACAGATGCCACACACAGGACTGGCACAGAGGCAGACTTGCCAATCTTTATCTCTTTATCTCTCACTATTAATTTTGTTTTTTACAGGGAGAATTTACCAAAAAAAAATAAAAAAATGGCCCAATATTACACACTGGTTTTCAGTGGCACACAAGGAGACACAGATGCCACACTCAGGACTGGCACAGAGGCAGACTTGCCAATCTTTATCTCCCACTTTTAATTTTTTTTTTAACAGGGAGAATTTACAAAAAAAGAAAAATGGCCCAATATTACACACTGGTTTTCAGTGGCACACAAGGAGAGACAGATGCCACACACAGGACTGGCACAGAGGCAGACTTGCCGATCTTTATCTCCCACTATTATTTTTTTTTTTACAGGGAGAATTTACCCCCCCCAAAAAATGGCCCTATATTACACACTGGTTTTCAGTGGCACACAAGGAGAGACAGATGCCACACACAGGACTGGCACAGAGGCAGACTTGCCAATCTTTATCTCCCACTTTTAATTTTTTTTTAACAGGGAGAATTTACAAAAAAAAAAAATGGCCCAATATTACACACTGGTTTTCAGTGGCACACAAGGAGAGACAGATGCCACACACAGGACTGGCACAGAGGCAGACTTGCCGATCTTTATCTCCCACTATTATTTTTTTTTTTACAGGGAGAATTTACCCCCCCAAAAAAAATGGCCCAATATTACACACTGGTTTTCAGTGGCACACAAGGAGAGACAGATGCCACACACAGGACTGGCACAGAGGCAGACTTGCCAATCTTTATCTCTTTATCTCTCACTATTAATTTTTTTTTTTTACAGGGAGAATTTACAAAAAAAAATAAAAAAATGGCCCAATATTACACACTGGTTTTCAGTGGCACACAAGGAGACACAGATGCCACACTCAGGACTGGCACAGAGGCAGACTTGCCAATCTTTATCTCCCACTATTAATTTTTTTTTAACAGGGAGAATTTACAAAAAAAAAAAAATGGCCCAATATTACACACTGGTTTTCAGTGGCACACAAGGAGAGACAGATGCCACACACAGGACTGGCACAGAGGCAGACTTGCCGATCTTTATCTCCCACTATTATTTTTTTTTTTACAGGGAGAATTTACCCCCCCCAAAAAAATGGCCCAATATTACACACTGGTTTTCAGTGGCACACAAGGAGAGACAGATGCCACACACAGGACTGGCACAGAGGCAGACTTGCCAATCTTTATCTCTTTATCTCTCACTATTAATTTTTTTTTTTTACAGGGAGAATTTACAAAAAAAAATAAAAAAATGGCCCAATATTACACACTGGTTTTCAGTGGCACACAAGGAGACACAGATGCCACACTCAGGACTGGCACAGAGGCAGACTTGCCAATCTTTATCTCCCACTATTAATTTTTTTTTTAACAGGGAGAATGTACCAAAAAAAAAATGGCCCAATATTACACACTGGTTTTCAGTGGCACACAAGGAGAGACAGATGCCACACACAGGACTGGCACAGAGGCAGACTTGCCAATCTTTATCTCCCACTATTAATTTTTTTTTTACAGGGGGAATTTACCAAAAAAAAAATGGCCCAATATTACACACTGCTTTACAGTGGCACACAAGGAGAGACAGATGCCACACACAGGACTGGCACAGAGGCAAACTTGCCAATCTTTATCTCCCACTATTAATTTTTTTTTTACAGGGAGAATTTACCAAAATAAAAAATGGCCCAATATTACACACTGGTTTTCAGTGGCACACAAGGAGAGAGAGATGCCACACACAGGACTGGCACAGAGGCAGACTTGCCGATCTTTATCTCCCACTATTAATTTTTTTTTTACAGGGAGAATTTACCTCCCCCAAAAAATGGCCCAATATTACACACTGGTTTTCAGTGGCACACAAGGAGAGACAGATGCCACACACAGGACTGGCACAGAGGCAGACTTGCCAATCTTTATCTCCCAGTATTATTATTTTTTTTTACAGGGAGAATTAACCCCCCCAAAAAATGGCCCAATATTACACACTGGTTTTCAGTGGCACACAAGGAGAGACAGATGCCACACACAGGACTGGCACAGAGGCAGACTTGCCAATCTTTATCTCCCACTTTTAATTTTTTTTTAACAGGGAGAATTTACAAAAAAAAAAAATGGCCCAATATTACACACTGGTTTTCAGTGGCACACAAGGAGAGACAGATGCCACACACAGGACTGGCACAGAGGCAGACTTGCCGATCTTTATCTCCCACTATTATTTTTTTTTTACAGGGAGAATTTACCCCCCCCCAAAAAAATGGCCCAATATTACACACTGGTTTTCAGTGGCACACAAGGAGAGACAGATGCCACACACAGGACTGGCACAGAGGCAGACTTGCCAATCTTTATCTCTTTATCTCTCACTATTAATTTTTTTTTTTTACAGGGAGAATTTACAAAAAAAAATAAAAAAATGGCCCAATATTACACACTGGTTTTCAGTGGCACACAAGGAGACACAGATGCCACACTCAGGACTGGCACAGAGGCAGACTTGCCAATCTTTATCTCCCACTATTAATTTTTTTTTTAACAGGGAGAATGTACCAAAAAAAAAATGGCCCAATATTACACACTGGTTTTCAGTGGCACACAAGGAGAGACAGATGCCACACACAGGACTGGCACAGAGGCAGACTTGCCAATCTTTATCTCCCACTATTAATTTTTTTTTTACAGGGGGAATTTACCAAAAAAAAAATGGCCCAATATTACACACTGCTTTACAGTGGCACACAAGGAGAGACAGATGCCACACACAGGACTGGCACAGAGGCAAACTTGCCAATCTTTATCTCCCACTATTAATTTTTTTTTTACAGGGAGAATTTACCAAAATAAAAAATGGCCCAATATTACACACTGGTTTTCAGTGGCACACAAGGAGAGAGAGATGCCACACACAGGACTGGCACAGAGGCAGACTTGCCGATCTTTATCTCCCACTATTAATTTTTTTTTTACAGGGAGAATTTACCTCCCCCAAAAAATGGCCCAATATTACACACTGGTTTTCAGTGGCACACAAGGAGAGACAGATGCCACACACAGGACTGGCACAGAGGCAGACTTGCCAATCTTTATCTCCCAGTATTATTATTTTTTTTACAGGGAGAATTAACCCCCCCAAAAAATGGCCCAATATTACACACTGGTTTTCAGTGGCACACAAGGAGAGACAGATGCCACACACAGGACTGGCACAGAGGCAGACTTGCCAATCTGTATCTCCCATGTTTAATTTTTTTTTTACAGGGAGAATTTACCCCCCCCAAAAAAATGGCCCAATATTACACACTGGTTTTCAGTGGCACACAAGGAGAGACAGATGCCACATACAGGACTGGCACAGAGGCAGACTTGCCAATCTTTATCTCCCACTATTAATTTTTTTTAACAGGGAGAATGTACCAAAAAAAAAATGGCCCAATATTACACACTGGTTTTCAGTGGCACACAAGGAGAGACAGATGCCACACACAGGACTGGCACAGAGGCAGACTTGCCAATCTTTATCTCCCACTATTAATTTTTTTTTAACAGGGAGAGTGTACCAAAAAAAAAATGGCCCAATATTACACACTGGTTTTCAGTGGCACACAAGGAGAGACAGATGCCACACACAGGACTGGCACAGAGGCAGACTTGCCAATCTTTATCTCTTTATCTCTCACTATTAATTTTTTTTTTTACAGGGAGAATTTACCAAAAAAAATAAAAAAATGGCCCAATATTACACACTCGTTTTCAGTGGCACACAAGGAGACACAGATGCCACACACAGGACTGGCACAGAGGCAGACTTGCCAATCTTTATTTCCCACTATTATTATTTTTTTTACAGGGAGAATTTACCCCCCCAAAAAAATGGCCCAAAATTACACACTGGTTTTCAGTGGAACACAAGGAGAGACAGATGCCACACACAGGACTGGCACAGAGGCAGACTTGCCAATCTTTATCTCCCACTATTATTTTTTTTTTTACAGGGAGAATTTACCCCCCCAAATAATGGCCCAATATCACACACTGGTTTTCAGTGGCACACAAGGAGAGACAGATGCCACACACAGGACTGGCACAGAGGCAGACTTGCCAATGTTTATCTCCCACTATTATTTTTTTTTTTACAGGGAGAATTTACCCCCCCAAAAAATGGCCCAATATTACACACTGGTTTTCAGTGGCACACAAGGAGAGACAGATGCCACACACAGGACTGGCACAGAGGCAGACTTGCCAATCTTTATCTCCCACTTTTATTTTTTTTTTTACAGGGAGAATTTACCCCCCCCCCAAAATAATGGCCCAGTATTACACACTGGTTTTCAGTGGCACACAAGGAGAGACAGATGCCACACACAGGACTGGCACAGAGGCAGACTTGCCAATCTTTATCTCCCACTTTTAATTTTTTTTTTTAACAGGGAGAATTTACAAAAAAAATGGCCCAATATTACACACTGGTTTTTAGTGGCACACAAGGAGAGACAGATACCACACACAGGACTGGCACAGAGGCAGACTTGCCAATCTTTATTTCCCACTATTAATTTTTTTTTTTACAGGGAGAATTTACCCCCCCCAAAAAAATGGCCCAATATTACACACTGGTTTTCAGTGGAACACAAGGAGAGACAGATACCACACACAGGACTGGCACAGAGGCAGACTTGCCAATCTTTATTTCCCACTATTAATTTTTTTTTTACAGGGAGAATTTACCCCCCCAAAAAAATGGCCCAATATTACACACTGGTTTTCAGTGGCACACAAGGAGAGACAGATGCCACACACAGGACTGGCACAGAGGCAGACTTGCCAATCTTTATCTCCCACTTTTATTTTTTTTTTTTACAGGGAGAATTTACCCCCCCCCAAAATAATGGCCCAATATTACACACTGGTTTTCAGTGGCACACAAGGAGAGACAGATGCCACACACAGGACTGGCACAGAGGCAGAATTGCCAATCTTTATCTCTTTATCTCTCACTATTATTTTTTTTTTTTTACAGGTAGAATTTACAAAAAAAAAATAAAAAAATGGCCCAATATTACACACTGGTTTTCAGTGGCACACAAGGAGACACAGATGCCACACTCAGGACTGGCACAGAGGCAGACTTACCAATCTTTATCTCCCACTATTAATTTTTTTTTAACAGGGAGAATGTACAAAAAAAAATGGCCCAATATTACACACTGGTTTTCAGTGGCACACAAGGAGAGACAGATGCCACACACAGGACTGGCACAGAGGCAGACTTGCCAATCTTTATCTCCCACTATTAATTTTTTTTTTACAGGGGGAATTTACCAAAAAAAATGGCCCAATATTACACACTGGTTTTCAGTGGCACACAAGGAGAGACAGATGCCACACACAGGACTGGCACAGAGGCAAACTTGCCAATCTTTATCTCCCACTATTATTTTTTTTTTTACAGGGAGAATTTACCAAAATAAAAAATGGCCCAATATTACACACTGGTTTTCAGTGGCACACAAGGAGAGAGAGATGCCACACACAGGACTGGCACAGAGGCAGACTTGCCGATCTTTATCTCCCACTATTAATTTTTTTTTTACAGGGAGAATTTACCTCCCCCAAAAAATGGCCCAATATTACACACTGGTTTTCAGTGGCACACAAGGAGAGACAGATGCCACACACAGGACTGGCACAGAGGCAGATGTCATGATCTCAATGGCAAGAGATCATAGCATCAGCATATATAGGAACTAGCTCTTGGAAGATGGAAACTGAGCTGACCATGAACTAAACCTAACGCACAACTAGCAGTGGCCGGGTAGCATGCCTACGTTGATTCTAGATGCCCAGCACCAGCCGGAGGACTAAATAAAACTAGCAGAGGAAAATATTAGTCCTAGCTCACCTCTAGAGAAATACCCCGAAAGGAGACAGAGGCCCCCCACATGTATTGGCGGTGAATCAAGATGAAATAACAAACGTAGTATGAAAATAGGTTTAGCAAATTTGAGGTCCACTTACTACATAGCAGAAGACAGGAAGGACACTTTCATGGTCAGCTAAAAACCCTATCAAAACACCATCCAGAAATTACTTTAAAACTCTGGCATTAACTCATAACACCAGAGTGGTAATTCCTGTTCACAAGAGCTTTCCAGACACAGTAACGAAACTACAGCTGTGAACTGGAACAAAAATGCAAAAACAAACATGGACAAGAGTCCAACTTATCTAGTAGTTGTCTAGGAGCAGGAACAAGCACAGAGAGGCTTCTGATAACATTGTTGACCGGCAAGCAACTAACAGAGCAGCAAGGTTATATAGCGACTCCCACATCTTGATGGGAACAGGTGAACAGAGAAGATGAAAACACCAGTTCAATTCCACCAGTAGCCACCGGGGGAGCCCAGAATCCAAATTCACAACAGTACCCCCCCCTCAAGGAGGGGGCACCGAACCCTCACCAGAACCACCAGGGCGATCAGGATGGGCCCTATGAAAGGCACGAACCAGATCAGAGGCATGAACATCAGATGCATTCACCCAAGAATTATCCTCCTGGCCGTATCCCTTCCACTTGACCAAATACTGGAGTCTCCGTCTGGAAACACGAGAGTCTAAGATTTTCTCCACAACGTACTCCAACTCACCCTCAACCAACACCGGAGCAGGAGGCTCAACGGAAGGCACAACCGGTACCTCATACCTGCGCAATAATGACCGATGAAAAACGTTATGAATAGAAAAGGATGCAGGGAGGTCCAAACGGAAGGAAACAGGGTTAAGAATCTCCAATATCTTATACGGGCCGATGAACCGAGGCTTAAACTTAGGAGAAGAGACCCTCATAGGGACAAAACGAGAAGACAACCACACCAAATCCCCAACACAAAGCCGAGGACCAACACGACGGTGGCGGTTGGCAAAAAGCTGAGTCTTCTCCTGGGACAACCTCAAATTGTCCACCACCTGCCCCCAGATCTGATGCAATCTCTCCACCACAGCATCCACTCCAGGACAATCCGAAGATTCCACCTGACCAGAGGAAAATCGAGGATGAAACCCCGAATTACAGAAAAACGGGGACACCAAAGTGGCAGAGCTGGCCCGATTATTGAGAGTGAACTCTGCCAATGGCAAAAAAGCAACCCAATCATCCTGGTCAGCAGACACAAAACACCTCAGATATGTCTCCAGGGTCTGATTAGTCCGCTCGGTCTGGCCATTCGTCTGAGGATGGAAAGCGGACGAAAAAGATAAATCTATGCCCATCCTAGCACAGAATGCCCGCCAAAATCTAGACACGAATTGGGTCCCTCTGTCAGAAATGATATTCTCAGGAATACCATGCAAACGAACAACATTTTGAAAAAACAGAGGAACCAACTCGGAAGAAGAAGGCAACTTGGGCAGAGGAACCAAATGGACCATCTTAGAGAAACGGTCACACACCACCCAGATGACAGACATCTTCTGAGACACAGGCAGATCTGAAATAAAATCCATCGAGATGTGCGTCCAAGGCCTCTTAGGAATAGGCAAGGGCAACAATAATCCACTAGCCCGAGAGCAACAAGGCTTGGCCCGAGCACAAACGTCACAAGACTGCACAAAGCCTCGCACATCTCGTGACAGGGAAGGCCACCAGAAGGACCTTGCCACCAAATCCCTGGTACCAAAAATGCCAGGATGACCTGCCAACGCAGAAGAATGAACCTCAGAGATGACTCTACTGGTCCAATCATCAGGAACAAACAGTTTATCAGGTGGGCAACGATCCGGTCTATCCGCCTGAAACTCCTGCAAGGCCCGCCGCAGGTCTGGAGAAACGGCTGACAATACCACTCCATCCTTAAGGATACCTGTGGGCTCAGAGTTACCAGGCGAGTCAGGCTCAAAACTCCTAGAAAGGGCATCCGCCTTAACATTCTTAGAACCCGGTAGGTATGACACCACAAAATTAAACCGAGAGAAAAATAATGACCAGCGCGCCTGTCTAGGATTCAGGCGCCTGGCGGTCTCAAGATAAATCAAGTTTTTGTGGTCAGTCAATACCACCACCTGATGTCTGGCCCCCTCAAGCCAATGGCGCCACTCCTCAAAAGCCCACTTCATGGCCAAAAGCTCCCGATTCCCAACATCATAATTCCGCTCAGCGGGCGAAAATTTACGGGAAAAGAAGGCACAAGGCCTCATCACGGAGCAGTCAGAACTTTTCTGCGACAACACTGCCCCAGCTCCGATCTCAGAAGCGTCGACCTCAACCTGGAAAGGTAGAGCAACATCAGGCTGACGCAACACAGGGGCAGAGGAAAAACGGCGCTTAAGCTCCCGAAAGGCCTCCACAGCGTCAGGGGACCAATCAGCAACATCAGCACCCTTCTTAGTCAAATCGGTCAATGGCTTAGCAATATCCGAAAAACCAGCAATAAATCGACGATAAAAGTTAGCAAAGCCCAAAAATTTCTGAAGACTCTTAAGAGAAGAGGGCTGCGTCCAATCACAAATAGCTTGAACCTTGACAGGATCCATTTCAATGGAAGAGGGAGAAAAAACATATCCCAAAAAGGAAATCCTCTGTACCCCAAAAACACACTTAGAACCCTTCACACACAAAGAATTAGACCGCAAAACCTGGAAAACCCTCCTGACTTGCTGGACATGAGAGTCCCAGTCATCCGAAAAAATCAGAATATCATCCAGATACACAATCATAAATTTATCCAAATACACGCGAAAAATATCATGCATAAAGGACTGGAAAACTGACGGAGCATTTGAAAGACCAAAAGGCATCACTAAATACTCAAAGTGGCCCTCGGGCGTATTAAATGCGGTTTTCCACTCATCCCCCTGCCTGATTCGCACCAAATTATACGCCCCACGAAGGTCAATCTTAGAGAACCACTTGGCCCCCTTTATGCGAGCAAATAAATCAGTCAGCAACGGCAATGGGTATTGATATTTTACAGTGATTTTATTCAAAAGCCGATAATCGATACATGGTCTCAAAGAGCCGTCTTTTTTTTGACACAAAGAAAAAACCGGCTCCTAAGGGAGATGACGATGGACGAATATGTCCCTTTTCCAAGGACTCCTTTATATATTCTCGCATAGCAGCATGTTCAGGCACAGACAGATTAAATAAACGACCCTTTGGGTATTTACTACCCGGGATTAAATCTATGGCACAATCGCACTCTCGGTGCGGAGGTAATGAACCAAGCTTGGATTCTTCAAAGACGTCACGATAGTCAGACAGGAACTCAGGAATTTCAGAGGGAATAGATGATGAAATGGAAACCACAGGTACATCCCCATGAGCCCCCTTACATCCCCAGCTCAACACAGACATAGCTCTCCAGTCGAGGACTGGGTTGTGAGATTGCAGCCAAGGCAATCCTAGCACCAAATCATCATGTAGATTATACAGCACCAGAAAGCGAATAATCTCCTGGTGATCCGGATTAATACGCATAGTTACTTGTGTCCAGTATTGTGGTTTATTATTAGCCAATGGGGTGGAGTCAATCCCCTTCAGAGGAATAAGAGTCTCCAAAGGCTCTAAATCATACCCACAGCGTTTGGCAAAGGACCAATCCATAAGACTCAAAGCGGCGCCAGAGTCGACATAGGCGTCCGTGGTAATAGATGACAAAGAGCAAATCAGGGTCACAGATAGAATAAACTTAGACGGTAAGGTGCAAATGGAAACAGATTTATCAAGCTTTTTAGTGCGCTTAGAGCATGCTGATATTACATGAGTAGAATCACCACAATAGAAACACAACCCATTTTTCCGTCTAAAATTCTGCCGCTCGCTTCGGGACAGAATTCTATCACACTGCATACTCTCTGGCGACTTCTCAGTGGACACCGCCAGATGGTGCACTGGTTTGCGCTCCCGCAAACGCCTATCGATCTGAATAGCCATTGTCATGGACTCATTCAGACCCGCAGGCACAGGGAACCCCACCATAACATCCTTAATGGCATCAGAGAGACCCTCTCTGAAAGTCGCCGCCAGGGCGCACTCATTCCACTGAGTAAGCACAGACCATTTACGGAATCTTTGACAGTAAATTTCCGCTTCATCTTGCCCCTGAGATAGGGACATCAAAGTTTTTTCTGCCTGAAGCTCCAAATGAGGTTCGTCATAAAGCAACCCCAAGGCCAGAAAAAACGCATCCACATTGAGCAACGCAGGATCCCCTGGTGTCAATGAAAAAGCCCAGTCTTGAGGGTCGCCCCGGAGCAAGGAAATCACAATCCTGACCTGCTGTGCAGGGTCTCCAGCAGAGCGAAATCTCAGGGACAAAAATAATTTGCAATTATTTCGAAAATTCTGAAACCCAGATCTATTCCCCGAGAAAAATTCCGGCAAAGGAATTCTCGGCTCAGATACAGGTGCATGAAAAACAAAGTCTTGCAAATTTTGTACCTTCGTGGCGAGATTATTCAAACCTGCAGTTACACTCTGAAGATCCATTACAAACAGGTGGACACAGAGCCATTCAAAGATTAGGAAAAAAAAATAAAAAATTCTCAACAGACTTCTTATTTCTCTCCTTTCTCAGCCAAGGAATTTAACCCTTTAGTGGGCCGGTCAAACTGTCATGATCTCAATGGCAAGAGATCATAGCATCAGCATATATAGGAACTAGCTCTTGGAAGATGGAAACTGAGCTGACCATGAACTAAACCTAACGCACAACTAGCAGTGGCCGGGTAGCATGCCTACGTTGATTCTAGATGCCCAGCACCAGCCGGAGGACTAAATAAAACTAGCAGAGGAAAATATTAGTCCTAGCTCACCTCTAGAGAAATACCCCGAAAGGAGACAGAGGCCCCCCACATGTATTGGCGGTGAATCAAGATGAAATAACAAACGTAGTATGAAAATAGGTTTAGCAAATTTGAGGTCCACTTACTACATAGCAGAAGACAGGAAGGACACTTTCATGGTCAGCTAAAAACCCTATCAAAACACCATCCAGAAATTACTTTAAAACTCTGGCATTAACTCATAACACCAGAGTGGTAATTCCTGTTCACAAGAGCTTTCCAGACACAGTAACGAAACTACAGCTGTGAACTGGAACAAAAATGCAAAAACAAACATGGACAAGAGTCCAACTTATCTAGTAGTTGTCTAGGAGCAGGAACAAGCACAGAGAGGCTTCTGATAACATTGTTGACCGGCAAGCAACTAACAGAGCAGCAAGGTTATATAGCGACTCCCACATCTTGATGGGAACAGGTGAACAGAGAAGATGAAAACACCAGTTCAATTCCACCAGTAGCCACCGGGGGAGCCCAGAATCCAAATTCACAACAGGCAGACTTGCCAATCTTTATCTCCCACTATTATTATTTTTTTTTACAGGGAGAATTAACCCCCCCCAAAAAATGGCCCAATATTACACACTGGTTTTCAGTGGCACACAAGGAGAGACAGATGCCACACACAGGACTGGCACAGAGGCAGACTTGCCAATCTTTTTCTCCCACTATTATTATTTTTTGTTTACAGGGAGAATTCACCCCCCCCAAAAAAATGGCCCAATATTACACACTGGTTTTCAGTGGCACACAAGGAGAGACAGATGCCACACACAGGACTGGCACAGAGGCAGACTTGCCAATCTGTATCTCCCACTTTTAATTTTTTTTTTACAGGGAGAATTTCCCCCCCCCCCAAAATGGCCCAATATTACACACTGGTTTTCAGTGGCACACAAGGAGAGACAGATGCCACATACAGGACTGGCACAGAGGCAGACTTGCCAATCTTTATCTCCCACTATTAATTTTTTTTTAACAGGGAGAATGTACCCAAAAAAAAATGGCCCAATATTACACACTGGTTTTCAGTGGCACACAAGGAGAGACAGATGCCACACACAGGACTGGCACAGAGGCAGACTTGCCAATCTTTATCTCTCACTATTAATTTTTTTTAACAGGGAGAATGTACCAAAAAAAAAAATGGCCCAATATTACACACTGGTTTTCAGTGGCACACAAGGAGAGACAGATGCCACACACAGGACTGGCACAGAGGCAGACTTGCCAATCTTTATCTCTTTATCTCTCACTATTAATTTTTTTTTTACAGGGAGAATTTACCAAAAAAAAATAAAAAAATGGCCCAATATTACACACTGGTTTTCAGTGGCACACAAGGAGACACAGATGCCACACACAGGACTGGCACAGAGGCAGACTTGCCAATCTTTATCTCCCACTAATAATTTTTTTTTTAACGGTGAGAATGTACCAAAAAAAAAAATGGCCCAATATTACACACTGGTTTTCAGTGGCACACAAGATGAGACAGATGCCACACACAGGACTGGCACAGAGGCAGACTTGCCAATCTTTATCTCCCACTTTTAATTTTTTTTTTAACAGGGAGAATTTACAAAAAAAGAAAAATGGCCCAATATTACACACTGGTTTTCAGTGACACACAAGGAGAGACAGATGCCACACACAGGACTGGCACAGAGGCAAACTTGCCAATCTTTATCTCCCACTTTTAATTTTTTTTTTAACAGGGAGAATTTACAAAAAAAGAAAAATGGCCCAATATTACACACTGGTTTTCAGTGGCACACAAGGAGAGACAGATGCCACACACAGGACTGGCACAGAGGCAGACTTGCCGATCTTTATCTCCCACTATTATTTTTTTTTTTACAGGGAGAATTTACCCCCCCCAAAAAATGGCCCTATATTACACACTGGTTTTCAGTGGCACACAAGGAGAGACAGATGCCACATACAGGACTGGCACAGAGGCAGACTTGCCAATCTTTATCTCCCACTATTAATTTTTTTTTAACAGGGAGAATGTACCCAAAAAAAAATGGCCCAATATTACACACTGGTTTTCAGTGGCACACAAGGAGAGACATATGCCACACACAGGACTGGCACAGAGGCAGACTTGCCAATCTTTATCTCCCACTATTAATTTTTTTTAACAGGGAGAATGTACCAAAAAAAAAATGGCCCAATATTACACACTGGTTTTCAGTGGCACACAAGGAGAGACAGATGCCACACACAGGACTGGCACAGAGGCAGACTTGCCAATCTTTATCTCTTTATCTCTCACTATTAATTTTTTTTTTACAGGGAGAATTTACAAAAAAAAAATAAAAAAATGGCCCAATATTACACACTGGTTTTCAGTGGCACACAAGGAGACACAGATGCCACACACAGGACTGGCACAGAGGCAGACTTGCCAATCTTTATCTCCCACTAATAATTTTTTTTTTAACGGTGAGAATGTACCAAAAAAAAAAATGGCCCAATATTACACACTGGTTTTCAGTGGCACACAAGATGAGACAGATGCCACACACAGGACTGGCACAGAGGCAGACTTGCCAATCTTTATCTCCCACTTTTAATTTTTTTTTTAACAGGGAGAATTTACAAAAAAAGAAAAATGGCCCAATATTACACACTGGTTTTCAGTGACACACAAGGAGAGACAGATGCCACACACAGGACTGGCACAGAGGCAAACTTGCCAATCTTTATCTCCCACTTTTAATTTTTTTTTTAACAGGGAGAATTTACAAAAAAAGAAAAATGGCCCAATATTACACACTGGTTTTCAGTGGCACACAAGGAGAGACAGATGCCACACACAGGACTGGCACAGAGGCAGACTTGCCGATCTTTATCTCCCACTATTATTTTTTTTTTTACAGGGAGAATTTACCCCCCCCAAAAAATGGCCCTATATTACACACTGGTTTTCAGTGGCACACAAGGAGAGACAGATGCCACACACAGGACTGGCACAGAGGCAGACTTGCCAATCTTTATCTCCCACTTTTAATTTTTTTTTAACAGGGAGAATTTACAAAAAAAAAAAAATGGCCCAATATTACACACTGGTTTTCAGTGGCACACAAGGAGAGACAGATGCCACACACAGGACTGGCACAGAGGCAGACTTGCCGATCTTTATCTCCCACTATTATTTTTTTTTTTACAGGGAGAATTTACCCCCCCCCAAAAAATGGCCCAATATTACACACTGGTTTTCAGTGGCACACAAGGAGAGACAGATGCCACACACAGGACTGGCACAGAGGCAGACTTGCCAATCTTTATCTCTTTATCTCTCACTATTAATTTTTTTTTTTTACAGGGAGAATTTACAAAAAAAAATAAAAAAATGGCCCAATATTACACACTGGTTTTCAGTGGCACACAAGGAGAGACAGATGCCACACACAGGACTGGCACAGAGGCAGACTTGCCAATCTTTATCTCCCACTATTAATTTTTTTTTTACAGGGGGAATTTACCAAAAAAAAAATGGCCCAATATTACACACTGGTTTTCAGTGGCACACAAGGAGAGACAGATGCCACACACAGGACTGGCACAGAGGCAAACTTGCCAATCTTTATCTCCCACTATTAATTTTTTTTTTACAGGGAGAATTTACCAAAATAAAAAATGGCCCAATATTACACACTGGTTTTCAGTGGCACACAAGGAGAGAGAGATGCCACACACAGGACTGGCACAGAGGCAGACTTGCCGATCTTTATCTCCCACTATTAATTTTTTTTTTACAGGGAGAATTTACCTCCCCCAAAAAATGGCCCAATATTACACACTGGTTTTCAGTGGCACACAAGGAGAGACAGATGCCACACACAGGACTGGCACAGAGGCAGACTTGCCAATCTTTATCTCCCACTATTATTATTTTTTTTTACAGGGAGAATTAACCCCCCCAAAAAATGGCCCAATATTACACACTGGTTTTCAGTGGCACACAAGGAGAGACAGATGCCACACACAGGACTGGCACAGAGGCAGACTTGCCAATCTTTTTCTCCCACTATTATTATTTTTTTTTACAGGGAGAATTAACCCCCCCAAAAAAATGGCCCAATATTACACACTGGTTTTCAGTGGCACACAAGGAGAGACAGATGCCACACACAGGACTGGCACAGAGGCAGACTTGCCAATCTGTATCTCCCATGTTTAATTTTTTTTTCACAGGGAGAATTTACCCCCCCCAAAAAAATGGCCCAATATTACACACTGGTTTTCAGTGGCACACAAGGAGAGACAGATGCCACATACAGGACTGGCACAGAGGCAGACTTGCCAATCTTTATCTCCCACTATTAATTTTTTTAACAGGGAGAATGTACCAAAAAAAAATGGCCCAATATTACACACTGGTTTTCAGTGGCACACAAGGAGAGACAGATGCCACACACAGGACTGGCACAGAGGCAGACTTGCCAATCTTTATCTCCCACTATTAATTTTTTTTTAACAGGGAGAATGTACCAAAAAAAAAAATGGCCCAATATTACACACTGGTTTTCAGTGGCACACAAGGAGAGACAGATGCCACACACAGGACTGGCACAGAGGCAGACTTGCCAATCTTTATCTCTTTATCTCTCACTATTAATTTTTTTTTTTACAGGGAGAATTTACCAAAAAAAATAAAAAAATGGCCCAATATTACACACTCGTTTTCAGTGGCACACAAGGAGACACAGATGCCACACACAGGACTGGCACAGAGGCAGACTTGCCAATCTTTATTTCCCACTATTAATTTTTTTTTACAGGGGGAATTTACCAAAAAAAAAAATGGCCCAATATTACACACTGGTTTTCAGTGGCACACAAGGAGAGACAGATACCACACACAGGACTGGCACAGAGGCAGTCTTGCCAATCTTTATTTCCCACTATTAATTTTTTTTTTACAGGGAGAATTTACCCCCCCAAAAAAATGGCCCAATATTACACACTGGTTTTCAGTGGCACACAAGGAGAGACAGATGCCACACACAGGACTGGCACAGAGGCAGACTTGCCAATCTTTATCTCCCACTATTAATTTTTTTTTTACAGGGAGAATTTACCCCCCCAAAAAATGGCCCAATAACACACACTGGTTTTCAGTGGCACACAAGGAGAGACAGATGCCACACACAGGACTGGCACAGAGGCAGACTTGCCAATGTTTATCTCCCACTATTATTTTTTTTTTTACAGGGAGAATTTACCCCCCCAAAAAAATGGCCCAATATTACACACTGGTTTTCAGTGGCACACAAGGAGAGACAGATGCCACACACAGGACTGGCACAGAGGCAGACTTGCCAATCTTTATCTCCCACTTTTATTTTTTTTTTTTACAGGGAGAATTTACCCCCCCCCAAAATAATGGCCCAATATTACACACTGGTTTTCAGTGGCACACAAGGAGAGACAGATGCCACACACAGGACTGGCACAGAGGCAGACTTGCCAATCTTTATCTCCCACTATTATTTTTTTTTTAACAGGGAGAATTTACAAAAAAAAAATGGCCCAATATTACACACTGGTTTTCAGTGGCACACAAGGAGAGACAGATACCACACACAGGACTGGCACAGAGGCAGACTTGCCAATCTTTATTTCCCACTATTATTTTTTTTTTTACAGGGAGAATTTACCCCCCCCAAAAAATGGCCCAAAATTACACACTGGTTTTCAGTGGAACACAAGGAGAGACAGATGCCACACACAGGACTGGCACAGAGGCAGACTTGCCAATCTTTATCTCCCACTATTATTTTTTTTTTTACAGGGAGAATTTACCCCCCCAAATAATGGCCCAATATCACACACTGGTTTTCAGTGGCACACAAGGAGAGACAGATGCCACACACAGGACTGGCACAGAGGCAGACTTGCCAATGTTTATCTCCCACTATTATTTTTTTTTTTTACAGGGAGAATTTACCCCCCCAAAAAATGGCCCAATATTACACACTGGTTTTCAGTGGCACACAAGGAGAGACAGATGCCACACACAGGACTGGCACAGAGGCAGACTTGCCAATCTTTATCTCCCACTTTTATTTTTTTTTTTTACAGGGAGAATTTACCCCCCCCAAAATAATGGCCCAATATTACACACTGGTTTTCAGTGGCACACAAGGAGAGACAGATGCCACACACAGGACTGGCACAGAGGCAGACTTGCCAATCTCTATCTCCCACTTTTATTTTTTTTTTTTACAGGGAGAATTTACAAAAAAAAAAAATGGCCCAATATTACACACTGGTTTTCAGTGGCACACAAGGAGAGACAGATGCCACACACAGGACTGGCACAGAGGCAGACTTGCCGATCTTTATCTCCCACTTTTATTTTTTTTTTTTACAGGGAGAATTTACCCCCCAAAAAAAATGGCCCAATATTACACACTGGTTTTCAGTGGCACACAAGGAGAGACAGATGCCACACACAGGACTGGCACAGAGGCAGAATTGCCAATCTTTATCTCTTTATCTCTCACTATTAATTTTTTTTTTTTACAGGGAGAATTTACCAAAAAAAAATAAAAAAATGGCCCAATATTACACACTGGTTTTCAGTGGCACACAAGGAGACACAGATGCCACACTCAGGACTGGCACAGAGGCAGACTTGCCAATCTTTATCTCCCACTATTAATTTTTTTTTAACAGGGAGAATGTACAAAAAAAAAATGGCCCAATATTACACACTGGTTTTCAGTGGCACACAAGGAGAGACAGATGCCACACACAGGACTGGCACAGAGGCAGACTTGCCAATCTTTATCTCCCACTATTATTTTTTTTTTTACAGGGGGAATTTACCAAAAAAAAATGGCCCAATATTACACACTGGTTTTCAGTGGCACACAAGGAGAGACAGATGCCACACACAGGACTGGCACAGAGGCAAACTTGCCAATCTTTATCTCCCACTATTATTTTTTTTTTTACAGGGAGAATTTACCAAAATAAAAAATGGCCCAATATTACACACTGGTTTTCAGTGGCACACAAGGAGAGAGAGATGCCACACACAGGACTGGCACAGAGGCAGACTTGCCGATCTTTATCTCCCACTATTAATTTTTTTTTTACAGGGAGAATTTACCTCCCCCAAAAAATGGCCCAATATTACACACTGGTTTTCAGTGGCACACAAGGAGAGACAGATGCCACACACAGGACTGGCACAGAGGCAGACTTGCCAATCTTTATCTCCCACTATTATTATTTTTTTTTACAGGGAGAATTAACCCCCCCAAAAAATGGCCCAATATTACACACTGGTTTTCGGTGGCACACAAGGAGAGACAGATGCCACACACAGGACTGGCACAGAGGCAGACTTGCCAATCTTTTTCTCCCACTATTATTATTTTTTGTTTACAGGGAGAATTCACCCCCCCCAAAAAATGGCCCAATATTACACACTGGTTTTCAGTGGCACACAAGGAGAGACAGATGCCACACACAGGACTGGCACAGAGGCAGACTTGCCAATCTGTATCTCCCACTTTTAATTTTTTTTTACAGGGAGAATTTCCCCCCCCCCCAAAATGGCCCAATATTACACACTGGTTTTCAGTGGCACACAAGGAGAGACAGATGCCACATACAGGACTGGCACAGAGGCAGACTTGCCAATCTTTATCTCCCACTATTAATTTTTTTTTAACAGGGAGAATGTACCCAAAAAAAAATGGCCCAATATTACACACTGGTTTTCAGTGGCACACAAGGAGAGACAGATGCCACACACAGGACTGGCACAGAGGCAGACTTGCCAATCTTTTTCTCCCACTATTATTATTTTTTGTTTACAGGGAGAATTCACCCCCCCAAAAAAATGGCCCAATATTACACACTGGTTTTCAGTGGCACACAAGGAGAGACAGATGCCACACACAGGACTGGCACAGAGGCAGACTTGCCAATCTGTATCTCCCACTTTTAATTTTTTTTTACAGGGAGAATTTCCCCCCCCCCCAAAATGGCCCAATATTACACACTGGTTTTCAGTGGCACACAAGGAGAGACAGATGCCACATACAGGACTGGCACAGAGGCAGACTTGCCAATCTTTATCTCCCACTATTAATTTTTTTTTAACAGGGAGAATGTACCCAAAAAAAAATGGCCCAATATTACACACTGGTTTTCAGTGGCACACAAGGAGAGACAGATGCCACACACAGGACTGGCACAGAGGCAGACTAGCAAATCTTTATCTCCCACTATTAATTTTTTTTAACAGGGAGAATGTACCAAAAAAAAAAAAGGCCCAATATTACACACTGGTTTTCAGTGGCACACAAGGAGAGACAGATGCCACACACAGGACTGGCACAGAGGCAGACTTGCCAATCTTTATCTCTTTATCTCTCACTATTAATTTTTTTTTTACAGGGAGAATTTACCAAAAAAAAATAAAAAAATGGCCCAATATTACACACTGGTTTTCAGTGGCACACAAGGAGACACAGATGCCACACACAGGACTGGCACAGAGGCAGACTTGCCAATCTTTATCTCCCACTAATAATTTTTTTTTTAACGGTGAGAATGTACCAAAAAAAAAAATGGCCCAATATTACACACTGGTTTTCAGTGGCACACAAGATGAGACAGATGCCACACACAGGACTGGCACAGAGGCAGACTTGCCAATCTTTATCTCCCACTTTTAATTTTTTTTTTAACAGGGAGAATTTACAAAAAAAGAAAAATGGCCCAATATTACACACTGGTTTTCAGTGACACACAAGGAGAGACAGATGCCACACACAGGACTGGCACAGAGGCAAACTTGCCAATCTTTATCTCCCACTTTTAATTTTTTTTTTAACAGGGAGAATTTACAAAAAAAGAAAAATGGCCCAATATTACACACTGGTTTTCAGTGGCACACAAGGAGAGACAGATGCCACACACAGGACTGGCACAGAGGCAGACTTGCCGATCTTTATCTCCCACTATTATTTTTTTTTTTACAGGGAGAATTTACCCCCCCCAAAAAATGGCCCTATATTACACACTGGTTTTCAGTGGCACACAAGGAGAGACAGATGCCACACACAGGACTGGCACAGAGGCAGACTTGCCAATCTTTATCTCCCACTTTTAATTTTTTTTTAACAGGGAGAATTTACAAAAAAAAAAAATGGCCCAATATTACACACTGGTTTTCAGTGGCACACAAGGAGAGACAGATGCCACACACAGGACTGGCACAGAGGCAGACTTGCCGATCTTCATCTCCCACTATTATTTTTTTTTTTACAGGGAGAATTTACCCCCCCCCAAAAAAATGGCCCAATATTACACACTGGTTTTCAGTGGCACACAAGGAGAGACAGATGCCACACACAGGACTGGCACAGAGGCAGACTTGCCAATCTTTATCTCTTTATCTCTCACTATTAATTTTTTTTTTTTACAGGGAGAATTTACAAAAAAAAATAAAAAAATGGCCCAATATTACACACTGGTTTTCAGTGGCACACAAGGAGACACAGATGCCACACTCAGGACTGGCACAGAGGCAGACTTGCCAATCTTTATCTCCCACTATTAATTTTTTTTTTAACAGGGAGAATGTACCAAAAAAAAATGGCCCAATATTACACACTGGTTTTCAGTGGCACACAAGGAGAGACAGATGCCACACACAGGACTGGCACAGAGGCAGACTTGCCAATCTTTATCTCCCACTATTAATTTTTTTTTTACAGGGGGAATTTACCAAAAAAAAAAAATGGCCCAATATTACACACTGGTTTTCAGTGGCACACAAGGAGAGAGAGATGCCACACACAGGACTGGCACAGAGGCAGACTTGCCGATCTTTATCTCCCACTATTAATTTTTTTTTTACAGGGAGAATTTACCTCCCCCAAAAAATGGCCCAATATTACACACTGGTTTTCAGTGGCACACAAGGAGAGACAGATGCCACACACAGGACTGGCACAGAGGCAGACTTGCCAATCTTTATCTCCCACTATTATTATTTTTTTTTTACAGGGAGAATTAACCCCCCCAAAAAATGGCCCAATATTACACACTGGTTTTCAGTGGCACACAAGGAGAGACAGATGCCACACACAGGACTGGCACAGAGGCAGACTTGCCAATCTTTTTCTCCCACTATTATTATTTTTTTTTACAGGGAGAATTAACCCCCCCAAAAAAATGGCCCAATATTACACACTGGTTTTCAGTGGCACACAAGGAGAGACAGATGCCACACACAGGACTGGCACAGAGGCAGACTTGCCAATCTGTATCTCCCATGTTTAATTTTTTTTTCACAGGGAGAATTTACCCCCCCCAAAAAAAATGGCCCAATATTACACACTGGTTTTCAGTGGCACACAAGGAGAGACAGATGCCACATACAGGACTGGCACAGAGGCAGACTTGCCAATCTTTATCTCCCACTATTAATTTTTTTTAACAGGGAGAATGTACCAAAAAAAAATGGCCCAATATTACACACTGGTTTTCAGTGGCACACAAGGAGAGACAGATGCCACACACAGGACTGGCACAGAGGCAGACTTGCCAATCTTTATCTCCCACTATTAATTTTTTTTTAACAGGGAGAATGTACCAAAAAAAAAAATGGCCCAATATTACACACTGGTTTTCAGTGGCACACAAGGAGAGACAGATGCCACACACAGGACTGGCACAGAGGCAGACTTGCCAATCTTTATCTCTTTATCTCTCACTATTAATTTTTTTTTTTACAGGGAGAATTTACCAAAAAAAATAAAAAAATGGCCCAATATTACACACTCGTTTTCAGTGGCACACAAGGAGACACAGATGCCACACACAGGACTGGCACAGAGGCAGACTTGCCAATCTTTATTTCCCACTATTAATTTTTTTTTACAGGGGGAATTTACCAAAAAAAAAAAATGGCCCAATATTACACACTGGTTTTCAGTGGCACACAAGGAGAGACAGATACCACACACAGGACTGGCACAGAGGCAGTCTTGCCAATCTTTATTTCCCACTATTAATTTTTTTTTTACAGGGAGAATTTACCCCCCCAAAAAAATGGCCCAATATTACACACTGGTTTTCAGTGGCACACAAGGAGAGACAGATGCCACACACAGGACTGGCACAGAGGCAGACTTGCCAATCTTTATCTCCCACTATTAATTTTTTTTTTACAGGGAGAATTTACCCCCCCAAAAAATGGCCCAATAACACACACTGGTTTTCAGTGGCACACAAGGAGAGACAGATGCCACACACAGGACTGGCACAGAGGCATACTTGCCAATGTTTATCTCCCACTATTATTTTTTTTTTACAGGGAGAATTTACCCCCCCCAAAAAATGGCCCAATATTACACACTGGTTTTCAGTGGCACACAAGGAGAGACAGATGCCACACACAGGACTGGCACAGAGGCAGACTTGCCAATCTTTATCTCCCACTTTTATTTTTTTTTTTTACAGGGAGAATTTACCCCCCCCCAAAATAATGGCCCAATATTACACACTGGTTTTCAGTGGCACACAAGGAGAGACAGATGCCACACACAGGACTGGCACAGAGGCAGACTTGCCAATCTTTATCTCCCACTATTAATTTTTTTTTTAACAGGGAGAATTTACAAAAAAAAAATGGCCCAATATTACACACTGGTTTTCAGTGGCACACAAGGAGAGACAGATACCACACACAGGACTGGCACAGAGGCAGACTTGCCAATCTTTATTTCCCACTATTATTTTTTTTTTTACAGGGAGAATTTACCCCCCCCCCAAAAAAATGGCCCAATATTACACACTGGTTTTCAGTGGAACACAAGGAGAGACAGATACCACACACAGGACTGGCACAGAGGCAGACTTGCCAATCTTTATTTCCCACTATTAATTTTTTTTTTACAGGGAGAATTTACCCCCCCAAAAAAATGGCCCAATATTACACACTGGTTTTCAGTGGCACACAAGGAGAGACAGATGCCACACACAGGACTGGCACAGAGGCAGACTTGCCAATCTTTATCTCCCACTTTTATTTTTTTTTTTTACAGGGAGAATTTACCCCCCCCAAAATAATGGCCCAATATTACACACTGGTATTCAGTGGCACACAAGGAGAGACAGATGCCACACACAGGACTGGCACAGAGGCAGACTTGCCAATCTTTATCTCCCACTTTTATTTTTTTTTTTACAGGGAGAATTTACAAAAAAAAAAATGGCCCAATATTACACACTGGTTTTCAGTGGCACACAAGGAGAGACAGATGCCACACACAGGACTGGCACAGAGGCAGACTTGCCGATCTTTATCTCCCACTTTTATTTTTTTTTTTTACAGGGAGAATTTGCCCCCCCAAAAAAATGGCCCAATATTACACACTGGTTTTCAGTGGCACACAAGGAGAGACAGATGCCACACACAGGACTGGCACAGAGGCAGAATTGCCAATCTTTATCTCTTTATCTCTCACTATTATTTTTTTTTTTTTTACAGGGAGAATTTACAAAAAAAAAATAAAAAAATGGCCCAATATTACACACTGGTTTTCAGTGGCACACAAGGAGACACAGATGCCACACTCAGGACTGGCAAAGAGGTAGACTTGCCAATCTTTATCTCCCACTATTAATTTTTTTTTAACAGGGAGAATGTACAAAAAAAAAATGGCCCAATATTACACACTGGTTTTCAGTGGCACACAAGGAGAGACAGATGCCACACACAGGACTGGCACAGAGGCAGACTTGCCAATCTTTATCTCCCACTATTAATTTTTTTTTTACAGGGGGAATTTACAAAAAAAAAATGGCCCAATATTACACACTGGTTTTCAGTGGCACACAAGGAGAGACAGATGCCACACACAGGACTGGCACAGAGGCAAACTTGCCAATCTTTATCTCCCACTATTAATTTTTTTTTTACAGGGAGAATTTACCAAAATAAAAAATGGCCCAATATTACACACTGGTTTTCAGTGGCACACAAGGAGAGAGAGATGCCACACACAGGACTGGCACAGAGGCAGACTTGCCGATCTTTATCTCCCACTATTAATTTTTTTTTTACAGGGAGAATTTACCTCCCCCAAAAAATGGCCCAATATTACACACTGGTTTTCAGTGGCACACAAGGAGAGACAGATGCCACACACAGGACTGGCACAGAGGCAGACTTGCCAATCTTTATCTCCCACTATTATTATTTTTTTTTACAGGGAGAATTAACCCCCCCAAAAAATGGCCCAATATTACACACTGGTTTTCAGTGGCACACAAGGAGAGACAGATGCCACACACAGGACTGGCACAGAGGCAGACTTGCCAATCTTTTTCTCCCACTATTATTATTTTTTGTTTACAGGGAGAATTCACCCCCCAAAAAAAAATGGCCCAATATTACACACTGGTTTTCAGTGGCACACAAGGAGAGACAGATGCCACACACAGGACTGGCACAGAGGCAGACTTGCCAATCTGTATCTCCCACTTTTAATTTTTTTTTTACAGGGAGAATTTCCCCCCCCAAAAAAATGGCCCAATATTACACACTGGTTTTCAGTGGCACACAAGGAGAGACAGATGCCACATACAGGACTGGCACAGAGGCAGACTTGCCAATCTTTATCTCCCACTATTAATTTTTTTTTAACAGGGAGAATGTACCCCAAAAAAAATGGCCCAATATTACACACTGGTTTTCAGTGGCACACAAGGAGAGACAGATGCCACACACAGGACTGGCACAGAGGCAGACTTGCCAATCTTTATCTCCCACTATTAATTTTTTTTTAACAGGGAGAATGTACCAAAAAAAAAAATGGCCCAATATTACACACTGGTTTTCAGTGGCACACAAGGAGAGACAGATGCCACACACAGGACTGGCACAGAGGCAGACTTGCCAATCTTTATCTCTTTATCTCTCACTATTAATTTTTTTTTTACAGGGAGAATTTACCAAAAAAAAATAAAAAAATGGCCCAATATTACACACTGGTTTTCAGTGGCACACAAGGAGACACAGATGCCACACACAGGACTGGCACAGAGGCAGACTTGCCAATCTTTATCTCCCACTAATAATTTTTTTTTTAACGGTGAGAATGTACCAAAAAAAAAATGGCCCAATATTACACACTGGTTTTCAGTGGCACACAAGATGAGACAGATGCCACACACAGGACTGGCACAGAGGCAGACTTGCCAATCTTTATTTCCCACTATTAATTTTTTTTTACAGGGGGAATTTACCAAAAAAAAAATGGCCCAATATTACACACTGGTTTTCAGTGGCACACAAGGAGAGACAGATACCACACACAGGACTGGCACAGAGGCAGTCTTGCCAATCTTTATCTCCCACTATTAATTTTTTTTTTACAGGGAGTATTTACCCCCCAAAAAATGGCCCAATATCACACACTGGTTTTCAGTGGCACACAAGGAGAGACAGATGCCACACACAGGACTGGCACAGAGGCAGACTTGCCAATGTTTATCTCCCACTATTATTTTTTTTTTTACAGGGAGAATTTACCCCCCCAAAAAAATGGCCCAATATTACACACTGGTTTTCAGTGGCACACAAGGAGAGACAGATGCCACACACAGGACTGGCACAGAGGCAGACTTGCCAATCTTTATCTCCCACTTTTATTTTTTTTTTTTTACAGGGAGAATTTACCCCCCCCCCAAAATAATGGCCCAATATTACACACTGGTTTTCAGTGGCACACAAGGAGAGACAGATGCCACACACAGGACTGGCACAGAGGCAGACTTGCCAATCTTTATCTCCCACTATTAATTTTTTTTTTAACAGGGAGAAATTACAAAAAAAAATGGCCCAATATTACACACTGGTTTTCAGTGGCACACAAGGAGAGACAGATACCACACACAGGACTGGCACAGAGGCAGACTTGCCAATCTTTATTTCCCACTATTAATTTTTTTTTTTCAGGGAGAATTTACCCCCCCAAAAAAATGGCCCAATATTACACACTGGTTTTCAGTGGAACACAAGGAGAGACAGATGCCACACACAGGACTGGCACAGAGGCAGACTTGCCAATCTTTATCTCCCACTATTATTTTTTTTTTTACAGGGAGAATTTACCCCCCAAAAAAATGGCCCAATATCACACACTGGTTTTCAGTGGCTCACAAGGAGAGACAGATGCCACACACAGGACTGGCACAGAGGCAGACTTGCCAATGTTTATCTCCCACTATTATTTTTTTTTTTACAGGGAGAATTTACCCCCCAAAAAAATGGCCCAATATTACACACTGGTTTTCAGTGGCACACAAGGAGAGACAGATGCCACACACAGGACTGGCACAGAGGCAGACTTGCCAATCTTTATCTCCCACTTTTATTTTTTTTTTTAACAGGGAGAATTTACCCCCCAAAAAATAATGGCCCAATATTACACACTGGTTTTCAGTGGCACACAAGGAGAGACAGATGCCACACACAGGACTGGCACAGAGGCAGACTTGCCAATCTTTATCTCCCACTTTTATTTTTTTTTTTTAACAGGGAGAATTTACAAAAAAAAATGGCCCAATATTACACACTGGTTTTCAGTGGCACACAAGGAGAGACAGATACCACACACAGGACTGGCACAGAGGCAGACTTGCCAATCTTTATTTCCCACTATTAATTTTTTTTTTACAGGGAGAATTTACCCCCCCCCAAAAAAAATGGCCCAATATTACACACTGCTTTTCAGTGGAACACAAGGAGAGACAGATGCCACACACAGGACTGGCACAGAGGCAGACTTGCCAATCTTTATCTCCCACTATTATTTTTTTTTTACAGGGAGAACTTACCCCCCAAAAAAAATGGCCCAATATCACACACTGGTTTTCAGTGGCACACAAGGAGAGACAGATGCCACACACAGGACTGGCACAGAGGCAGACTTGCCAATCTTTATCTCCCACTATTATTTTTTTTTTACAGGGAGAATTTACCCCCCCCAAAAAATGGCCCAATATTACACACTGGTTTTCAGTGGCACACAAGGAGAGACAGATGCCACACACAGGACTGGCACAGAGGCAGACTTGCCAATCTTTATCTCCCACTTTTATTTTTTTTTTTACAGGGAGAATTTACCCCCCCAAAAAATAATGGCCCAATATTACACACTGGTTTTCAGTGGCACACAAGGAGAGACAGATGCCACACACAGGACTGGCACAGAGGCAGACTTGCCAATCTTTATCTCCCACTATTAATTTTTTTTTTACAGGGGGAATTTACCAAAAAAAAATGGCCCAATATTACACACTGGTTTTCAGTGGCACACAAGGAGAGACAGATGCCACACACAGGACTGGCACAGAGGCAAACTTGCCAATCTTTATCTCCCACTATTAATTTTTTTTTTACAGGGAGAATTTACCAAAATAAAAAATGGCCCAATATTACACACTGGTTTTCAGTGGCACACAAGGAGAGAGAGATGCCACACACAGGACTGGCACAGAGGCAGACTTGCCAATCTTTATCTCCCACTATTATTATTTTTTTTTTACAGGGAGAATTAACCCCCCCAAAAAATGGCCCAATATTACACACTGGTTTTCAGTGGCACACAAGGAGAGACAGATGCCACACACATGACTGGCACAGAGGCAGACTTGCCAATCTTTATCTCCCACTATTATTATTTTTTTTTTACAGGGAGAATTAACCCCCCCAAAAAATGGCCCAATATTACACACTGGTTTTCAGTGGCACACAAGGAGAGACAGATGCCACACACAGGACTGGCACAGAGGCAGACTTGCCAATCTTTATCTCTTTATCTCTCACTATTAATTTTTTTTTTACAGGGAGAATTTACCAAAAAAAAATAAAAAAATGGCCCAATATTACACACTGGTTTTCAGTGGCACACAAGGAGACACAGATGCCACACACAGGACTGGCACAGAGGCAGACTTGCCAATCTTTATCTCCCACTAATAATTTTTTTTTTAACGGTGAGAATGTACCAAAAAAAAAAATGGCCCAATATTACACACTGGTTTTCAGTGGCACACAAGATGAGACAGATGCCACACACAGGACTGGCACAGAGGCAGACTTGCCAATCTTTATTTCCCACTATTAATTTTTTTTTACAGGGGGAATTTACCAAAAAAAAAAATGGCCCAATATTACACACTGGTTTTCAGTGGCACACAAGGAGAGACAGATGCCACACACAGGACTGGCACAGAGGCAGACTTGCCAATCTTTATCTCCCACTATTATTATTTTTTTTTTACAGGGAGAATTAACCCCCCAAAAAAATGGCCCAATATTACACACTGGTTTTCAGTGGCACACAAGGAGAGACAGATGCCACACACAGGACTGGCACAGAGGCAGACTTGCCAATCTTTTTCTCCCACTATTATTATTTTTTTACAGGGAGAATTAACCCCCCCCAAAAATTGGCCCAATATTACACACTGGTTTTCAGTGGCACACAAGGAGAGACAGATGCCACACACAGGACTGGCACAGAGGCAGACTTGCCAATCTGTATCTCCCATGTTTAATTTTTTTTTCACAGGGAGAATTTACCCCCCAAAAAAAAATGGCCCAATATTACACACTGGTTTTCAGTGGCACACAAGGAGAGACAGATGCCACATACAGGACTGGCACAGAGGCAGACTTGCCAATCTTTATCTCCCACTATTAATTTTTTTTAACAGGGAGAATGTACCAAAAAAATGGCCCAATATTACACACTGGTTTTCAGTGGCACACAAGGAGAGACAGATGCCACACACAGGACTGGCACAGAGGCAGACTTGCCAATCTTTATCTCCCACTATTAATTTTTTTTTAACAGGGAGAATGTACCAAAAAAAAAAATGGCCCAATATTACACACTGGTTTTCAGTGGCACACAAGGAGAGACAGATGCCACACACAGGACTGGCACAGAGGCAGACTTGCCAATCTTTATCTCTTTATCTCTCACTATTAATTTTTTTTTTTACAGGGAGAATTTACCAAAAAAAATAAAAAAATGGCCCAATATTACACACTCGTTTTCAGTGGCACACAAGGAGACACAGATGCCACACACAGGACTGGCACAGAGGCAGACTTGCCAATCTTTATTTCCCACTATTAATTTTTTTTTACAGGGGGAATTTACCAAAAAAAAAAAATGGCCCAATATTACACACTGGTTTTCAGTGGCACACAAGGAGAGACAGATACCACACACAGGACTGGCACAGAGGCAGTCTTGCCAATCTTTATTTCCCACTATTAATTTTTTTTTTACAGGGAGAATTTACCCCCCCCAAAAAATGGCCCAATATTACACACTGGTTTTCAGTGGCACACAAGGAGAGACAGATGCCACACACAGGACTGGCACAGAGGCAGACTTGCCAATCTTTATCTCCCACTTTTATTTTTTTTTTTACAGGGAGAATTTACCCCCCAAAAAATAATGGCCCAATATTACACACTGGTTTTCAGTGGCACACAAGGAGAGACAGATGCCACACACAGGACTGGCACAGAGGCAGACTTGCCAATCTTTATCTCCCACTATTATTTTTTTTTTTACAGGGGGAATTTACCAAAAAAAAATGGCCCAATATTACACACTGGTTTTCAGTGGCACACAAGGAGAGACAGATGCCACACACAGGACTGGCACAGAGGCAAACTTGCCAATCTTTATCTCCCACTATTAATTTTTTTTTACAGGGAGAATTTACCAAAATAAAAAATGGCCCAATATTACACACTGGTTTTCAGTGGCACACAAGGAGAGAGAGATGCCACACACAGGACTGGCACAGAGGCAGACTTGCCGATCTTTATCTCCCACTATTAATTTTTTTTTACTAGGAGAATTTACCTCCCCCAAAAAATGGCCCAATATTACACACTGGTTTTCAGTGGCACACAAGGAGAGACAGATGCCACACACAGGACTGGCACAGAGGCAGACTTGCCAATCTTTATCTCCCACTATTATTATTTTTTTTTTACAGGGAGAATTAACCCCCCCAAAAAATGGCCCAATATTACACACTGGTTTTCAGTGGCACACAAGGAGAGACAGATGCCACACACAGGACTGGCACAGAGGCAGACTTGCCAATCTTTATCTCTTTATCTCTCACTATTAATTTTTTTTTTACAGGGAGAATTTACCAAAAAAAAATAAAAAAATGGCCCAATATTACACACTGGTTTTCAGTGGCACACAAGGAGACACAGATGCCACACACAGGACTGGCACAGAGGCAGACTTGCCAATCTTTATCTCCCACTAATAATTTTTTTTTTAACGGTGAGAATGTACCAAAAAAAAAAATGGCCCAATATTACACACTGGTTTTCAGTGGCACACAAGATGAGACAGATGCCACACACAGGACTGGCACAGAGGCAGTCTTGCCAATCTTTATTTCCCACTATTAATTTTTTTTTTTACAGGGAGAATTTACCCCCCCAAAAAATGGCCCAATATTACACACTGGTTTTCAGTGGCACACAAGGAGAGACAGATGCCACACACAGGACTGGCACAGAGGCAGACTTGCCAATCTTTATCTCTTTATCTCTCACTATTAATTTTTTTTTTACAGGGAGAATTTACCAAAAAAAAATAAAAAAATGGCCCAATATTACACACTGGTTTTCAGTGGCACACAAGGAGACACAGATGCCACACACAGGACTGGCACAGAGGCAGACTTGCCAATCTTTATCTCCCACTAATAATTTTTTTTTTAACGGTGAGAATGTACCAAAAAAAAAATGGCCCAATATTACACACTGGTTTTCAGTGGCACACAAGATGAGACAGATGCCACACACAGGACTGGCACAGAGGCAGTCTTGCCAATCTTTATTTCCCACTATTAATTTTTTTTTACAGGGGGAATTTACCAAAAAAAAAATGGCCCAATATTACACACTGGTTTTCAGTGGCACACAAGGAGAGACAGATACCACACACAGGACTGGCACAGAGGCAGTCTTGCCAATCTTTATTTCCCACTATTAATTTTTTTTTTTACAGGGAGAATTTACCCCCCCAAAAAATGGCCCAATATTACACACTGGTTTTCAGTGGCACACAAGGAGAGACAGATGCCACACACAGGACTGGCACAGAGGCAGACTTGCCAATCTTTATCTCCCACAATTAATTTTTTTTTTTTACAGGGAGTATTTACCCCCCCAAAAATGGCCCAATATCACACACTGGTTTTCAGTGGCACACAAGGAGAGACAGATGCCACACACAGGACTGGCACAGAGGCAGACTTGCCAATGTTTATCTCCCACTATTATTTTTTTTTTTACAGGGAGAATTTACCCCCCCCAAAAAATGGCCCAATATTACACACTGGTTTTCAGTGGCACACAAGGAGAGACAGATGCCACACACAGGACTGGCACAGAGGCAGACTTGCCAATCCTTATCTCCCACTATTAATTTTTTTTTTAACAGGGAGAAATTACAAAAAAAAATGGCCCAATATTACACACTGGTTTTCAGTGGCACACAAGGAGAGACAGATACCACACACAGGACTGGCACAGAGGCAGACTTGCCAATCTTTATTTCCCACTATTAATTTTTTTTTTTCAGGGAGAATTTACCCCCCCCAAAAAATGGCCCAATATTACACACTGGTTTTCAGTGGAACACAAGGAGAGACAGATGCCACACACAGGACTGGCACAGAGGCAGACTTGCCAATCTTTATCTCCCACTATTATTTTTTTTTTTACAGGGAGAATTTACCCCCCCAAAAAATGGCCCAATATCACACACTGGTTTTCAGTGGCACACAAGGAGAGACAGATGCCACACACAGGACTGGCACAGAGGCAGACTTGCCAATCTTTATCTCCCACTATTAATTTTTTTTTTACAGGGGGAATTTACCAAAAAAAAATGGCCCAATATTACACACTGGTTTTCAGTGGCACACAAGGAGAGACAGATGCCACACACAGGACTGGCACAGAGGCAAACTTGCCAATCTTTATCTCCCACTATTAATTTTTTTTTTACAGGGAGAATTTACCAAAATAAAAAATGGCCCAATATTACACACTGGTTTTCAGTGGCACACAAGGAGAGAGAGATGCCACACACAGGACTGGCACAGAGGCAGACTTGCCGATCTATATCTCCCACTATTAATTTTTTTTTACTAGGAGAATTTACCTCCCCCAAAAAATGGCCCAATATTACACACTGGTTTTCAGTGGCACACAAGGAGAGACAGATGCCACACACAGGACTGGCACAGAGGCAGACTTGCCAATCTTTATCTCCCACTATTATTTTTTTTTTTTACAGGGAGAATTAACCCCCCCCAAAAATGGCCCAATATTACACACTGGTTTTCAGTGGCACACAAGGAGAGACAGATGCCACACACAGGACTGGCACAGAGGCAGACTTGCCAATCTTTTTCTCCCACTATTATTATTTTTTTTTACAGGGAGAATTAACCCCCCCCAAAAAAATGGCCCAATATTACACACTGGTTTTCAGTGGCACACAAGGAGAGACAGATGCCACACACAGGACTGGCACAGAGGCAGACTTGCCAATCTGTATCTCCCACATTTATTTTTTTTTTTACAGGGAGAATTTACCCCCCCCAAAAAAATGGCCCAATATTACACATTGGTTTTCAGTGGCACACAAGGAGAGACAGATGCCACACACAGGACTGGCACAGAGGCAGACTTGCCAATCTTTTTCTCCCACTATTATTATTTTTTGTTTACAGGGAGAATTCACCCCCCCAAAAAAATGGCCCAATATTACACACTGGTTTTCAGTGGCACACAAGGAGAGACAGATGCCACACACAGGACTGGCACAGAGGCAGACTTGCCAATCTGTATCTCCCACTTTTAATTTTTTTTTTTACAGGGAGAATTTCCCCCCCCCCCAAAATGGCCCAATATTACACACTGGTTTTCAGTGGCACACAAGGAGAGACAGATGCCACACACAGGACTGGCACAGAGGCAAACTTGCCAATCTTTATCTCCCACTTTTAATTTTTTTTTTAATAGGGAGAATTTACAAAAAAAGAAAAATGGCCCAATATTACACACTGGTTTTCAGTGGCACACAAGGAGAGACAGATGCCACACACAGGACTGGCACAGAGGCAGACTTGCCGATCTTTATCTCCCACTATTATTTTTTTTTTTACAGGGAGAATTTACCCCCCCAAAAAAATGGCCCTATATTACACACTGGTTTTCAGTGGCACACAAGGAGAGACAGATGCCACACACAGGACTGGCACAGAGGCAGACTTGCCAATCTTTATCTCCCACTTTTAATTTTTTTTTAACAGGGAGAATTTACAAAAAAAAAAAATGGCCCAATATTACACACTGGTTTTCAGTGGCACACAAGGAGAGACAGATGCCACACACAGGACTGGCACAGAGGCAGACTTGCCGATCTTTATCTCCCACTATTATTTTTTTTTTTACAGGGAGAATTTACCCCCCCAAAAAAAATGGCCCAATATTACACACTGGTTTTCAGTGGCACACAAGGAGAGACAGATGCCACACACAGGACTGGCACAGAGGCAGACTTGCCAATCTTTATCTCTTTATCTCTCACTATTAATTTTTTTTTTTTACAGGGAGAATTTACAAAAAAAAATAAAAAAATGGCCCAATATTACACACTGGTTTTCAGTGGCACACAAGGAGACACAGATGCCACACTCAGGACTGGCACAGAGGCAGACTTGCCAATCTTTATCTCCCACTATTAATTTTTTTTTTAACAGGGAGAATGTACCAAAAAAAAAAAAGGCCCAATATTACACACTGGTTTTCAGTGGCACACAAGGAGAGACAGATGCCACACACAGGACTGGCACAGAGGCAGACTTGCCAATCTTTATCTCCCACTATTAATTTTTTTTTTACAGGGGGAATTTACCAAAAAAAAAATGGCCCAATATTACACACTGCTTTACAGTGGCACACAAGGAGAGACAGATGCCACACACAGGACTGGCACAGAGGCAGACTTGCCAATCTTTATCTCCCACTATTAATTTTTTTTTTACAGGGAGAATTTACCCCCCCAAAAAAATGGCCCAATATTACACACTGGTTTTCAGTGGCACACAAGGAGAGACAGATGCCACACACAGGACTGGCACAGAGGCAGACTTGCCAATCTTTATCTCCCACTATTAATTTTTTTTTTTACAGGGAGAATTTACCCCCCCAAAAAATGGCCCAATATCACACACTGGTTTTCAGTGGCACACAAGGAGAGACAGATGCCACACACAGGACTGGCACAGAGGCAGACTTGCCAATCTTTATCTCCCACTATTATAATTTTTTTTTTAGAGGGAGAATTAACCCCCCCCCAAAAAAAATGGCCCAATATTACACACTGGTTTTCAGTGGCACACAAGGAGAGACAGATGCCACACACAGGACTGGCACAGAGGCAGACTTGCCAATCTTTATCTCCCACTTTTAATTTTTTTTTACAGGGAGAATTTACCCCCCCCAAAAAAATGGCCCAATATTACACACTGGTTTTCAGTGGCACACAAGGAGAGACAGATGCCACACACAGGACTGGCACAGATTCAGACTTGCCAATCTTTATCTCCCACTATTATTTTTTTTTTTACAGGGGGAATTTACCCCAAAAAAAATGGCCCAATATTACACACTGGTTTTCAGTGGCACACAAGGAGAGACAGATGCCACACACAGGACTGGCACAGAGGCAAACTTGCCAATCTTTATCTCCCACTATTAATTTTTTTTTTACAGGGAGAATTTACCAAAAAAAATGGCCCAATATTACACACTGGTTTTCGGTGGCACACAAGGAGAGACAGATGCCACACACAGGACTGGCACAGAGGCAGACTTGCCGATCTTTATCTCCCAATATTCATTTTTTTTTACAGGGAGAATTTACCTCCCCCAAAAAATGGCCCAATATTACACACTGGTTTTCAGTGGCACACAAGGAGAGACAGATACCACACACAGGACTGGCACAGAGGCAGACTTGCCAATCTTTATTTCCCACTATTAATTTTTTTTTTACAGGGAGAATTTACCCCCCCAAAAAAATGGCCCAATATTACACACTGGTTTTCAGTGGCACACAAGGAGAGACAGATGCCACACACAGGACTGGCACAGAGGCAGACTTGCCGATCTTTATCTCCCACTATTAATTTATTTTTTTACAGGGAGAATTTACCCCCCAAAAAAATGGCCCAATATCACACACTGGTTTTAAGTGGCACACAAGGAGAGACAGATGCCACACACAGGACTGGCACAGAGGCAGACTTGCCAATCTTTATCTCCCACTATTATTTTTTTTTTTACAGGGAGAATTTACCCCCCCAAAAAAATGGCCCAATATTACACACTGGTTTTCAGTGGCACACAAGGAGAGACAGATGCCACACACAGGACTGGCACAGAGGCAGACTTGCCAATCTTTATCTCCCACTTTTATTTTTTTTTTTACAGGGAGAATTTACCCCCCCAAAATAATGGCCCAATATTACACACTGGTTTTCAGTGGCACACAAGGAGAGACAGATGCCACACACAGGACTGGCACAGAGGCAGACTTGCCAATCTTTATCTTCCACTTTTATTTTTTTTTTTTAACAGGGAGAATTTACAAAAAAAAAAAATGGCCCAATATTACACACTGGTTTTCAGTGGCACACAAGGAGAGACAGATACCACACACAGGACTGGCACAGAGGCAGACTTGCCAATCTTTATTTCCCACTATTAATTTTTTTTTTACAGGGATAATTTACCCCTCCAAAAAAATGGCCCAATATTACACACTGGTTTTCAGTGGAACACAAGGAGAGACAGATGCCACACAAAGGACTGGCACAGAGGCAGACTTGCCAATCTTTATCTCCCACTATTATTTTTTTTTTACAGGGAGAATTTACCCCCCCAAAAAATGGCCCAATATCACACACTGGTTTTCAGTGGCACACAAGGAGAGACAGATGCCACACACAGGACTGGCACAGAGGCAGACTTGCAAATCTTTATCTCCCACTATTATTTTTTTTTTTTACAGGGAGAATTTACCCCCCCAAAAAATGGCCCAATATTACACACTGGTTTTCAGTGGCACACAAGGAGAGACAGATGCCACACACAGGACTGGCACAGAGGCAGACTTGCCAATCTTTATCTCCCACTTTTATTTTTTTTTTTTACAGGGAGAATTTACCCCCAAAATAATGGCCCAATATTACACACTGGTTTTCAGTGGCACACAAGGAGAGACAGATGCCACACACAGGACTGGCACAGAGGCAGACTTGCCAATCTTTATCTCCCACTTTTAATTTTTTTTTTAACAGGGAGAATTTACAAAAAAAAAAATGGCCCAATATTACACACTGGTTTTCAGTGGCACACAAGGAGAGACAGATGCCACACACAGGACTGGCACAGAGGCAGACTTGCCGATCTTTATCTCCCACTATTATTTTTTTTTTTACAGGGAGAATTTACCCCCCCAAAAAATGGCCCAATATTACACACTGGTTTTCAGTGGCACACAAGGAGAGACAGATGCCACACACAGGACTGGCACAGAGGCAGACTTGCCAATCTTTATCTCTTTATCTCTCACTATTAATTTTTTTTTTTTACAGGGAGAATTTACCAAAAAAAAATAAAAAAATGGCCCAATATTACACACTGGTTTTCAGTGGCACACAAGGAGACACAGATGCCACACTCAGGACTGGCACAGAGGCAGACTTGCCAATCTTTATCTCCCACTATTAATTTTTTTTTAAACAGGGAGAATGTACCAAAAAAAAAATGGCCCAATATTACACACTGGTTTTCAGTGGCACACAAGGAGAGACAGATGCCACACACAGGACTGGCACAGAGGCAGACTTGCCAATCTTTATCTCCCACTATTAATTTTTTTTTTACAGGGGGAATTTACCAAAAAAAAAATGGCCCAATATTACACACTGGTTTTCAGTGGCACACAAGGAGAGACAGATGCCACACACAGGACTGGCACAGAGGCAGACTTGCCAATCTTTATCTCCCACTTTTAATTTTTTTTTTAACAGGGAGAATTTACAAAAAAAAAATGGCCCAATATTACACACTGGTTTTCAGTGGCACACAAGGAGAGACAGATGCCACACACAGGACTGGCACAGAGGCAGACTTGCCGATCTTTATCTCCCACTATTATTTTTTTTTTTACAGGGAGAATTTACCCCCCCAAAAAATGGCCCAATATTACACACTGGTTTTCAGTGGCACACAAGGAGAGACAGATGCCACACACAGGACTGGCACAGAGGCAGACTTGCCGATCTTTATCTCCCACTATTATTTTTTTTTTTACAGGGAGAATTTACCCCCCAAAAAAATGGCCCAATATTACACACTGGTTTTCAGTGGCACACAAGGAGAGACAGATGCCACACACAGGACTGGCACAGAGGCAAACTTGCCAATCTTCATCTCCCACTATTAATTTTTTTTTTACAGGGAGAATTTACCAAAAAAAATGGCCCAATATTACACACTGGTTTTCGGTGGCACACAAGGAGAGACAGATGCCACACACAGGACTGGCACAGAGGCAGACTTGCCGATCTTTATCTCCCAATATTCATTTTTTTTTTACAGGGAGATTTTACCTCCCCCAAAAAATGGCCCAATATTACACACTGGTTTTCAGTGGCACACAAGGAGAGACAGATACCACACACAGGACTGGCACAGAGGCAGACTTGCCAATCTTTATTTCCCACTATTAATTTTTTTTTACAGGGAGAATTTACCCCCCCCAAAAAATGGCCCAATATTACACACTGGTTTTCAGTGGCACACAAGGAGAGACAGATGCCACACACAGGACTGGCACAGAGGCAGACTTGCCAATCTTTATCTCCCACTATTAATTTTTTTTTTTACAGGGAGAATTTACCCCCCCAAAAAATGGCCCAATATCACACACTGGTTTTAAGTGGCACACAAGGAGAGACAGATGCCACACACAGGACTGGCACAGAGGCAGACTTGCCAATCTTTATCTCCCACTATTATTTTTTTTTTTACAGGGAGAATTTACCCCCCAAAAAAAATGGCCCAATATTACACACTGGTTTTCAGTGGCACACAAGGAGAGACAGATGCCACACACAGGACTGGCACAGAGGCAGACTTGCCAATCTTTATCTCCCACTTTTATTTTTTTTTTTACAGGGAGAATTTACCCCCCAAAATAATGGCCCAATATTACACACTGGTTTTCAGTGGCACACAAGGAGAGACAGATGCCACACACAGGACTGGCACAGAGGCAGACTTGCCAATCTTTATCTTCCACTTTTAATTTTTTTTTTTAACAGGGAGAATTTACAAAAAAAAAAAATGGCCCAATATTACACACTGGTTTTCAGTGGCACACAAGGAGAGACAGATACCACTCACAGGACTGGCACAGAGGCAGACTTGCCAATCTTTATTTCCCACTATTAATTTTTTTTTTACAGGGAGAATTTACCCCCCCAAAAAAATGGCCCAATATTACACACTGGTTTTCAATGGAACACAAGGAGAGACAGATGCCACACAAAGGACTGGCACAGAGGCAGACTTGCCAATCTTTATCTCCCACTATTATTTTTTTTTTACAGGGAGAATTTACCCCCCCAAAAAATGGCCCAATATCACACACTGGTTTTCAGTGGCACACAAGGAGAGACAGATGCCACACACAGGACTGGCACAGAGGCAGACTTGCCAATCTTTATCTTCCACTTTTATTTTTTTTTTTTACAGGGAGAATTTACCCCCAAAATAATGGCCCAATATTACACACTGGTTTTCAGTGGCACACAAGGAGAGACAGATGCCACACACAGGACTGGCACAGAGGCAGACTTGCCAATCTTTATCTCACACTTTTAATTTTTTTTTTAACAGGGAGAATTTACAAAAAAAAAAATGGCCCAATATTACACACTGGTTTTCAGTGGCACACAAGGAGAGACAGATGCCACACACAGGACTGGCACAGAGGCAGACTTGCCGATCTTTATCTCCCACTATTATTTTTTTTTTTACAGGGAGAATTTACCCCCCCAAAAAATGGCCCAATATTACACACTGGTTTTCAGTGGCACACAAGGAGAGACAGATGCCACACACAGGACTGGCACAGAGGCAGACTTGCCAATCTTTATCTCTTTATCTCTCACTATTAATTTTTTTTTTTACAGGGAGAATTTACCAAAAAAAAATTAAAAAATGGCCCAATATTACACACTGGTTTTCAGTGGCACACAAGGAGACACAGATGCCACACTCAGGACTGGCACAGAGGCAGACTTGCCAATCTTTATCTCCCACTATTAATTTTTTTTTTAACAGGGAGAATGTACCAAAAAAAAAAATGGCCCAATATTACACACTGGTTTTCAGTGGCACACAAGGAGAGACAGATGCCACACACAGGACTGGCACAGAGGCAGACTTGCCAATCTTTATCTCCCACTATTAATTTTTTTTTTACAGGGGGAATTTACCAAAAAAAAAATGGCCCAATATTACACACTGGTTTTCAGTGGCACACAAGGAGAGACAGATGCCAAACACAGGACTGGCACAGAGGCAAACTTGCCAATCTTTATCTCCCACTATTAATTTTTTTTTTACAGGGAGAATTTACCAAAATAAAAAATGGCCCAATATTACACACTGGTTTTCAGTGGCACACAAGGAGAGAGAGATGCCACACACAGGACTGGCACAGAGGCAGACTTGCCGATCTTTATCTCCCACTATTAATTTTTTTTTTACAGGGAGAATTTACCTCCCCCAAAAAATGGCCCAATATTACACACTGGTTTTCAGTGGCACACAAGGAGAGACAGATGCCACACACAGGACTGGCACAGAGGCAGACTTGCCAATCTTTATCTCCCACTATTATTATTTTTTTTTACAGGGAGAATTAACCCCCCCAAAAAATGGCCCAATATTACACACTGGTTTTCAGTGGCACACAAGGAGAGACAGAAGCCACACACAGGACTGGCACAGAGGCACACTTGCCAATCTTTATCTCCCACTTTTAATTTTTTTTTTAACAGGGAGAATTTACAAAAAAAGAAAAATGGCCCAATATTACACACTGGTTTTCAGTGGCACACAAGGAGAGACAGATGCCACACACAGGACTGGCACAGAGGCAGACTTGCCGATCTTTATCTCCCACTATTATTTTTTTTTTTACAGGGAGAATTTACCCCCCCAAAAAAATGGCCCAATATTACACACTGGTTTTCATTGGAACACAAGGAGAGACAGATGCCACACAAAGGACTGGCACAGAGGCAGACTTGCCAATCTTTATCTCCCACTATTATTTTTTTTTTACAGGGAGAATTTACCCCCCAAAAAAATGGCCCAATATCACACACTGGTTTTCAGTGGCACACAAGGAGAGACAGATGCCACACACAGGACTGGCACAGAGGCAGACTTGCCAATCTTTATCTCCCACTATTATTTTTTTTTTACAGGGAGAATTTACCCCCCCAAAAAAATGGCCCAATATTACACACTGGTTTTCAGTGGCACACAAGGAGAGACAGATGCCACACACAGGACTGGCACAGAGGCAGACTTGCCAATCTTTATCTCCCACTATTATTTTTTTTTTTTACAGGGAGAATTTACCCCCCCCAAAATAATGGCCCAATATTACACACTGGTTTTCAGTGGCACACAAGGAGAGACAGATGCCACACACAGGACTGGCACAGAGGCAGACTTGCCAATCTTTATCTCCCACTATTATTTTTTTTTACAGGGAGAATTTACCCCCCCCAAAAAATGGCCCAATATTACACACTGGTTTTCAGTGGCACACAAGGAGAGACAGATGCCACACACAGGACTGGCACAGAGGCAGACTTGCCAATCTTTATCTCCCACTATTATTTTTTTTTTTTACAGGGAGAATTTACCCCCCCCAAAATAATGGCCCAATATTACACACTGGTTTTCAGTGGCACACAAGGAGAGACAGATGCCACACACAGGACTGGCACAGAGGCAGACTTGCCAATCTTTATCTCCCACGTTTAATTTTTTTTTTAACAGGGAGAATTTAGAAAAAAAAAAAATGGCCCAATATTACACACTGGTTTTCAGTGGCACACAAGGAGAGACAGATGCCACACACAGGACTGGCACAGAGGCAGACTTGCCGATCTTTATCTCCCACTATTATTTTTTTTTTTACAGGGAGAATTTACCCCCCCCAAAAAAAATGGCCCAATATTACACACTGGTTTTCAGTGGCACACAAGGAGAGACAGATGCCACACACAGGACTGGCACAGAGGCAGACTTGCCAATCTTTATCGCCCACTTTTAATTTTTTTTTTAACAGGGAGAATTTACAAAAAAAAAAAAATGGCCCAATATTACACACTGGTTTTCAGTGGCACACAAGGAGAGACAGATGCCACACACAGGACTGGCACAGAGGCAGACTTGCCGATCTTCATCTCCCACTATTATTTTTTTTTTACAAGGAGAATTTACCCCCCCAAAAAAATGGCTCAATATTACACACTGGTTTTCAGTGGCACACAAGGAGAGACAGATGCCACACACATGACTGGCACAGAGGCAGACTTGCCAATCTTTATCTCTTTATCTCTCACTATTAATTTTTTTTTTACAGGGAGAATTTACCAAAAAAAAATAAAAAAATGGCCCAATATTACACACTGGTTTTCAGGGGCACACAAGGAGACACAGATGCCACACTCAGGACTGGCACAGAGGCAGACTTGCCAATCTTTATCTCCCACTTTTAATTTTTTTTTTAACAGGGAGAATTTACAAAAAAAGAAAAATGGCCCAATATTACACACTGGTTTTCAGTGGCACACAAGGAGAGACAGATGCCACACACAGGACTGGCACAGAGGCAAACTTGCCAATCTTTATCTCCCACTTTTAATTTTTTTTTAACAGGGAGAATTTACAAAAAAAAAAAAATGGCCCAATATTACACACTGGTTTTCAGTGGCACACAAGGAGAGACAGATGCCACACACAGGACTGGCACAGAGGCAGACTTGCCGATCTTTATCTCCCACTATTATTTTTTTTTTTACAGGGAGAATTTACCCCCCCCAAAAAAATGGCCCAATATTACACACTGGTTTTCAGTGGCACACAAGGAGAGACAGATGCCACACACAGGACTGGCACAGAGGCAGACTTGCCAATCTTTATCTCTCACTATTAATTTTTTTTTTACAGGGGGAATTTACCAAAAAAAAAATGGCCCAATATTACACACTGGTTTTCAGTGGCACACAAGGAGAGACAGATGCCACACACAGGACTGGCACAGAGGCAAACTTGCCAATCTTTATCTCCCACTATTAATTTTTTTTTTACAGGGAGAATTTACCAAAATAAAAAATGGCCCAATATTACACACTGGTTTTCAGTGGCACACAAGGAGAGAGAGATGCCACACACAGGACTGGCACAGAGGCAGACTTGCCGATCTTTATCTCCCACTATTAATTTTTTTTTTTACAGGGAGAATTTACCTCCCCCAAAAAATGGCCCAATATTACACACTGGTTTTCAGTGGCACACAAGGAGAGACAGATGCCACACACAGGACTGGCACAGAGGCAGACTTGCCAATCTTTATCTCCCACTATTATTATTTTTTTTTACAGGGAGAATTAACCCCCCCCAAAAATGGCCCAATATTACACACTGGTTTTCAGTGGCACACAAGGAGAGACAGATGCCACACACAGGACTGGCACAGAGGCAGACTTGCCAATCTTTTTCTCCCACTATTATTATTTTTTTTTTACAGGGAGAATTAACCCCCCCCAAAAAATGGCCCAATATTACACACTGGTTTTCAGTGGCACACAAGGAGAGACAGATGCCACACACAGGACTGGCACAGAGGCAGACTTGCCAATCTGTATCTCCCACGTTTAATTTTTTTTTTACAGGGAGAATTTACCCCCCCCAAAAAAATGGCCCAATATTACACACTGGTTTTCAGTGGCACACAAGGAGAGACAGATGCCACACACAGGACTGGCACAGAGGCAGACTTGCCAATCTTTATCTCCCACTATTAATTTTTTTTTAACAGGGAGAATGTACCAAAAAAAAAATGGCCCAATATTACACACTGGTTTTCAGTGGCACACAAGGAGAGACAGATGCCACACACAGGACTGGCACAGAGGCAGACTTGTCAATCTTTATCTCTTTATCTCTCACTATTAATTTTTTTTTTTACAGGGAGAATTTACCAAAAAAAATAAAAAAATGGCCCAATATTACACACTCGTTTTCAGTGGCACACAAGGAGACACAGATGCCACACACAGGACTGGCACAGAGGCAGACTTGCCAATCTTTATTTCCCACTATTAATTTTTTTTTTACAGGGGGAATTTACCAAAAAAAAAAAATGGCCCAATATTACACACTGGTTTTCAGTGGCACACAAGGAGAGACAGATACCACACACAGGACTGGCACAGAGGCAGTCTTGCCAATCTTTATTTCCCACTATTATTTTTTTTTTACAGGGAGAATTTACCCCCCCAAAAAATGGCCCAATAACACACACTGGTTTTCAGTGGCACACAAGGAGAGACAGATGCCACACACAGGACTGGCACAGAGGCATACTTGCCAATGTTTATCTCCCACTATTATTTTTTTTTTTACAGGGAGAATTTACCCCCCCCCCAAAAAATGGCCCAATATTACACACTGGTTTTCAGTGGCACACAAGGAGAGACAGATGCCACACACAGGACTGGCACAGAGGCAGACTTGCCAATCTTTATCTCCCACTATTATTTTTTTTTTTAACAGGGAGAATTTACAAAAAAAAAAAATGGCCCAATATTACACACTGGTTTTCAGTGGCACACAAGGAGAGACAGATACCACACACAGGACTGGCACAGAGGCAGACTTGCCAATCTTTATTTCCCACTATTATTTTTTTTTTACAGGGAGAATTTACCCCCCCAAAAAAATGGCCCAATATTACACACTGGTTTTCAGTGGCACACAAGGAGAGACAGATGCCACACACAGGACTGGCACAGAGGCAGACTTGCCAATCTTTATCTCCCACTATTAATTTTTTTTTTAACAGGGAGAATTTACAAAAAAAAAATGGCCCAATATTACACACTGGTTTTCAGTGGCACACAAGGAGAGACAGATACCACACACAGGACTGGCACAGAGGCAGACTTGCCAATCTTTATTTCCCACTATTATTTTTTTTTTTACAGGGAGAATTTACCCCCCCCAAAAAATGGCCCAAAATTACACACTGGTTTTCAGTGGAACACAAGGAGAGACAGATGCCACACACAGGACTGGCACAGAGGCAGACTTGCCAATCTTTATCTCCCACTATTATTTTTTTTTTTACAGGGAGAATTTACCCCCCCAAATAATGGCCCAATATCACACACTGGTTTTCAGTGGCACACAAGGAGAGACAGATGCCACACACAGGACTGGCACAGAGGCAGAGTTGCCAATGTTTATCTCCCACTATTATTTTTTTTTTTACAGGGAGAATTTACCCCCCCAAAAAATGGCCCAATATTACACACTGGTTTTCAGTGGCACACAAGGAGAGACAGATGCCACACACAGGACTGGCACAGAGGCAGACTTGCCAATCTTTATCTCCCACTTTTATTTTTTTTTTTTACAGGGAGAATTTACCCCCCCAAAATAATGGCCCAATATTACACACTGGTTTTCAGTGGCACACAAGGAGAGACAGATGCCACACACAGGACTGGCACAGAGGCAGACTTGCCAATCTTTATCTCCCACTTTTAATTTTTTTTTTTAACAGGGAGAATTTACAAAAAAAATGGCCCAATATTACACACTGGTTTTCAGTGGCACACAAGGAGAGACAGATACCACACACAGGACTGGCACAGAGGCAGACTTGCCAATCTTTATCTCCCACTATTATTTTTTTTTTTTACAGGGAGAATTTACCCCCCCAAAATAATGGCCCAATATTACACACTGGTTTTCAGTGGCACACAAGGAGAGACAGATGCCACACACAGGACTGGCACAGAGGCAGACTTGCCAATCTTTATCTCCCACTTTTAATTTTTTTTTTAACAGGGAGAATTTAGAAAAAAAAATGGCCCAATATTACACACTGGTTTTCAGTGGCACACAAGGAGAGACAGATGCCACACACAGGACTGGCACAGAGGCAGACTTGCCGATCTTTATCTCCCACTATTATTTTTTTTTTTACAGGGAGAATTTACCCCCCCCAAAAAAATGGCCCAATATTACACACTGGTTTTCAGTGGCACACAAGGAGAGACAGATGCCACACACAGAACTGGCACAGAGGCAGACTTGCCAATCTTTATCTCCCACTTTTAATTTTTTTTTTAACAGGGAGAATTTACAAAAAAAAAAAAATGGCCCAATATTACACACTGGTTTTCAGTGGCACACAAGGAGAGACAGATGCCACACACAGGACTGGCACAGAGGCAGACTTGCCGATCTTTATCTCCCACTATTATTTTTTTTTTACAGGGAGAATTTACCCCCCCAAAAAAATGGCTCAATATTACACACTGGTTTTCAGTGGCACACAAGGAGAGACAGATGCCACACACAGGACTGGCACAGAGGCAGACTTGCCGATCTTTATCTCCCACTATTATTTTTTTTTTACATGGAGAATTTACCCCCCCAAAAAAATGGCCCAATATTACACACTGGTTTTCAGTGGCACACAAGGAGAGACAGATGCCACACACAGGACTGGCACAGAGGCAGACTTGCCAATCTTTATCTCCCACTTTTAATTTTTTTTTTAACAGGGAGAATTTACAAAAAAAGAAAAATGGCCCAATATTACACACTGGTTTTCAGTGGCACACAAGGAGAGACAGATGCCACACACAGGACTGGCACAGAGGCAAACTTGCCAATCTTTATCTCCCACTTTTAATTTTTTTTTTAACAGGGAGAATTTACAAAAAAAGAAAAATGGCCCAATATTACACACTGGTTTTCAGTGGCACACAAGGAGAGACAGATGCCACACACAGGACTGGCACAGAGGCAGACTTGCCAATCTTTATCTCCCACTTTTAATTTTTTTTTTAACAGGGAGAATTTACAAAAAAAGAAAAATGGCCCAATATTACACACTGGTTTTCAGTGGCACACAAGGAGAGACAGATGCCACACACAGGACTGGCACAGAGGCAAACTTGCCAATCTTTATCTCCCACTTTTAATTTTTTTTTTAACAGGGAGAATTTACAAAAAAAAAAAAAATGGCCCAATATTACACACTGGTTTTCAGTGGCACACAAGGAGAGACAGATGCCACACACAGGACTGGCACAGAGGCAGACTTGCCGATCTTTATCTCCCACTATTATTTTTTTTTTACAGGGAGAATTTACCCCCCCCAAAAAATGGCTCAATATTACACACTGGTTTTCAGTGGCACACAAGGAGAGACAGATGCCACACACAGGACTGGCACAGAGGCAGACTTGCCAATCTTTATCTCTTTATCTCTCACTATTAATTTTGTTTTTTACAGGGAGAATTTACCAAAAAAAAATAAAAAAATGGCCCAATATTACACACTGGTTTTCAGTGGCACACAAGGAGACACAGATGCCACACACAGGACTGGCACAGAGGCAGACTTGCCGATCTTTATCTCCCACTATTATTTTTTTTTTACAGGGAGAATTTACCCCCCCCAAAAAATGGCTCAATATTACACACTGGTTTTCAGTGGCACACAAGGAGAGACAGATGCCACACACAGGACTGGCACAGAGGCAGACTTGCCGATCTTTATCTCCCACTATTATTTTTTTTTTACATGGAGAATTTACCCCCCCAAAAAAATGGCCCAATATTACACACTGGTTTTCAGTGGCACACAAGGAGAGACAGATGCCACACACAGGACTGGCACAGAGGCAGACTTGCCAATCTTTATCTCCCACTTTTAATTTTTTTTTTAACAGGGAGAATTTACAAAAAAAGAAAAATGGCCCAATATTACACACTGGTTTTCAGTGGCACACAAGGAGAGACAGATGCCACACACAGGACTGGCACAGAGGCAAACTTGCCAATCTTTATCTCCCACTTTTATTTTTTTTTTTAACAGGGAGAATTTACAAAAAAAGAAAAATGGCCCAATATTACACACTGGTTTTCAGTGGCACACAAGGAGAGACAGATGCCACACACAGGACTGGCACAGAGGCAGACTTGCCAATCTTTATCTCCCACTTTTAATTTTTTTTTTAACAGGGAGAATTTACAAAAAAAGAAAAATGGCCCAATATTACACACTGGTTTTCAGTGGCACACAAGGAGAGACAGATGCCACACACAGGACTGGCACAGAGGCAAACTTGCCAATCTTTATCTCCCACTTTTAATTTTTTTTTTAACAGGGAGAATTTACAAAAAAAAAAAAAATGGCCCAATATTACACACTGGTTTTCAGTGGCACACAAGGAGAGACAGATGCCACACACAGGACTGGCACAGAGGCAGACTTGCCGATCTTTATCTCCCACTATTATTTTTTTTTTACAGGGAGAATTTACCCCCCCAAAAAAATGGCTCAATATTACACACTGGTTTTCAGTGGCACACAAGGAGAGACAGATGCCACACACAGGACTGGCACAGAGGCAGACTTGCCAATCTTTATCTCTTTATCTCTCACTATTAATTTTGTTTTTTACAGGGAGAATTTACCAAAAAAAAATAAAAAAATGGCCCAATATTACACACTGGTTTTCAGTGGCACACAAGGAGACACAGATGCCACACTCAGGACTGGCACAGAGGCAGACTTGCCAATCTTTATCTCCCACTTTTAATTTTTTTTTTTAACAGGGAGAATTTACAAAAAAAGAAAAATGGCCCAATATTACACACTGGTTTTCAGTGGCACACAAGGAGAGACAGATGCCACACACAGGACTGGCACAGAGGCAGACTTGCCGATCTTTATCTCCCACTATTATTTTTTTTTTTACAGGGAGAATTTACCCCCCCAAAAAAATGGCCCTATATTACACACTGGTTTTCAGTGGCACACAAGGAGAGACAGATGCCACACACAGGACTGGCACAGAGGCAGACTTGCCAATCTTTATCTCCCACTTTTAATTTTTTTTTAACAGGGAGAATTTACAAAAAAAAAAAAATGGCCCAATATTACACACTGGTTTTCAGTGGCACACAAGGAGAGACAGATGCCACACACAGGACTGGCACAGAGGCAGACTTGCCGATCTTTATCTCCCACTATTATTTTTTTTTTTACAGGGAGAATTTACCCCCCCCCAAAAAATGGCCCAATATTACACACTGGTTTTCAGTGGCACACAAGGAGAGACAGATGCCACACACAGGACTGGCACAGAGGCAGACTTGCCAATCTTTATCTCCCACTATTAATTTTTTTTTTACAGGGGGAATTTACCAAAAAAAAAATGGCCCAATATTACACACTGGTTTTCAGTGGCACACAAGGAGAGACAGATGCCACACACAGGACTGGCACAGAGGCAAACTTGCCAATCTTTATCTCCCACTTTTAATTTTTTTTTTACAGGGAGAATTTACCAAAATAAAAAATGGCCCAATATTACACACTGGTTTTCAGTGGCACACAAGGAGAGAGAGATGCCACACACAGGACTGGCACAGAGGCAGACTTGCCGATCTTTATCTCCCACTATTAATTTTTTTTTTTACAGGGAGAATTTACCTCCCCCAAAAAATGGCCCAATATTACACACTGGTTTTCAGTGGCACACAAGGAGAGACAGATGCCACACACAGGACTGGCACAGAGGCAGACTTGCCAATCTTTATCTCCCACTATTATTATTTTTTTTTACAGGGAGAATTAACCCCCCCCAAAAATGGCCCAATATTACACACTGGTTTTCAGTGGCACACAAGGAGAGACAGATGCCACACACAGGACTGGCACAGAGGCAGACTTGCCAATCTTTTTCTCCCACTATTATTATTTTTTTTTTACAGGGAGAATTAACCCCCCCCAAAAAATGGCCCAATATTACACACTGGTTTTCAGTGGCACACAAGGAGAGACAGATGCCACACACAGGACTGGCACAGAGGCAGACTTGCCAATCTGTATCTCCCACGTTTAATTTTTTTTTTACAGGGAGAATTTACCCCCCCCAAAAAAATGGCCCAATATTACACACTGGTTTTCAGTGGCACACAAGGAGAGACAGATGCCACACACAGGACTGGCACAGAGGCAGACTTGCCAATCTTTATCTCCCACTATTAATTTTTTTTTAACAGGGAGAATGTACCAAAAAAAAAATGGCCCAATATTACACACTGGTTTTCAGTGGCACACAAGGAGAGACAGATGCCACACACAGGACTGGCACAGAGGCAGACTTGTCAATCTTTATCTCTTTATCTCTCACTATTAATTTTTTTTTTTACAGGGAGAATTTACCAAAAAAAATAAAAAAATGGCCCAATATTACACACTCGTTTTCAGTGGCACACAAGGAGACACAGATGCCACACACAGGACTGGCACAGAGGCAGACTTGCCAATCTTTATTTCCCACTATTAATTTTTTTTTTACAGGGGGAATTTACCAAAAAAAAAAAATGGCCCAATATTACACACTGGTTTTCAGTGGCACACAAGGAGAGACAGATACCACACACAGGACTGGCACAGAGGCAGTCTTGCCAATCTTTATTTCCCACTATTATTTTTTTTTTACAGGGAGAATTTACCCCCCCAAAAAATGGCCCAATAACACACACTGGTTTTCAGTGGCACACAAGGAGAGACAGATGCCACACACAGGACTGGCACAGAGGCATACTTGCCAATGTTTATCTCCCACTATTATTTTTTTTTTTACAGGGAGAATTTACCCCCCCCCAAAAAAATGGCCCAATATTACACACTGGTTTTCAGTGGCACACAAGGAGAGACAGATGCCACACACAGGACTGGCACAGAGGCAGACTTGCCAATCTTTATCTCCCACTATTATTTTTTTTTTTAACAGGGAGAATTTACAAAAAAAAAAAATGGCCCAATATTACACACTGGTTTTCAGTGGCACACAAGGAGAGACAGATACCACACACAGGACTGGCACAGAGGCAGACTTGCCAATCTTTATTTCCCACTATTATTTTTTTTTTACAGGGAGAATTTACCCCCCCCAAAAAATGGCCCAATATTACACACTGGTTTTCAGTGGCACACAAGGAGAGACAGATGCCACACACAGGACTGGCACAGAGGCAGACTTGCCAATCTTTATCTCCCACTATTAATTTTTTTTTTAACAGGGAGAATTTACAAAAAAAAAAATGGCCCAATATTACACACTGGTTTTCAGTGGCACACAAGGAGAGACAGATACCACACACAGGACTGGCACAGAGGCAGACTTGCCAATCTTTATTTCCCACTATTATTTTTTTTTTACAGGGAGAATTTACCCCCCCAAAAAAATGGCCCAAAATTACACACTGGTTTTCAGTGGAACACAAGGAGAGACAGATGCCACACACAGGACTGGCACAGAGGCAGACTTGCCAATCTTTATCTCCCACTATTATTTTTTTTTTTACAGGGAGAATTTACCCCCCCAAATAATGGCCCAATATCACACACTGGTTTTCAGTGGCACACAAGGAGAGACAGATGCCACACACAGGACTGGCACAGAGGCAGAGTTGCCAATGTTTATCTCCCACTATTATTTTTTTTTTTACAGGGAGAATTTACCCCCCAAAAAAATGGCCCAATATTACACACTGGTTTTCAGTGGCACACAAGGAGAGACAGATGCCACACACAGGACTGGCACAGAGGCAGACTTGCCAATCTTTATCTCCCACTTTTATTTTTTTTTTTTACAGGGAGAATTTACCCCCCCAAAATAATGGCCCAATATTACACACTGGTTTTCAGTGGCACACAAGGAGAGACAGATGCCACACACAGGACTGGCACAGAGGCAGACTTGCCAATCTTTATCTCCCACTTTTAATTTTTTTTTTTAACAGGGAGAATTTACAAAAAAAATGGCCCAATATTACACACTGGTTTTCAGTGGCACACAAGGAGAGACAGATACCACACACAGGACTGGCACAGAGGCAGACTTGCCAATCTTTATCTCCCACTATTATTTTTTTTTTTTACAGGGAGAATTTACCCCCCCAAAATAATGGCCCAATATTACACACTGGTTTTCAGTGGCACACAAGGAGAGACAGATGCCACACACAGGACTGGCACAGAGGCAGACTTGCCAATCTTTATCTCCCACTTTTAATTTTTTTTTTAACAGGGAGAATTTAGAAAAAAAAATGGCCCAATATTACACACTGGTTTTCAGTGGCACACAAGGAGAGACAGATGCCACACACAGGACTGGCACAGAGGCAGACTTGCCGATCTTTATCTCCCACTATTATTTTTTTTTTTACAGGGAGAATTTACCCCCCCCAAAAAAATGGCCCAATATTACACACTGGTTTTCAGTGGCACACAAGGAGAGACAGATGCCACACACAGAACTGGCACAGAGGCAGACTTGCCAATCTTTATCTCCCACCTTTAATTTTTTTTTTAACAGGGAGAATTTACAAAAAAAAAAAAATGGCCCAATATTACACACTGGTTTTCAGTGGCACACAAGGAGAGACAGATGCCACACACAGGACTGGCACAGAGGCAGACTTGCCGATCTTTATCTCCCACTATTATTTTTTTTTTACAGGGAGAATTTACCCCCCCCAAAAAATGGCTCAATATTACACACTGGTTTTCAGTGGCACACAAGGAGAGACAGATGCCACACACAGGACTGGCACAGAGGCAGACTTGCCGATCTTTATCTCCCACTATTATTTTTTTTTTACATGGAGAATTTACCCCCCCAAAAAAATGGCCCAATATTACACACTGGTTTTCAGTGGCACACAAGGAGAGACAGATGCCACACACAGGACTGGCACAGAGGCAGACTTGCCAATCTTTATCTCCCACTTTTAATTTTTTTTTAACAGGGAGAATTTACAAAAAAAGAAAAATGGCCCAATATTACACACTGGTTTTCAGTGGCACACAAGGAGAGACAGATGCCACACACAGGACTGGCACAGAGGCAAACTTGCCAATCTTTATCTCCCACTTTTAATTTTTTTTTTAACAGGGAGAATTTACAAAAAAAGAAAAATGGCCCAATATTACACACTGGTTTTCAGTGGCACACAAGGAGAGACAGATGCCACACACAGGACTGGCACAGAGGCAGACTTGCCGAACTTTATCTCCCACTATTATTTTTTTTTTACAGGGAGAATTTACCCCCCCCCCAAAAAAATGGCCCAATATTACACACTGGTTTTCAGTGGCACACAAGGAGAGACAGATGCCACACACAGGACTGGCACAGACGCAGACTTGCCAATCTTTATCTCCCACTTTTAATTTTTTTTTTAACAGGGAGAATTTACAAAAAAAAAAAAAATGGCCCAATATTACACACTGGTTTTCAGTGGCACACAAGGAGAGACAGATGCCACACACAGGACTGGCACAGAGGCAGACTTGCCGATCTTTATCTCCCACTATTATTTTTTTTTTACAGGGAGAATTTACCCCCCCCAAAAAATGGCTCAATATTACACACTGGTTTTCAGTGGCACACAAGGAGAGACAGATGCCACACACAGGACTGGCACAGAGGCAGACTTGCCAATCTTTATCTCTTTATCTCTCACTATTAATTTTTTTTTTTTACAGGGAGAATTTACAAAAAAAAATAAAAAAATGGCCCAATATTACACACTGGTTTTCAGTGGCACACAAGGAGACACAGATGCCACACTCAGGACTGGCACAGAGGCAGACTTGCCAATCTTTATCTCCCACTTTTAATTTTTTTTTTTAACAGGGAGAATTTACAAAAAAAGAAAAATGGCCCAATATTACACACTGGTTTTCAGTGGCACACAAGGAGAGACAGATGCCACACACAGGACTGGCACAGAGGCAGACTTGCCGATCTTTATCTCCCACTATTATTTTTTTTTTTACAGGGAGAATTTACCCCCCCCAAAAAATGGCCCTATATTACACACTGGTTTTCAGTGGCACACAAGGAGAGACAGATGCCACACACAGGACTGGCACAGAGGCAGACTTGCCAATCTTTATCTCCCACTTTTAATTTTTTTTTAACAGGGAGAATTTACAAAAAAAAAAAAAATGGCCCAATATTACACACTGGTTTTCAGTGGCACACAAGGAGAGACAGATGCCACACACAGGACTGGCACAGAGGCAGACTTGCCGATCTTTATCTCCCACTATTATTTTTTTTTTTACAGGGAGAATTTACCCCCCCCAAAAAAATGGCCCAATATTACACACTGGTTTTCAGTGGCACACAAGGAGAGACAGATGCCACACACAGGACTGGCACAGAGGCAGACTTGCCAATCTTTATCTCTTTATCTCTCACTATTAATTTTTTTTTTTTACAGGGAGAATTTACAAAAAAAAATAAAAAAATGGCCCAATATTACACACTGGTTTTCAGTGGCACACAAGGAGACACAGATGCCACACTCAGGACTGGCACAGAGGCAGACTTGCCAATCTTTATCTCCCACTATTAATTTTTTTTTAACAGGGAGAATTTACAAAAAAAAAAAAATGGCCCAATATTACACACTGGTTTTCAGTGGCACACAAGGAGAGACAGATGCCACACACAGGACTGGCACAGAGGCAGACTTGCCGATCTTTATCTCCCACTATTATTTTTTTTTTTACAGGGAGAATTTACCCCCCCCAAAAAAATGGCCCAATATTACACACTGGTTTTCAGTGGCACACAAGGAGAGACAGATGCCACACACAGGACTGGCACAGAGGCAGACTTGCCAATCTTTATCTCTTTATCTCTCACTATTAATTTTTTTTTTTTACAGGGAGAATTTACAAAAAAAAATAAAAAAATGGCCCAATATTACACACTGGTTTTCAGTGGCACACAAGGAGACACAGATGCCACACTCAGGACTGGCACAGAGGCAGACTTGCCAATCTTTATCTCCCACTATTAATTTTTTTTTTAACAGGGAGAATGTACCAAAAAAAAAATGGCCCAATATTACACACTGGTTTTCAGTGGCACACAAGGAGAGACAGATGCCACACACAGGACTGGCACAGAGGCAGACTTGCCAATCTTTATCTCCCACTATTAATTTTTTTTTTACAGGGGGAATTTACCAAAAAAAAAATGGCCCAATATTACACACTGCTTTACAGTGGCACACAAGGAGAGACAGATGCCACACACAGGACTGGCACAGAGGCAAACTTGCCAATCTTTATCTCCCACTATTAATTTTTTTTTTACAGGGAGAATTTACCAAAATAAAAAATGGGCCAATATTACACACTGGTTTTCAGTGGCACACAAGGAGAGAGAGATGCCACACACAGGACTGGCACAGAGGCAGACTTGCCGATCTTTATCTCCCACTATTAATTTTTTTTTTACAGGGAGAATTTACCTCCCCCAAAAAATGGCCCAATATTACACACTGGTTTTCAGTGGCACACAAGGAGAGACAGATGCCACACACAGGACTGGCACAGAGGCAGACTTGCCAATCTTTATCTCCCAGTATTATTATTTTTTTTTACAGGGAGAATTAACCCCCCCAAAAAATGGCCCAATATTACACACTGGTTTTCAGTGGCACACAAGGAGAGACAGATGCCACACACAGGACTGGCACAGAGGCAGACTTGCCAATCTTTATCTCCCACTTTTAATTTTTTTTTAACAGGGAGAATTTACAAAAAAAAAAAATGGCCCAATATTACACACTGGTTTTCAGTGGCACACAAGGAGAGACAGATGCCACACACAGGACTGGCACAGAGGCAGACTTGCCGATCTTTATCTCCCACTATTATTTTTTTTTTACAGGGAGAATTTACCCCCCCCAAAAAAATGGCCCAATATTACACACTGGTTTTCAGTGGCACACAAGGAGAGACAGATGCCACACACAGGACTGGCACAGAGGCAGACTTGCCAATCTTTATCTCTTTATCTCTCACTATTAATTTTTTTTTTTTACAGGGAGAATTTACAAAAAAAAATAAAAAAATGGCCCAATATTACACACTGGTTTTCAGTGGCACACAAGGAGACACAGATGCCACACTCAGGACTGGCACAGAGGCAGACTTGCCAATCTTTATCTCCCACTATTAATTTTTTTTTTAACAGGGAGAATGTACCAAAAAAAAAATGGCCCAATATTACACACTGGTTTTCAGTGGCACACAAGGAGAGACAGATGCCACACACAGGACTGGCACAGAGGCAGACTTGCCAATCTTTATCTCCCACTATTAATTTTTTTTTTACAGGGGGAATTTACAAAAAAAAAAATGGCCCAATATTACACACTGCTTTACAGTGGCACACAAGGAGAGACAGATGCCACACACAGGACTGGCACAGAGGCAAACTTGCCAATCTTTATCTCCCACTATTAATTTTTTTTTTACAGGGAGAATTTACCAAAATAAAAAATGGCCCAATATTACACACTGGTTTTCAGTGGCACACAAGGAGAGAGAGATGCCACACACAGGACTGGCACAGAGGCAGACTTGCCGATCTTTATCTCCCACTATTAATTTTTTTTTTACAGGGAGAATTTACCTCCCCCAAAAAATGGCCCAATATTACACACTGGTTTTCAGTGGCACACAAGGAGAGACAGATGCCACACACAGGACTGGCACAGAGGCAGACTTGCCAATCTTTATCTCCCAGTATTATTATTTTTTTTACAGGGAGAATTAACCCCCCAAAAAAATGGCCCAATATTACACACTGGTTTTCAGTGGCACACAAGGAGAGACAGATGCCACACACAGGACTGGCACAGAGGCAGACTTGCCAATCTGTATCTCCCATGTTTAATTTTTTTTTTACAGGGAGAATTTACCCCCCCCAAAAAAATGGCCCAATATTACACACTGGTTTTCAGTGGCACACAAGGAGAGACAGATGCCACATACAGGACTGGCACAGAGGCAGACTTGCCAATCTTTATCTCCCACTATTAATTTTTTTTAACAGGGAGAATGTACCAAAAAAAAATGGCCCAATATTACACACTGGTTTTCAGTGGCACACAAGGAGAGACAGATGCCACACACAGGACTGGCACAGAGGCAGACTTGCCAATCTTTATCTCCCACTATTAATTTTTTTTTAACAGGTAGAGTGTACCAAAAAAAAAATGGCCCAATATTACACACTGGTTTTCAGTGGCACACAAGGAGAGACAGATGCCACACACAGGACTGGCACAGAGGCAGACTTGCCAATCTTTATCTCTTTATCTCTCACTATTAATTTTTTTTTTTACAGGGAGAATTTACCAAAAAAAATAAAAAAATGGCCCAATATTACACACTCGTTTTCAGTGGCACACAAGGAGACACAGATGCCACACACAGGACTGGCACAGAGGCAGACTTGCCAATCTTTATTTCCCACTATTATTATTTTTTTTACAGGGAGAATTTACCCCCCCCAAAAAATGGCCCAAAATTACACACTGGTTTTCAGTGGAACACAAGGAGAGACAGATGCCACACACAGGACTGGCACAGAGGCAGACTTGCCAATCTTTATCTCCCACTATTATTTTTTTTTTTACAGGGAGAATTTACCCCCCCAAATAATGGCCCAATATCACACACTGGTTTTCAGTGGCACACAAGGAGAGACAGATGCCACACACAGGACTGGCACAGAGGCAGACTTGCCAATGTTTATCTCCCACTATTATTTTTTTTTTTACAGGGAGAATTTACCCCCCCAAAAAATGGCCCAATATTACACACTGGTTTTCAGTGGCACACAAGGAGAGACAGATGCCACACACAGGACTGGCACAGAGGCAGACTTGCCAATCTTTATCTCCCACTTTTATTTTTTTTTTTACAGGGAGAATTTACCCCCCCCCCCAAAATAATGGCCCAATATTACACACTGGTTTTCAGTGGCACACAAGGAGAGACAGATGCCACACACAGGACTGGCACAGAGGCAGACTTGCCAATCTTTATCTCCCACTTTTAATTTTTTTTTTTAACAGGGAGAATTTACAAAAAAAATGGCCCAATATTACACACTGGTTTTTAGTGGCACACAAGGAGAGACAGATACCACACACAGGACTGGCACAGAGGCAGACTTGCCAATCTTTATTTCCCACTATTAATTTTTTTTTTTACAGGGAGAATTTACCCCCCCCAAAAAAATGGCCCAATATTACACACTGGTTTTCAGTGGAACACAAGGAGAGACAGATACCACACACAGGACTGGCACAGAGGCAGACTTGCCAATCTTTATTTCCCACTATTAATTTTTTTTTTACAGGGAGAATTTACCCCCCCAAAAAAATGGCCCAATATTACACACTGGTTTTCAGTGGCACACAAGGAGAGACAGATGCCACACACAGGACTGGCACAGAGGCAGACTTGCCAATCTTTATCTCCCACTTTTATTTTTTTTTTTTACAGGGAGAATTTACCCCCCCCAAAATAATGGCCCAATATTACACACTGGTTTTCAGTGGCACACAAGGAGAGACAGATGCCACACACAGGACTGGCACAGAGGCAGACTTGCCAATCTTTATCTCCCACTTTTATTTTTTATTTTTACAGGGAGAATTTACCCCCCCCCAAAATAATGGCCCAATATTACACACTGGTTTTCAGTGGCACACAAGGAGAGACAGATGCCACACACAGGACTGGCACAGAGGCAGAATTGCCAATCTTTATCTCTTTATCTCTCACTATTAATTTTTTTTTTTTACAGGTAGAATTTACAAAAAAAAAATAAAAAAATGGCCCAATATTACACACTGGTTTTCAGTGGCACACAAGGAGACACAGATGCCACACTCAGGACTGGCACAGAGGCAGACTTACCAATCTTCATCTCCCACTATTAATTTTTTTTTAACAGGGAGAATGTACAAAAAAAAATGGCCCAATATTACACACTGGTTTTCAGTGGCACACAAGGAGAGACAGATGCCACACACAGGACTGGCACAGAGGCAGACTTGCCAATCTTTATCTCCCACTATTAATTTTTTTTTTACAGGGGGAATTTACCAAAAAAAAATGGCCCAATATTACACACTGGTTTTCAGTGGCACACAAGGAGAGACAGATGCCACACACAGGACTGGCACAGAGGCAAACTTGCCAATCTTTATCTCCCACTATTATTTTTTTTTTTACAGGGAGAATTTACCAAAATAAAAAATGGCCCAATATTACACACTGGTTTTCAGTGGCACACAAGGAGAGAGAGATGCCACACACAGGACTGGCACAGAGGCAGACTTGCCGATCTTTATCTCCCACTATTAATTTTTTTTTTACAGGGAGAATTTACCTCCCCCAAAAAATGGCCCAATATTACACACTGGTTTTCAGTGGCACACAAGGAGAGACAGATGCCACACACAGGACTGGCACAGAGGCAGATGTCATGATCTCAATGGCAAGAGATCATAGCATCAGCATATATAGGAACTAGCTCTTGGAAGATGGAAACTGAGCTGACCATGAACTAAACCTAACGCACAACTAGCAGTGGCCGGGTAGCATGCCTACGTTGATTCTAGATGCCCAGCACCAGCCGGAGGACTAAATAAAACTAGCAGAGGAAAATATTAGTCCTAGCTCACCTCTAGAGAAATACCCCGAAAGGAGACAGAGGCCCCCCACATGTATTGGCGGTGAATCAAGATGAAATAACAAACGTAGTATGAAAATAGGTTTAGCAAATTTGAGGTCCACTTACTACATAGCAGAAGACAGGAAGGACACTTTCATGGTCAGCTAAAAACCCTATCAAAACACCATCCAGAAATTACTTTAAAACTCTGGCATTAACTCATAACACCAGAGTGGTAATTCCTGTTCACAAGAGCTTTCCAGACACAGTAACGAAACTACAGCTGTGAACTGGAACAAAAATGCAAAAACAAACATGGACAAGAGTCCAACTTATCTAGTAGTTGTCTAGGAGCAGGAACAAGCACAGAGAGGCTTCTGATAACATTGTTGACCGGCAAGCAACTAACAGAGCAGCAAGGTTATATAGCGACTCCCACATCTTGATGGGAACAGGTGAACAGAGAAGATGAAAACACCAGTTCAATTCCACCAGTAGCCACCGGGGGAGCCCAGAATCCAAATTCACAACAGTACCCCCCCCTCAAGGAGGGGGCACCGAACCCTCACCAGAACCACCAGGGCGATCAGGATGGGCCCTATGAAAGGCACGAACCAGATCAGAGGCATGAACATCAGATGCATTCACCCAAGAATTATCCTCCTGGCCGTATCCCTTCCACTTGACCAAATACTGGAGTCTCCGTCTGGAAACACGAGAGTCTAAGATTTTCTCCACAACGTACTCCAACTCACCCTCAACCAACACCGGAGCAGGAGGCTCAACGGAAGGCACAACCGGTACCTCATACCTGCGCAATAATGACCGATGAAAAACGTTATGAATAGAAAAGGATGCAGGGAGGTCCAAACGGAAGGAAACAGGGTTAAGAATCTCCAATATCTTATACGGGCCGATGAACCGAGGCTTAAACTTAGGAGAAGAGACCCTCATAGGGACAAAACGAGAAGACAACCACACCAAATCCCCAACACAAAGCCGAGGACCAACACGACGGTGGCGGTTGGCAAAAAGCTGAGTCTTCTCCTGGGACAACCTCAAATTGTCCACCACCTGCCCCCAGATCTGATGCAATCTCTCCACCACAGCATCCACTCCAGGACAATCCGAAGATTCCACCTGACCAGAGGAAAATCGAGGATGAAACCCCGAATTACAGAAAAACGGGGACACCAAAGTGGCAGAGCTGGCCCGATTATTGAGAGTGAACTCTGCCAATGGCAAAAAAGCAACCCAATCATCCTGGTCAGCAGACACAAAACACCTCAGATATGTCTCCAGGGTCTGATTAGTCCGCTCGGTCTGGCCATTCGTCTGAGGATGGAAAGCGGACGAAAAAGATAAATCTATGCCCATCCTAGCACAGAATGCCCGCCAAAATCTAGACACGAATTGGGTCCCTCTGTCAGAAATGATATTCTCAGGAATACCATGCAAACGAACAACATTTTGAAAAAACAGAGGAACCAACTCGGAAGAAGAAGGCAACTTGGGCAGAGGAACCAAATGGACCATCTTAGAGAAACGGTCACACACCACCCAGATGACAGACATCTTCTGAGACACAGGCAGATCTGAAATAAAATCCATCGAGATGTGCGTCCAAGGCCTCTTAGGAATAGGCAAGGGCAACAATAATCCACTAGCCCGAGAGCAACAAGGCTTGGCCCGAGCACAAACGTCACAAGACTGCACAAAGCCTCGCACATCTCGTGACAGGGAAGGCCACCAGAAGGACCTTGCCACCAAATCCCTGGTACCAAAAATGCCAGGATGACCTGCCAACGCAGAAGAATGAACCTCAGAGATGACTCTACTGGTCCAATCATCAGGAACAAACAGTTTATCAGGTGGGCAACGATCCGGTCTATCCGCCTGAAACTCCTGCAAGGCCCGCCGCAGGTCTGGAGAAACGGCTGACAATACCACTCCATCCTTAAGGATACCTGTGGGCTCAGAGTTACCAGGCGAGTCAGGCTCAAAACTCCTAGAAAGGGCATCCGCCTTAACATTCTTAGAACCCGGTAGGTATGACACCACAAAATTAAACCGAGAGAAAAATAATGACCAGCGCGCCTGTCTAGGATTCAGGCGCCTGGCGGTCTCAAGATAAATCAAGTTTTTGTGGTCAGTCAATACCACCACCTGATGTCTGGCCCCCTCAAGCCAATGGCGCCACTCCTCAAAAGCCCACTTCATGGCCAAAAGCTCCCGATTCCCAACATCATAATTCCGCTCAGCGGGCGAAAATTTACGGGAAAAGAAGGCACAAGGCCTCATCACGGAGCAGTCAGAACTTTTCTGCGACAACACTGCCCCAGCTCCGATCTCAGAAGCGTCGACCTCAACCTGGAAAGGTAGAGCAACATCAGGCTGACGCAACACAGGGGCAGAGGAAAAACGGCGCTTAAGCTCCCGAAAGGCCTCCACAGCGTCAGGGGACCAATCAGCAACATCAGCACCCTTCTTAGTCAAATCGGTCAATGGCTTAGCAATATCCGAAAAACCAGCAATAAATCGACGATAAAAGTTAGCAAAGCCCAAAAATTTCTGAAGACTCTTAAGAGAAGAGGGCTGCGTCCAATCACAAATAGCTTGAACCTTGACAGGATCCATTTCAATGGAAGAGGGAGAAAAAACATATCCCAAAAAGGAAATCCTCTGTACCCCAAAAACACACTTAGAACCCTTCACACACAAAGAATTAGACCGCAAAACCTGGAAAACCCTCCTGACTTGCTGGACATGAGAGTCCCAGTCATCCGAAAAAATCAGAATATCATCCAGATACACAATCATAAATTTATCCAAATACACGCGAAAAATATCATGCATAAAGGACTGGAAAACTGACGGAGCATTTGAAAGACCAAAAGGCATCACTAAATACTCAAAGTGGCCCTCGGGCGTATTAAATGCGGTTTTCCACTCATCCCCCTGCCTGATTCGCACCAAATTATACGCCCCACGAAGGTCAATCTTAGAGAACCACTTGGCCCCCTTTATGCGAGCAAATAAATCAGTCAGCAACGGCAATGGGTATTGATATTTTACAGTGATTTTATTCAAAAGCCGATAATCGATACATGGTCTCAAAGAGCCGTCTTTTTTTTGACACAAAGAAAAAACCGGCTCCTAAGGGAGATGACGATGGACGAATATGTCCCTTTTCCAAGGACTCCTTTATATATTCTCGCATAGCAGCATGTTCAGGCACAGACAGATTAAATAAACGACCCTTTGGGTATTTACTACCCGGGATTAAATCTATGGCACAATCGCACTCTCGGTGCGGAGGTAATGAACCAAGCTTGGATTCTTCAAAGACGTCACGATAGTCAGACAGGAACTCAGGAATTTCAGAGGGAATAGATGATGAAATGGAAACCACAGGTACATCCCCATGAGCCCCCTTACATCCCCAGCTCAACACAGACATAGCTCTCCAGTCGAGGACTGGGTTGTGAGATTGCAGCCAAGGCAATCCTAGCACCAAATCATCATGTAGATTATACAGCACCAGAAAGCGAATAATCTCCTGGTGATCCGGATTAATACGCATAGTTACTTGTGTCCAGTATTGTGGTTTATTATTAGCCAATGGGGTGGAGTCAATCCCCTTCAGAGGAATAAGAGTCTCCAAAGGCTCTAAATCATACCCACAGCGTTTGGCAAAGGACCAATCCATAAGACTCAAAGCGGCGCCAGAGTCGACATAGGCGTCCGTGGTAATAGATGACAAAGAGCAAATCAGGGTCACAGATAGAATAAACTTAGACGGTAAGGTGCAAATGGAAACAGATTTATCAAGCTTTTTAGTGCGCTTAGAGCATGCTGATATTACATGAGTAGAATCACCACAATAGAAACACAACCCATTTTTCCGTCTAAAATTCTGCCGCTCGCTTCGGGACAGAATTCTATCACACTGCATACTCTCTGGCGACTTCTCAGTGGACACCGCCAGATGGTGCACTGGTTTGCGCTCCCGCAAACGCCTATCGATCTGAATAGCCATTGTCATGGACTCATTCAGACCCGCAGGCACAGGGAACCCCACCATAACATCCTTAATGGCATCAGAGAGACCCTCTCTGAAAGTCGCCGCCAGGGCGCACTCATTCCACTGAGTAAGCACAGACCATTTACGGAATCTTTGACAGTAAATTTCCGCTTCATCTTGCCCCTGAGATAGGGACATCAAAGTTTTTTCTGCCTGAAGCTCCAAATGAGGTTCGTCATAAAGCAACCCCAAGGCCAGAAAAAACGCATCCACATTGAGCAACGCAGGATCCCCTGGTGTCAATGAAAAAGCCCAGTCTTGAGGGTCGCCCCGGAGCAAGGAAATCACAATCCTGACCTGCTGTGCAGGGTCTCCAGCAGAGCGAAATCTCAGGGACAAAAATAATTTGCAATTATTTCGAAAATTCTGAAACCCAGATCTATTCCCCGAGAAAAATTCCGGCAAATGAATTCTCGGCTCAGATACAGGTGCATGAAAAACAAAGTCTTGCAAATTTTGTACCTTCGTGGCGAGATTATTCAAACCTCCAGTTACACTCTGAAGATCCATTACAAACAGGTGGACACAGAGCCATTCAAAGATTAGGAAAAAAAAATAAAAAATTCTCAGCAGACTTCTTATTTCTCTCCTTTCTCAGCCAAGGAATTTAACCCTTTAGTGGGCCGGTCAAACTGTCATGATCTCAATGGCAAGAGATCATAGCATCAGCATATATAGGAACTAGCTCTTGGAAGATGGAAACTGAGCTGACCATGAACTAAACCTAACGCACAACTAGCAGTGGCCGGGTAGCATGCCTACGTTGATTCTAGATGCCCAGCACCAGCCGGAGGACTAAATAAAACTAGCAGAGGAAAATATTAGTCCTAGCTCACCTCTAGAGAAATACCCCGAAAGGAGACAGAGGCCCCCCACATGTATTGGCGGTGAATCAAGATGAAATAACAAACGTAGTATGAAAATAGGTTTAGCAAATTTGAGGTCCACTTACTACATAGCAGAAGACAGGAAGGACACTTTCATGGTCAGCTAAAAACCCTATCAAAACACCATCCAGAAATTACTTTAAAACTCTGGCATTAACTCATAACACCAGAGTGGTAATTCCTGTTCACAAGAGCTTTCCAGACACAGTAACGAAACTACAGCTGTGAACTGGAACAAAAATGCAAAAACAAACATGGACAAGAGTCCAACTTATCTAGTAGTTGTCTAGGAGCAGGAACAAGCACAGAGAGGCTTCTGATAACATTGTTGACCGGCAAGCAACTAACAGAGCAGCAAGGTTATATAGCGACTCCCACATCTTGATGGGAACAGGTGAACAGAGAAGATGAAAACACCAGTTCAATTCCACCAGTAGCCACCGGGGGAGCCCAGAATCCAAATTCACAACAGGCAGACTTGCCAATCTTTATCTCCCACTATTATTATTTTTTTTTACAGGGAGAATTAACCCCCCCCAAAAAATGGCCCAATATTACACACTGGTTTTCAGTGGCACACAAGGAGAGACAGATGCCACACACAGGACTGGCACAGAGGCAGACTTGCCAATCTTTTTCTCCCACTATTATTATTTTTTGTTTACAGGGAGAATTCACCCCCCCCAAAAAAATGGCCCAATATTACACACTGGTTTTCAGTGGCACACAAGGAGAGACAGATGCCACACACAGGACTGGCACAGAGGCAGACTTGCCAATCTGTATCTCCCACTTTTAATTTTTTTTTTACAGGGAGAATTTCCCCCCCCCCCCAAAATGGCCCAATATTACACACTGGTTTTCAGTGGCACACAAGGAGAGACAGATGCCACATACAGGACTGGCACAGAGGCAGACTTGCCAATCTTTATCTCCCACTATTAATTTTTTTTTAACAGGGAGAATGTACCCAAAAAAAAATGGCCCAATATTACACACTGGTTTTCAGTGGCACACAAGGAGAGACAGATGCCACACACAGGACTGGCACAGAGGCAGACTTGCCAATCTTTATCTCCCACTATTAATTTTTTTTAACAGGGAGAATGTACCAAAAAAAAAAATGGCCCAATATTACACACTGGTTTTCAGTGGCACACAAGGAGAGACAGATGCCACACACAGGACTGGCACAGAGGCAGACTTGCCAATCTTTATCTCTTTATCTCTCACTATTAATTTTTTTTTTACAGGGAGAATTTACCAAAAAAAAATAAAAAAATGGCCCAATATTACACACTGGTTTTCAGTGGCACACAAGGAGACACAGATGCCACACACAGGACTGGCACAGAGGCAGACTTGCCAATCTTTATCTCCCACTAATAATTTTTTTTTTAACGGTGAGAATGTACCAAAAAAAAAAATGGCCCAATATTACACACTGGTTTTCAGTGGCACACAAGATGAGACAGATGCCACACACAGGACTGGCACAGAGGCAGACTTGCCAATCTTTATCTCCCACTTTTAATTTTTTTTTTAACAGGGAGAATTTACAAAAAAAGAAAAATGGCCCAATATTACACACTGGTTTTCAGTGACACACAAGGAGAGACAGATGCCACACACAGGACTGGCACAGAGGCAAACTTGCCAATCTTTATCTCCCACTTTTAATTTTTTTTTTAACAGGGAGAATTTACAAAAAAAGAAAAATGGCCCAATATTACACACTGGTTTTCAGTGGCACACAAGGAGAGACAGATGCCACACACAGGACTGGCACAGAGGCAGACTTGCCGATCTTTATCTCCCACTATTATTTTTTTTTTTACAGGGAGAATTTACCCCCCCCAAAAAATGGCCCTATATTACACACTGGTTTTCAGTGGCACACAAGGAGAGACAGATGCCACATACAGGACTGGCACAGAGGCAGACTTGCCAATCTTTATCTCCCACTATTAATTTTTTTTTAACAGGGAGAATGTACCCAAAAAAAAATGGCCCAATATTACACACTGGTTTTCAGTGGCACACAAGGAGAGACATATGCCACACACAGGACTGGCACAGAGGCAGACTTGCCAATCTTTATCTCCCACTATTAATTTTTTTTAACAGGGAGAATGTACCAAAAAAAAAATGGCCCAATATTACACACTGGTTTTCAGTGGCACACAAGGAGAGACAGATGCCACACACAGGACTGGCACAGAGGCAGACTTGCCAATCTTTATCTCTTTATCTCTCACTATTAATTTTTTTTTTACAGGGAGAATTTACCAAAAAAAAATAAAAAAATGGCCCAATATTACACACTGGTTTTCAGTGGCACACAAGGAGACACAGATGCCACACACAGGTCTGGCACAGAGGCAGACTTGCCAATCTTTATCTCCCACTAATAATTTTTTTTTTAACGGTGAGAATGTACCAAAAAAAAAAATGGCCCAATATTACACACTGGTTTTCAGTGGCACACAAGATGAGACAGATGCCACACACAGGACTGGCACAGAGGCAGACTTGCCAATCTTTATCTCCCACTTTTAATTTTTTTTTTAACAGGGAGAATTTACAAAAAAAGAAAAATGGCCCAATATTACACACTGGTTTTCAGTGACACACAAGGAGAGACAGATGCCACACACAGGACTGGCACAGATGCAAACTTGCCAATCTTTATCTCCCACTTTTAATTTTTTTTTTAACAGGGAGAATTTACAAAAAAAGAAAAATGGCCCAATATTACACACTGGTTTTCAGTGGCACACAAGGAGAGACAGATGCCACACACAGGACTGGCACAGAGGCAGACTTGCCGATCTTTATCTCCCACTATTATTTTTTTTTTTACAGGGAGAATTTACCCCCCCAAAAAAATGGCCCTATATTACACACTGGTTTTCAGTGGCACACAAGGAGAGACAGATGCCACACACAGGACTGGCACAGAGGCAGACTTGCCAATCTTTATCTCCCACTTTTAATTTTTTTTTAACAGGGAGAATTTACAAAAAAAAAAAATGGCCCAATATTACACACTGGTTTTCAGTGGCACACAAGGAGAGACAGATGCCACACACAGGACTGGCACAGAGGCAGACTTGCCGATCTTTATCTCCCACTATTATTTTTTTTTTTACAGGGAGAATTTACCCCCCCCAAAAAAATGGCCCAATATTACACACTGGTTTTCAGTGGCACACAAGGAGAGACAGATGCCACACACAGGACTGGCACAGAGGCAGACTTGCCAATCTTTATCTCTTTATCTCTCACTATTAATTTTTTTTTTTTACAGGGAGAATTTACAAAAAAAAATAAAAAAATGGCCCAATATTACACACTGGTTTTCAGTGGCACACAAGGAGACACAGATGCCACACTCAGGACTGGCACAGAGGCAGACTTGCCAATCTTTATCTCCCACTATTAATTTTTTTTTTAACAGGGAGAATGTACCAAAAAAAAATGGCCCAATATTACACACTGGTTTTCAGTGGCACACAAGGAGAGACAGATGCCACACACAGGACTGGCACAGAGGCAGACTTGCCAATCTTTATCTCCCACTATTAATTTTTTTTTTACAGGGGGAATTTACCAAAAAAAAAATGGCCCAATATTACACACTGGTTTTCAGTGGCACACAAGGAGAGACAGATGCCACACACAGGACTGGCACAGAGGCAAACTTGCCAATCTTTATCTCCCACTATTAATTTTTTTTTTACAGGGAGAATTTACCAAAATAAAAAATGGCCCAATATTACACACTGGTTTTCAGTGGCACACAAGGAGAGAGAGATGCCACACACAGGACTGGCACAGAGGCAGACTTGCCGATCTTTATCTCCCACTATTAATTTTTTTTTTACAGGGAGAATTTACCTCCCCCAAAAAATGGCCCAATATTACACACTGGTTTTCAGTGGCACACAAGGAGAGACAGATGCCACACACAGGACTGGCACAGAGGCAGACTTGCCAATCTTTTTCTCCCACTATTATTATTTTTTTTTACAGGGAGAATTAACCCCCCCAAAAAAATGGCCCAATATTACACACTGGTTTTCAGTGGCACACAAGGAGAGACAGATGCCACACACAGGACTGGCACAGAGGCAGACTTGCCAATCTGTATCTCCCATGTTTAATTTTTTTTTCACAGGGAGAATTTACCCCCCCAAAAAAAATGGCCCAATATTACACACTGGTTTTCAGTGGCACACAAGGAGAGACAGATGCCACATACAGGACTGGCACAGAGGCAGACTTGCCAATCTTTATCTCCCACTATTAATTTTTTTAACAGGGAGAATGTACCAAAAAAAAATGGCCCAATATTACACACTGGTTTTCAGTGGCACACAAGGAGAGACAGATGCCACACACAGGACTGGCACAGAGGCAGACTTGCCAATCTTTATCTCCCACTATTAATTTTTTTTTAACAGGGAGAATGTACCAAAAAAAAAAATGGCCCAATATTACACACTGGTTTTCAGTGGCACACAAGGAGAGACAGATGCCACACACAGGACTGGCACAGAGGCAGACTTGCCAATCTTTATCTCTTTATCTCTCACTATTAATTTTTTTTTTTACAGGGAGAATTTACCAAAAAAAATAAAAAAATGGCCCAATATTACACACTCGTTTTCAGTGGCACACAAGGAGACACAGATGCCACACACAGGACTGGCACAGAGGCAGACTTGCCAATCTTTATTTCCCACTATTAATTTTTTTTTACAGGGGGAATTTACCAAAAAAAAAAATGGCCCAATATTACACACTGGTTTTCAGTGGCACACAAGGAGAGACAGATACCACACACAGGACTGGCACAGAGGCAGTCTTGCCAATCTTTATTTCCCACTATTAATTTTTTTTTTACAGGGAGGATTTACCCCCCCAAAAAAATGGCCCAATATTACACACTGGTTTTCAGTGGCACACAAGGAGAGACAGATGCCACACACAGGACTGGCACAGAGGCAGACTTGCCAATCTTTATCTCCCACTATTAATTTTTTTTTTACAGGGAGAATTTACCCCCCCAAAAAATGGCCCAATAACACACACTGGTTTTCAGTGGCACACAAGGAGAGACAGATGCCACACACAGGACTGGCACAGAGGCAGACTTGCCAATGTTTATCTCCCACTATTATTTTTTTTTTTACAGGGAGAATTTACCCCCCCCCAAAAATGGCCCAATATTACACACTGGTTTTCAGTGGCACACAAGGAGAGACAGATGCCACACACAGGACTGGCACAGAGGCAGACTTGCCAATCTTTATCTCCCACTTTTATTTTTTTTTTTTACAGGGAGAATTTACCCCCCCCCAAAATAATGGCCCAATATTACACACTGGTTTTCAGTGGCACACAAGGAGAGACAGATGCCACACACAGGACTGGCACAGAGGCAGACTTGCCAATCTTTATCTCCCACTATTATTTTTTTTTTTAACAGGGAGAATTTACAAAAAAAAAAATGGCCCAATATTACACACTGGTTTTCAGTGGCACACAAGGAGAGACAGATACCACACACAGGACTGGCACAGAGGCAGACTTGCCAATCTTTATTTCCCACTATTATTTTTTTTTTTACAGGGAGAATTTACCCCCCCAAAAAAATGGCCCAAAATTACACACTGGTTTTCAGTGGAACACAAGGAGAGACAGATGCCACACACAGGACTGGCACAGAGGCAGACTTGCCAATCTTTATCTCCCACTATTATTTTTTTTTTTACAGGGAGAATTTACCCCCCCAAATAATGGCCCAATATCACACACTGGTTTTCAGTGGCACACAAGGAGAGACAGATGCCACACACAGGACTGGCACAGAGGCAGACTTGCCAATGTTTATCTCCCACTATTATTTTTTTTTTTTACAGGGAGAATTTACCCCCCCAAAAAATGGCCCAATATTACACACTGGTTTTCAGTGGCACACAAGGAGAGACAGATGCCACACACAGGACTGGCACAGAGGCAGACTTGCCAATCTTTATCTCCCACTTTTATTTTTTTTTTTTACAGGGAGAATTTACCCCCCCCAAAATAATGGCCCAATATTACACACTGGTTTTCAGTGGCACACAAGGAGAGACAGATGCCACACACAGGACTGGCACAGAGGCAGACTTGCCAATCTCTATCTCCCACTTTTATTTTTTTTTTTTACAGGGAGAATTTACAAAAAAAAAAAATGGCCCAATATTACACACTGGTTTTCAGTGGCACACAAGGAGAGACAGATGCCACACACAGGACTGGCACAGAGGCAGACTTGCCGATCTTTATCTCCCACTTTTATTTTTTTTTTTTACAGGGAGAATTTACCCCCCCCAAAAAATGGCCCAATATTACACACTGGTTTTCAGTGGCACACAAGGAGAGACAGATGCCACACACAGGACTGGCACAGAGGCAGAATTGCCAATCTTTATCTCTTTATCTCTCACTATTAATTTTTTTTTTTTACAGGGAGAATTTACCAAAAAAAAAATAAAAAAATGGCCCAATATTACACACTGGTTTTCAGTGGCACACAAGGAGACACAGATGCCACACTCAGGACTGGCACAGAGGCAGACTTGCCAATCTTTATCTCCCACTATTAATTTTTTTTTAACAGGGAGAATGTACAAAAAAAAAATGGCCCAATATTACACACTGGTTTTCAGTGGCACACAAGGAGAGACAGATGCCACACACAGGACTGGCACAGAGGCAGACTTGCCAATCTTTATCTCCCACTATTAATTTTTTTTTTACAGGGGGAATTTACCAAAAAAAAATGGCCCAATATTACACACTGGTTTTCAGTGGCACACAAGGAGAGACAGATGCCACACACAGGACTGGCACAGAGGCAAACTTGCCAATCTTTATCTCCCACTATTATTTTTTTTTTTACAGGGAGAATTTACCAAAATAAAAAATGGCCCAATATTACACACTGGTTTTCAGTGGCACACAAGGAGAGAGAGATGCCACACACAGGACTGGCACAGAGGCAGACTTGCCGATCTTTATCTCCCACTATTAATTTTTTTTTTACAGGGAGAATTTACCTCCCCCAAAAAATGGCCCAATATTACACACTGGTTTTCAGTGGCACACAAGGAGAGACAGATGCCACACACAGGACTGGCACAGAGGCAGACTTGCCAATCTTTATCTCCCACTATTATTATTTTTTTTTACAGGGAGAATTAACCCCCCCAAAAAATGGCCCAATATTACACACTGGTTTTCGGTGGCACACAAGGAGAGACAGATGCCACACACAGGACTGGCACAGAGGCAGACTTGCCAATCTTTTTCTCCCACTATTATTATTTTTTGTTTACAGGGAGAATTCACCCCCCCAAAAAAATGGCCCAATATTACACACTGGTTTTCAGTGGCACACAAGGAGAGACAGATGCCACACACAGGACTGGCACAGAGGCAGACTTGCCAATCTGTATCTCCCACTTTTAATTTTTTTTTTACAGGGAGAATTTCCCCCCCCCCCAAAATGGCCCAATATTACACACTGGTTTTCAGTGGCACACAAGGAGAGACAGATGCCACATACAGGACTGGCACAGAGGCAGACTTGCCAATCTTTATCTCCCACTATTAATTTTTTTTTAACAGGGAGAATGTACCCAAAAAAAAATGGCCCAATATTACACACTGGTTTTCAGTGGCACACAAGGAGAGACAGATGCCACACACAGGACTGGCACAGAGGCAGACTAGCAAATCTTTATCTCCCACTATTAATTTTTTTTAACAGGGAGAATGTACCAAAAAAAAAAAAGGCCCAATATTACACACTGGTTTTCAGTGGCACACAAGGAGAGACAGATGCCACACACAGGACTGGCACAGAGGCAGACTTGCCAATCTTTATCTCTTTATCTCTCACTATTAATTTTTTTTTTACAGGGAGAATTTACCAAAAAAAAATAAAAAAATGGCCCAATATTACACACTGGTTTTCAGTGGCACACAAGGAGACACAGATGCCACACACAGGACTGGCACAGAGGCAGACTTGCCAATCTTTATCTCCCACTAATAATTTTTTTTTAACGGTGAGAATGTACCAAAAAAAAAAATGGCCCAATATTACACACTGGTTTTCAGTGGCACACAAGATGAGACAGATGCCACACACAGGACTGGCACAGAGGCAGACTTGCCAATCTTTATCTCCCACTTTTAATTTTTTTTTTAACAGGGAGAATTTACAAAAAAAGAAAAATGGCCCAATATTACACACTGGTTTTCAGTGACACACAAGGAGAGACAGATGCCACACACAGGACTGGCACAGAGGCAAACTTGCCAATCTTTATCTCCCACTTTTAATTTTTTTTTTAACAGGGAGAATTTACAAAAAAAGAAAAATGGCCCAATATTACACACTGGTTTTCAGTGGCACACAAGGAGAGACAGATGCCACACACAGGACTGGCACAGAGGCAGACTTGCCGATCTTTATCTCCCACTATTATTTTTTTTTTTACAGGGAGAATTTACCCCCCCCAAAAAATGGCCCTATATTACACACTGGTTTTCAGTGGCACACAAGGAGAGACAGATGCCACACACAGGACTGGCACAGAGGCAGACTTGCCAATCTTTATCTCCCACTTTTAATTTTTTTTTAACAGGGAGAATTTACAAAAAAAAAAAATGGCCCAATATTACACACTGGTTTTCAGTGGCACACAAGGAGAGACAGATGCCACACACAGGACTGGCACAGAGGCAGACTTGCCGATCTTCATCTCCCACTATTATTTTTTTTTTTACAGGGAGAATTTACCCCCCCCCAAAAAAATGGCCCAATATTACACACTGGTTTTCAGTGGCACACAAGGAGAGACAGATGCCACACACAGGACTGGCACAGAGGCAGACTTGCCAATCTTTATCTCTTTATCTCTCACTATTAATTTTTTTTTTTTACAGGGAGAATTTACAAAAAAAAATAAAAAAATGGCCCAATATTACACACTGGTTTTCAGTGGCACACAAGGAGACACAGATGCCACACTCAGGACTGGCACAGAGGCAGACTTGCCAATCTTTATCTCCCACTATTAATTTTTTTTTTAACAGGGAGAATGTACCAAAAAAAAATGGCCCAATATTACACACTGGTTTTCAGTGGCACACAAGGAGAGACAGATGCCACACACAGGACTGGCACAGAGGCAGACTTGCCAATCTTTATCTCCCACTATTAATTTTTTTTTTACAGGGGGAATTTACCAAAAAAAAAAAATGGCCCAATATTACACACTGGTTTTCAGTGGCACACAAGGAGAGAGAGATGCCACACACAGGACTGGCACAGAGGCAGACTTGCCGATCTTTATCTCCCACTATTAATTTTTTTTTTACAGGGAGAATTTACCTCCCCCAAAAAATGGCCCAATATTACACACTGGTTTTCAGTGGCACACAAGGAGAGACAGATGCCACACACAGGACTGGCACAGAGGCAGACTTGCCAATCTTTATCTCCCACTATTATTATTTTTTTTTTACAGGGAGAATTAACCCCCCCAAAAAATGGCCCAATATTACACACTGGTTTTCAGTGGCACACAAGGAGAGACAGATGCCACACACAGGACTGGCACAGAGGCAGACTTGCCAATCTTTTTCTCCCACTATTATTATTTTTTTTACAGGGAGAATTAACCCCCCCCAAAAAATGGCCCAATATTACACACTGGTTTTCAGTGGCACACAAGGAGAGACAGATGCCACACACAGGACTGGCACAGAGGCAGACTTGCCAATCTGTATCTCCCATGTTTAATTTTTTTTTCACAGGGAGAATTTACCCCCCCCAAAAAAAATGGCCCAATATTACACACTGGTTTTCAGTGGCACACAAGGAGAGACAGATGCCACATACAGGACTGGCACAGAGGCAGACTTGCCAATCTTTATCTCCCACTATTAATTTTTTTTAACAGGGAGAATGTACCAAAAAAAAATGGCCCAATATTACACACTGGTTTTCAGTGGCACACAAGGAGAGACAGATGCCACACACAGGACTGGCACAGAGGCAGACTTGCCAATCTTTATCTCCCACTATTAATTTTTTTTTAACAGGGAGAATGTACCAAAAAAAAAAATGGCCCAATATTACACACTGGTTTTCAGTGGCACACAAGGAGAGACAGATGCCACACACAGGACTGGCACAGAGGCAGACTTGCCAATCTTTATCTCTTTATCTCTCACTATTAATTTTTTTTTTTACAGGGAGAATTTACCAAAAAAAATAAAAAAATGGCCCAATATTACACACTCGTTTTCAGTGGCACACAAGGAGACACAGATGCCACACACAGGACTGGCACAGAGGCAGACTTGCCAATCTTTATTTCCCACTATTAATTTTTTTTTACAGGGGGAATTTACCAAAAAAAAAAAATGGCCCAATATTACACACTGGTTTTCAGTGGCACACAAGGAGAGACAGATACCACACACAGGACTGGCACAGAGGCAGTCTTGCCAATCTTTATTTCCCACTATTAATTTTTTTTTTACAGGGAGAATTTACCCCCCCAAAAAAATGGCCCAATATTACACACTGGTTTTCAGTGGCACACAAGGAGAGACAGATGCCACACACAGGACTGGCACAGAGGCAGACTTGCCAATCTTTATCTCCCACTATTAATTTTTTTTTTACAGGGAGAATTTACCCCCCCAAAAAATGGCCCAATAACACACACTGGTTTTCAGTGGCACACAAGGAGAGACAGATGCCACACACAGGACTGGCACAGAGGCATACTTGCCAATGTTTATCTCCCACTATTATTTTTTTTTTACAGGGAGAATTTACCCCCCCCAAAAAATGGCCCAATATTACACACTGGTTTTCAGTGGCACACAAGGAGAGACAGATGCCACACACAGGACTGGCACAGAGGCAGACTTGCCAATCTTTATCTCCCACTTTTATTTTTTTTTTTTACAGGGAGAATTTACCCCCCCCCAAAATAATGGCCCAATATTACACACTGGTTTTCAGTGGCACACAAGGAGAGACAGATGCCACACACAGGACTGGCACAGAGGCAGACTTGCCAATCTTTATCTCCCACTATTAATTTTTTTTTTAACAGGGAGAATTTACAAAAAAAAAATGGCCCAATATTACACACTGGTTTTCAGTGGCACACAAGGAGAGACAGATACCACACACAGGACTGGCACAGAGGCAGACTTGCCAATCTTTATTTCCCACTATTATTTTTTTTTTTACAGGGAGAATTTACCCCCCCCCAAAAAAATGGCCCAATATTACACACTGGTTTTCAGTGGAACACAAGGAGAGACAGATACCACACACAGGACTGGCACAGAGGCAGACTTGCCAATCTTTATTTCCCACTATTAATTTTTTTTTTACAGGGAGAATTTACCCCCCCAAAAAAATGGCCCAATATTACACACTGGTTTTCAGTGGCACACAAGGAGAGACAGATGCCACACACAGGACTGGCACAGAGGCAGACTTGCCAATCTTTATCTCCCACTTTTATTTTTTTTTTTTACAGGGAGAATTTACCCCCCCCAAAATAATGGCCCAATATTACACACTGGTATTCAGTGGCACACAAGGAGAGACAGATGCCACACACAGGACTGGCACAGAGGCAGACTTGCCAATCTTTATCTCCCACTTTTATTTTTTTTTTTACAGGGAGAATTTACAAAAAAAAAAATGGCCCAATATTACACACTGGTTTTCAGTGGCACACAAGGAGAGACAGATGCCACACACAGGACTGGCACAGAGGCAGACTTGCCGATCTTTATCTCCCACTTTTATTTTTTTTTTTTACAGGGAGAATTTGCCCCCCCCAAAAAATGGCCCAATATTACACACTGGTTTTCAGTGGCACACAAGGAGAGACAGATGCCACACACAGGACTGGCACAGAGGCAGAATTGCCAATCTTTATCTCTTTATCTCTCACTATTATTTTTTTTTTTTTTACAGGGAGAATTTACAAAAAAAAAATAAAAAAATGGCCCAATATTACACACTGGTTTTCAGTGGCACACAAGGAGACACAGATGCCACACTCAGGACTGGCAAAGAGGTAGACTTGCCAATCTTTATCTCCCACTATTAATTTTTTTTTAACAGGGAGAATGTACAAAAAAAAAATGGCCCAATATTACACACTGGTTTTCAGTGGCACACAAGGAGAGACAGATGCCACACACAGGACTGGCACAGAGGCAGACTTGCCAATCTTTATCTCCCACTATTAATTTTTTTTTTACAGGGGGAATTTACAAAAAAAAAATGGCCCAATATTACACACTGGTTTTCAGTGGCACACAAGGAGAGACAGATGCCACACACAGGACTGGCACAGAGGCAAACTTGCCAATCTTTATCTCCCACTATTAATTTTTTTTTTACAGGGAGAATTTACCAAAATAAAAAATGGCCCAATATTACACACTGGTTTTCAGTGGCACACAAGGAGAGAGAGATGCCACACACAGGACTGGCACAGAGGCAGACTTGCCGATCTTTATCTCCCACTATTAATTTTTTTTTTACAGGGAGAATTTACCTCCCCCAAAAAATGGCCCAATATTACACACTGGTTTTCAGTGGCACACAAGGAGAGACAGATGCCACACACAGGACTGGCACAGAGGCAGACTTGCCAATCTTTATCTCCCACTATTATTATTTTTTTTTACAGGGAGAATTAACCCCCCCAAAAAATGGCCCAATATTACACACTGGTTTTCAGTGGCACACAAGGAGAGACAGATGCCACACACAGGACTGGCACAGAGGCAGACTTGCCAATCTTTTTCTCCCACTATTATTATTTTTTGTTTACAGGGAGAATTCACCCCCCCAAAAAAAATGGCCCAATATTACACACTGGTTTTCAGTGGCACACAAGGAGAGACAGATGCCACACACAGGACTGGCACAGAGGCAGACTTGCCAATCTGTATCTCCCACTTTTAATTTTTTTTTTACAGGGAGAATTTCCCCCCCCAAAAAAATGGCCCAATATTACACACTGGTTTTCAGTGGCACACAAGGAGAGACAGATGCCACATACAGGACTGGCACAGAGGCAGACTTGCCAATCTTTATCTCCCACTATTAATTTTTTTTTAACAGGGAGAATGTACCCCAAAAAAAATGGCCCAATATTACACACTGGTTTTCAGTGGCACACAAGGAGAGACAGATGCCACACACAGGACTGGCACAGAGGCAGACTTGCCAATCTTTATCTCCCACTATTAATTTTTTTTTAACAGGGAGAATGTACCAAAAAAAAAAATGGCCCAATATTACACACTGGTTTTCAGTGGCACACAAGGAGAGACAGATGCCACACACAGGACTGGCACAGAGGCAGACTTGCCAATCTTTATCTCTTTATCTCTCACTATTAATTTTTTTTTTACAGGGAGAATTTACCAAAAAAAAATAAAAAAATGGCCCAATATTACACACTGGTTTTCAGTGGCACACAAGGAGACACAGATGCCACACACAGGACTGGCACAGAGGCAGACTTGCCAATCTTTATCTCCCACTAATAATTTTTTTTTTAACGGTGAGAATGTACCAAAAAAAAAATGGCCCAATATTACACACTGGTTTTCAGTGGCACACAAGATGAGACAGATGCCACACACAGGACTGGCACAGAGGCAGACTTGCCAATCTTTATTTCCCACTATTAATTTTTTTTTACAGGGGGAATTTACCAAAAAAAAAATGGCCCAATATTACACACTGGTTTTCAGTGGCACACAAGGAGAGACAGATACCACACACAGGACTGGCACAGAGGCAGTCTTGCCAATCTTTATTTCCCACTATTATTTTTTTTTTTTACAGGGAGAATTTACCCCCCCAAAAAATGGCCCAATATTACACACTGGTTTTCAGTGGCACACAAGGAGAGACAGATGCCACACACAGGACTGGCACAGAGGCAGACTTGCCAATCTTTATCTCCCACTATTAATTTTTTTTTTACAGGGAGTATTTACCCCCCAAAAAATGGCCCAATATCACACACTGGTTTTCAGTGGCACACAAGGAGAGACAGATGCCACACACAGGACTGGCACAGAGGCAGACTTGCCAATGTTTATCTCCCACTATTATTTTTTTTTTTACAGGGAGAATTTACCCCCCCAAAAAAATGGCCCAATATTACACACTGGTTTTCAGTGGCACACAAGGAGAGACAGATGCCACACACAGGACTGGCACAGAGGCAGACTTGCCAATCTTTATCTCCCACTTTTATTTTTTTTTTTTTACAGGGAGAATTTACCCCCCCCCCAAAATAATGGCCCAATATTACACACTGGTTTTCAGTGGCACACAAGGAGAGACAGATGCCACACACAGGACTGGCACAGAGGCAGACTTGCCAATCTTTATCTCCCACTATTAATTTTTTTTTTAACAGGGAGAAATTACAAAAAAAAATGGCCCAATATTACACACTGGTTTTCAGTGGCACACAAGGAGAGACAGATACCACACACAGGACTGGCACAGAGGCAGACTTGCCAATCTTTATTTCCCACTATTAATTTTTTTTTTTCAGGGAGAATTTACCCCCCCAAAAAAATGGCCCAATATTACACACTGGTTTTCAGTGGAACACAAGGAGAGACAGATGCCACACACAGGACTGGCACAGAGGCAGACTTGCCAATCTTTATCTCCCACTATTATTTTTTTTTTTACAGGGAGAATTTACCCCCCAAAAAAATGGCCCAATATCACACACTGGTTTTCAGTGGCTCACAAGGAGAGACAGATGCCACACACAGGACTGGCACAGAGGCAGACTTGCCAATGTTTATCTCCCACTATTAGTTTTTTTTTTACAGGGAGAATTTACCCCCCAAAAAAATGGCCCAATATTACACACTGGTTTTCAGTGGCACACAAGGAGAGACAGATGCCACACACAGGACTGGCACAGAGGCAGACTTGCCAATCTTTATCTCCCACTTTTATTTTTTTTTTTTAACAGGGAGAATTTACCCCCCAAAAAATAATGGCCCAATATTACACACTGGTTTTCAGTGGCACACAAGGAGAGACAGATGCCACACACAGGACTGGCACAGAGGCAGACTTGCCAATCTTTATCTCCCACTTTTATTTTTTTTTTTTAACAGGGAGAATTTACAAAAAAAAATGGCCCAATATTACACACTGGTTTTCAGTGGCACACAAGGAGAGACAGATACCACACACAGGACTGGCACAGAGGCAGACTTGCCAATCTTTATTTCCCACTATTAATTTTTTTTTTACAGGGAGAATTTACCCCCCCCCCAAAAAAATGGCCCAATATTACACACTGCTTTTCAGTGGAACACAAGGAGAGACAGATGCCACACACAGGACTGGCACAGAGGCAGACTTGCCAATCTTTATCTCCCACTATTATTTTTTTTTTACAGGGAGAACTTACCCCCCCAAAAAAATGGCCCAATATCACACACTGGTTTTCAGTGGCACACAAGGAGAGACAGATGCCACACACAGGACTGGCACAGAGGCAGACTTGCCAATCTTTATCTCCCACTATTATTTTTTTTTTACAGGGAGAATTTACCCCCCCCAAAAAATGGCCCAATATTACACACTGGTTTTCAGTGGCACACAAGGAGAGACAGATGCCACACACAGGACTGGCACAGAGGCAGACTTGCCAATCTTTATCTCCCACTTTTATTTTTTTTTTTACAGGGAGAATTTACCCCCCCAAAAAATAATGGCCCAATATTACACACTGGTTTTCAGTGGCACACAAGGAGAGACAGATGCCACACACAGGACTGGCACAGAGGCAGACTTGCCAATCTTTATCTCCCACTATTAATTTTTTTTTTACAGGGGGAATTTACCAAAAAAAAATGGCCCAATATTACACACTGGTTTTCAGTGGCACACAAGGAGAGACAGATGCCACACACAGGACTGGCACAGAGGCAAACTTGCCAATCTTTATCTCCCACTATTAATTTTTTTTTTACAGGGAGAATTTACCAAAATAAAAAATGGCCCAATATTACACACTGGTTTTCAGTGGCACACAAGGAGAGAGAGATGCCACACACAGGACTGGCACAGAGGCAGACTTGCCAATCTTTATCTCCCACTATTATTATTTTTTTTTTACAGGGAGAATTAACCCCCCCAAAAAATGGCCCAATATTACACACTGGTTTTCAGTGGCACACAAGGAGAGACAGATGCCACACACATGACTGGCACAGAGGCAGACTTGCCAATCTTTATCTCCCACTATTATTATTTTTTTTTTACAGGGAGAATTAACCCCCCCAAAAAATGGCCCAATATTACACACTGGTTTTCAGTGGCACACAAGGAGAGACAGATGCCACACACAGGACTGGCACAGAGGCAGACTTGCCAATCTTTATCTCTTTATCTCTCACTATTAATTTTTTTTTTACAGGGAGAATTTACCAAAAAAAAATAAAAAAATGGCCCAATATTACACACTGGTTTTCAGTGGCACACAAGGAGACACAGATGCCACACACAGGACTGGCACAGAGGCAGACTTGCCAATCTTTATCTCCCACTAATAATTTTTTTTTAACGGTGAGAATGTACCAAAAAAAAAAATGGCCCAATATTACACACTGGTTTTCAGTGGCACACAAGATGAGACAGATGCCACACACAGGACTGGCACAGAGGCAGACTTGCCAATCTTTATTTCCCACTATTAATTTTTTTTTACAGGGGGAATTTACCAAAAAAAAAAATGGCCCAATATTACACACTGGTTTTCAGTGGCACACAAGGAGAGACAGATGCCACACACAGGACTGGCACAGAGGCAGACTTGCCAATCTTTATCTCCCACTATTATTATTTTTTTTTACAGGGAGAATTAACCCCCCAAAAAAATGGCCCAATATTACACACTGGTTTTCAGTGGCACACAAGGAGAGACAGATGCCACACACAGGACTGGCACAGAGGCAGACTTGCCAATCTTTTTCTCCCACTATTATTATTTTTTTACAGGGAGAATTAACCCCCCCCAAAAAATGGCCCAATATTACACACTGGTTTTCAGTGGCACACAAGGAGAGACAGATGCCACACACAGGACTGGCACAGAGGCAGACTTGCCAATCTGTATCTCCCATGTTTAATTTTTTTTTCACAGGGAGAATTTACCCCCCCAAAAAAAATGGCCCAATATTACACACTGGTTTTCAGTGGCACACAAGGAGAGACAGATGCCACATACAGGACTGGCACAGAGGCAGACTTGCCAATCTTTATCTCCCACTATTAATTTTTTTTAACAGGGAGAATGTACCAAAAAAAAATGGCCCAATATTACACACTGGTTTTCAGTGGCACACAAGGAGAGACAGATGCCACACACAGGACTGGCACAGAGGCAGACTTGCCAATCTTTATCTCCCACTATTAATTTTTTTTTAACAGGGAGAATGTACCAAAAAAAAAAATGGCCCAATATTACACACTGGTTTTCAGTGGCACACAAGGAGAGACAGATGCCACACACAGGACTGGCACAGAGGCAGACTTGCCAATCTTTATCTCTTTATCTCTCACTATTAATTTTTTTTTTTACAGGGAGAATTTACCAAAAAAAATAAAAAAATGGCCCAATATTACACACTCGTTTTCAGTGGCACACAAGGAGACACAGATGCCACACACAGGACTGGCACAGAGGCAGACTTGCCAATCTTTATTTCCCACTATTAATTTTTTTTTACAGGGGGAATTTACCAAAAAAAAAAAATGGCCCAATATTACACACTGGTTTTCAGTGGCACACAAGGAGAGACAGATACCACACACAGGACTGGCACAGAGGCAGTCTTGCCAATCTTTATTTCCCACTATTAATTTTTTTTTACAGGGAGAATTTACCCCCCCCAAAAAATGGCCCAATATTACACACTGGTTTTCAGTGGCACACAAGGAGAGACAGATGCCACACACAGGACTGGCACAGAGGCAGACTTGCCAATCTTTATCTCCCACTTTTATTTTTTTTTTTACAGGGAGAATTTACCCCCCAAAAAATAATGGCCCAATATTACACACTGGTTTTCAGTGGCACACAAGGAGAGACAGATGCCACACACAGGACTGGCACAGAGGCAGACTTGCCAATCTTTATCTCCCACTATTATTTTTTTTTTTACAGGGGGAATTTACCAAAAAAAATGGCCCAATATTACACACTGGTTTTCAGTGGCACACAAGGAGAGACAGATGCCACACACAGGACTGGCACAGAGGCAAACTTGCCAATCTTTATCTCCCACTATTAATTTTTTTTTACAGGGAGAATTTACCAAAATAAAAAATGGCCCAATATTACACACTGGTTTTCAGTGGCACACAAGGAGAGAGAGATGCCACACACAGGACTGGCACAGAGGCAGACTTGCCGATCTTTATCTCCCACTATTAATTTTTTTTTACTAGGAGAATTTACCTCCCCCAAAAAATGGCCCAATATTACACACTGGTTTTCAGTGGCACACAAGGAGAGACAGATGCCACACACAGGACTGGCACAGAGGCAGACTTGCCAATCTTTATCTCCCACTATTATTATTTTTTTTTTTACAGGGAGAATTAACCCCCCCCAAAAATGGCCCAATATTACACACTGGTTTTCAGTGGCACACAAGGAGAGACAGATGCCACACACAGGACTGGCACAGAGGCAGACTTGCCAATCTTTATCTCTTTATCTCTCACTATTAATTTTTTTTTTACAGGGAGAATTTACCAAAAAAAAATAAAAAAATGGCCCAATATTACACACTGGTTTTCAGTGGCACACAAGGAGACACAGATGCCACACACAGGACTGGCACAGAGGCAGACTTGCCAATCTTTATCTCCCACTAATAATTTTTTTTTTAACGGTGAGAATGTACCAAAAAAAAAAATGGCCCAATATTACACACTGGTTTTCAGTGGCACACAAGATGAGACAGATGCCACACACAGGACTGGCACAGAGGCAGTCTTGCCAATCTTTATTTCCCACTATTAATTTTTTTTTTTACAGGGAGAATTTACCCCCCCAAAAAATGGCCCAATATTACACACTGGTTTTCAGTGGCACACAAGGAGAGACAGATGCCACACACAGGACTGGCACAGAGGCAGACTTGCCAATCTTTATCTCTTTATCTCTCACTATTAATTTTTTTTTTACAGGGAGAATTTACCAAAAAAAAATAAAAAAATGTCCCAATATTACACACTGGTTTTCAGTGGCACACAAGGAGACACAGATGCCACACACAGGACTGGCACAGAGGCAGACTTGCCAATCTTTATCTCCCACTAATAATTTTTTTTTTAACGGTGAGAATGTACCAAAAAAAAAAATGGCCCAATATTACACACTGGTTTTCAGTGGCACACAAGATGAGACAGATGCCACACACAGGACTGGCACAGAGGCAGTCTTGCCAATCTTTATTTCCCACTATTAATTTTTTTTTACAGGGGGAATTTACCAAAAAAAAAATGGCCCAATATTACACACTGGTTTTCAGTGGCACACAAGGAGAGACAGATACCACACACAGGACTGGCACAGAGGCAGTCTTGCCAATCTTTATTTCCCACTATTAATTTTTTTTTTTACAGGGAGAATTTACCCCCCCCAAAAATGGCCCAATATTACACACTGGTTTTCAGTGGCACACAAGGAGAGACAGATGCCACACACAGGACTGGCACAGAGGCAGACTTGCCAATCTTTATCTCCCACTATTAATTTTTTTTTTTTACAGGGAGTATTTACCCCCCCAAAAATGGCCCAATATCACACACTGGTTTTCAGTGGCACACAAGGAGAGACAGATGCCACACACAGGACTGGCACAGAGGCAGACTTGCCAATGTTTATCGCCCACTATTATTTTTTTTTTTACAGGGAGAATTTACCCCCCCCAAAAAATGGCCCAATATTACACACTGGTTTTCAGTGGCACACAAGGAGAGACAGATGCCACACACAGGACTGGCACAGAGGCAGACTTGCCAATCTTTATCTCCCACTATTAATTTTTTTTTTAACAGGGAGAAATTACAAAAAAAAATGGCCCAATATTACACACTGGTTTTCAGTGGCACACAAGGAGAGACAGATACCACACACAGGACTGGCACAGAGGCAGACTTGCCAATCTTTATTTCCCACTATTAATTTTTTTTTTTCAGGGAGAATTTACCCCCCCAAAAAAATGGCCCAATATTACACACTGGTTTTCAGTGGAACACAAGGAGAGACAGATGCCACACACAGGACTGGCACAGAGGCAGACTTGCCAATCTTTATCTCCCACTATTATTTTTTTTTTTACAGGGAGAATTTACCCCCCCAAAAAATGGCCCAATATCACACACTGGTTTTCAGTGGCACACAAGGAGAGACAGATGCCACACACAGGACTGGCACAGAGGCAGACTTGCCAATCTTTATCTCCCACTATTAATTTTTTTTTTACAGGGGGAATTTACCAAAAAAAAATGGCCCAATATTACACACTGGTTTTCAGTGGCACACAAGGAGAGACAGATGCCACACACAGGACTGGCACAGAGGCAAACTTGCCAATCTTTATCTCCCACTATTAATTTTTTTTTTACAGGGAGAATTTACCAAAATAAAAAATGGCCCAATATTACACACTGGTTTTCAGTGGCACACAAGGAGAGAGAGATGCCACACACAGGACTGGCACAGAGGCAGACTTGCCGATCTTTATCTCCCACTATTAATTTTTTTTTACTAGGAGAATTTACCTCCCCCAAAAAATGGCCCAATATTACACACTGGTTTTCAGTGGCACACAAGGAGAGACAGATGCCACACACAGGACTGGCACAGAGGCAGACTTGCCAATCTTTATCTCCCACTATTATTTTTTTTTTTTACAGGGAGAATTAACCCCCCCAAAAAATGGCCCAATATTACACACTGGTTTTCAGTGGCACACAAGGAGAGACAGATGCCACACACAGGACTGGCACAGAGGCAGACTTGCCAATCTTTTTCTCCCACTATTATTATTTTTTTTTACAGGGAGAATTAACCCCCCCCAAAAAAATGGCCCAATATTACACACTGGTTTTCAGTGGCACACAAGGAGAGACAGATGCCACACACAGGACTGGCACAGAGGCAGACTTGCCAATCTGTATCTCCCACATTTATTTTTTTTTTTACAGGGAGAATTTACCCCCCCCCCCAAAAAATGGCCCAATATTACACATTGGTTTTCAGTGGCACACAAGGAGAGACAGATGCCACACACAGGACTGGCACAGAGGCAGACTTGCCAATCTTTTTCTCCCACTATTATTATTTTTTGTTTACAGGGAGAATTCACCCCCCCAAAAAAATGGCCCAATATTACACACTGGTTTTCAGTGGCACACAAGGAGAGACAGATGCCACACACAGGACTGGCACAGAGGCAGACTTGCCAATCTGTATCTCCCACTTTTAATTTTTTTTGTACAGGGAGAATTTCCCCCCCCCCCCAAAATGGCCCAATATTACACACTGGTTTTCAGTGGCACACAAGGAGAGACAGATGCCACATACAGGACTGGCACAGAGGCAGACTTGCCAATCTTTATCTCCCACTATTAATTTTTTTTTAACAGGGAGAATGTACCCAAAAAAAAATGGCCCAATATTACACACTGGTTTTCAGTGGCACACAAGGAGAGACAGATGCCACACACAGGACTGGCACAGAGGCAGACTTGCCAATCTTTATCTCCCACTATTAATTTTTTTTAACAGGGAGAATGTACCAAAAAAAAAAATGGCCCAATATTACACACTGGTTTTCAGTGGCACACAAGGAGAGACAGATGCCACACACAGGACTGGCACAGAGGCAGACTTGCCAATCTTTATCTCTTTATCTCTCACTATTAATTTTTTTTTTACAGGGAGAATTTACCAAAAAAAAATAAAAAAATGGCCCAATATTACACACTGGTTTTCAGTGGCACACAAGGAGACACAGATGCCACACACAGGACTGGCACAGAGGCAGACTTGCCAATCTTTATCTCCCACTAATAATTTTTTTTTTAACGGTGAGAATGTACCAAAAAAAAAAATGGCCCAATATTACACACTGGTTTTCAGTGGCACACAAGATGAGACAGATGCCACACACAGGACTGGCACAGAGGCAGACTTGCCAATCTTTATCTCCCACTATTAATTTTTTTTTTTTACAGGGAGAATTTACCCCCCCAAAAAATGGCCCAATATTACACACTGGTTTTCAGTGGCACACAAGGAGAGACAGATGCCACACACAGGACTGGCACAGAGGCAGACCTGCCAATCTTTATCTCCCACTATTAATTTTTTTTTTTACAGGGAGTATTTACCCCCCCAAAAATGGCCCAATATCACACACTGGTTTTCAGTGGCACACAAGGAGAGACAGATGCCACACACAGGACTGGCACAGAGGCAGACTTGCCAATGTTTATCTCCCACTATTATTTTTTTTTTTACAGGGAGAATTTACCCCCCCCAAAAAATGGCCCAATATTACACACTGGTTTTCAGTGGCACACAAGGAGAGACAGATGCCACACACAGGACTGGCACAGAGGCAGACTTGCCAATCTTTATCTCCCACTATTAATTTTTTTTTTAACAGGGAGAAATTACAAAAAAAAATGGCCCAATATTACACACTGGTTTTCAGTGGCACACAAGGAGAGACAGATACCACACACAGGACTGGCACAGAGGCAGACTTGCCAATCTTTATTTCCCACTATTAATTTTTTTTTTTCAGGGAGAATTTACCCCCCCAAAAAAATGGCCCAATATTACACACTGGTTTTCAGTGGAACACAAGGAGAGACAGATGCCACACACAGGACTGGCACAGAGGCAGACTTGCCAATCTTTATCTCCCACTATTATTTTTTTTTTTACAGGGAGAATTTACCCCCCCAAAAAATGGCCCAATATCACACACTGGTTTTCAGTGGCACACAAGGAGAGACAGATGCCACACACAGGACTGGCACAGAGGCAGACTTGCCAATCTTTATCTCCCACTATTAATTTTTTTTTTACAGGGGGAATTTACCAAAAAAAAATGGCCCAATATTACACACTGGTTTTCAGTGGCACACAAGGAGAGACAGATGCCACACACAGGACTGGCACAGAGGCAGACTTGCCAATCTTTATCTCCCACTATTAATTTTTTTTTTAACAGGGAGAAATTACAAAACAAAATGGCCCAATATTACACACTGGTTTTCAGTGGCACACAAGGAGAGACAGATACCACACACAGGACTGGCACAGAGGCAGACTTGCCAATCTTTATTTCCCACTATTAATTTTTTTTTTTCAGGGAGAATTTACCCCCCCAAAAAAATGGCCCAATATTACACACTGGTTTTCAGTGGAACACAAGGAGAGACAGATGCCACACACAGGACTGGCACAGAGGCAGACTTGCCAATCTTTATCTCCCACTATTATTTTTTTTTTTACAGGGAGAATTTACCCCCCCAAAAAATGGCCCAATATCACACACTGGTTTTCAGTGGCACACAAGGAGAGACAGATGCCACACACAGGACTGGCACAGAGGCAGACTTGCCAATCTTTATCTCCCACTATTAATTTTTTTTTTACAGGGGGAATTTACCAAAAAAAAATGGCCCAATATTACACACTGGTTTTCAGTGGCACACAAGGAGAGACAGATGCCACACACAGGACTGGCACAGAGGCAAACTTGCCAATCTTTATCTCCCACTATTAATTTTTTTTTTACAGGGAGAATTTACCAAAATAAAAAATGGCCCAATATTACACACTGGTTTTCAGTGGCACACAAGGAGAGAGAGATGCCACACACAGGACTGGCACAGAGGCAGACTTGCCGATCTTTATCTCCCACTATTAATTTTTTTTTACTAGGAGAATTTACCTCCCCCAAAAAATGGCCCAATATTACACACTGGTTTTCAGTGGCACACAAGGAGAGACAGATGCCACACACAGGACTGGCACAGAGGCAGACTTGCCAATCTTTATCTCCCACTATTATTATTTTTTTTTACAGGGAGAATTAACCCCCTCAAAAAATGGCCCAATATTACACACTGGTTTTCAGTGGCACACAAGGAGAGACAGATGCCACACACAGGACTGGCACAGAGGCAGACTTGCCAATCTTTTTCTCCCACTATTATTATTTTTTTTTACAGGGAGAATTAACCCCCCCCCAAAAAATGGCCCAATATTACACACTGGTTTTCAGTGGCACACAAGGAGAGACAGATGCCACACACAGGACTGGCACAGAGGCAGACTTGCCAATCTGTATCTCCCACATTTATTTTTTTTTTTACAGGGAGAATTTACCCCCCCCCAAAAAATGGCCCAATATTACACATTGGTTTTCAGTGGCACACAAGGAGAGACAGATGCCACACACAGGACTGGCACAGAGGCAGACTTGCCAATCTTTTTCTCCCACTATTATTATTTTTTGTTTACAGGGAGAATTCACCCCCCCCAAAAAATGGCCCAATATTACACACTGGTTTTCAGTGGCACACAAGGAGAGACAGATGCCACACACAGGACTGGCACAGAGGCAGACTTGCCAATCTGTATCTCCCACTTTTAATTTTTTTTTTACAGGGAGAATTTCCCCCCCCCCCAAAATGGCCCAATATTACACACTGGTTTTCAGTGGCACACAAGGAGAGACAGATGCCACATACAGGACTGGCACAGAGGCAGACTTGCCAATCTTTATCTCCCACTATTAATTTTTTTTTAACAGGGAGAATGTACCCAAAAAAAAATGGCCCAATATTACACACTGGTTTTCAGTGGCACACAAGGAGAGACAGATGCCACACACAGGACTGGCACAGAGGCAGACTTGCCAATCTTTATCTCCCACTATTAATTTTTTTTAACAGGGAGAATGTACCAAAAAAAAAATGGCCCAATATTACACACTGGTTTTCAGTGGCACACAAGGAGAGACAGATGCCACACACAGGACTGGCACAGAGGCAGGCTTGCCAATCTTTATCTCTTTATCTCTCACTATTAATTTTTTTTTTACAGGGAGAATTTACCAAAAAAAAAATAAAAAAATGGCCCAATATTACACACTGGTTTTCAGTGGCACACAAGGAGACACAGATGCCACACACAGGACTGGCACAGAGGCAGACTTGCCAATCTTTATCTCCCACTAATAATTTTTTTTTTAACGGTGAGAATGTACCAAAAAAAAAAATGGCCCAATATTACACACTGGTTTTCAGAGGCACACAAGATGAGACAGATGCCACACACAGGACTGGCACAGAGGCAGACTTGCCAATCTTTATCTCCCACTTTTAATTTTTTTTTTAACAGGGAGAATTTACAAAAAAAGAAAAATGGCCCAATATTACACACTGGTTTTCAGTGACACACAAGGAGAGACAGATGCCACACACAGGACTGGCACAGAGGCAAACTTGCCAATCTTTATCTCCCACTTTTAATTTTTTTTTTAACAGGGAGAATTTACAAAAAAAGAAAAATGGCCCAATATTACACACTGGTTTTCAGTGGCACACAAGGAGAGACAGATGCCACACACAGGACTGGCACAGAGGCAGACTTGCCGATCTTTATCTCCCACTATTATTTTTTTTTTTACAGGGAGAATTTACCCCCCCCAAAAAATGGCCCTATATTACACACTGGTTTTCAGTGGCACACAAGGAGAGACAGATGCCACACACAGGACTGGCACAGAGGCAGACTTGCCAATCTTTATCTCCCACTTTTAATTTTTTTTTAACAGGGAGAATTTACAAAAAAAAAAAAATGGCCCAATATTACACACTGGTTTTCAGTGGCACACAAGGAGAGACAGATGCCACACACAGGACTGGCACAGAGGCAGACTTGCCGATCTTTATCTCCCACTATTATTTTTTTTTTTACAGGGAGAATTTACCCCCCCCAAAAAAATGGCCCAATATTACACACTGGTTTTCAGTGGCACACAAGGAGAGACAGATGCCACACACAGGACTGGCACAGAGGCAGACTTGCCAATCTTTATCTCTTTATCTCTCACTATTAATTTTTTTTTTTACAGGGAGAATTTACAAAAAAAAATAAAAAAATGGCCCAATATTACACACTGGTTTTCAGTGGCACACAAGGAGACACAGATGCCACACTCAGGACTGGCACAAAGGCAGACTTGCCAATCTTTATCTCCCACTATTAATTTTTTTTTTAACAGGGAGAATGTACCAAAAAAAAATGGCCCAATATTACACACTGGTTTTCAGTGGCACACAAGGAGAGACAGATGCCACACACAGGACTGGCACAGAGGCAGACTTGCCAATCTTTATCTCCCACTATTATTTTTTTTTTTACAGGGGGAATTTACCAAAAAAAAAAATGGCCCAATATTACACACTGGTTTTCAGTGGCACACAAGGAGAGAGAGATGCCACACACAGGACTGGCACAGAGGCAGACTTGCCGATCTTTATCTCCCACTATTAATTTTTTTTTTACAGGGAGAATTTACCTCCCCCAAAAAATGGCCCAATATTACACACTGGTTTTCAGTGGCACACAAGGAGAGACAGATGCCACACACAGGACTGGCACAGAGGCAGACTTGCCAATCTTTATCTCCCACTATTATTATTTTTTTTTACAGGGAGAATTAACCCCCCCAAAAAATGGCCCAATATTACACACTGGTTTTCAGTGGCACACAAGGAGAGACAGATGCCACACACAGGACTGGCACAGAGGCAGACTTGCCAATCTTTTTCTCCCACTATTATTATTTTTTTTTACAGGGAGAATTAACCCCCCCAAAAAAATGGCCCAATATTACACACTGGTTTTCAGTGGCACACAAGGAGAGACAGATGCCACACACAGGACTGGCACAGAGGCAGACTTGCCAATCTGTATCTCCCATGTTTAATTTTTTTTTCACAGGGAGAATTTACCCCCCAAAAAAAAATGGCCCAATATTACACACTGGTTTTCAGTGGCACACAAGGAGAGACAGATGCCACATACAGGACTGGCACAGAGGCAGACTTGCCAATCTTTATCTCCCACTATTAATTTTTTTTAACAGGGAGAATGTACCAAAAAAAAATGGCCCAATATTACACACTGGTTTTCAGTGGCACACAAGGAGAGACAGATGCCACACACAGGACTGGCACAGAGGCAGACTTGCCAATCTTTATCTCCCACTATTAATTTTTTTTTAACAGGGAGAATGTACCAAAAAAAAAAATGGCCCAATATTACACACTGGTTTTCAGTGGCACACAAGGAGAGACAGATGCCACACACAGGACTGGCACAGAGGCAGACTTGCCAATCTTTATCTCTTTATCTCTCACTATTAATTTTTTTTTTTCCAGGGAGAATTTACCAAAAAAAATAAAAAAATGGCCCAATATTACACACTCGTTTTCAGTGGCACACAAGGAGACACAGATGCCACACACAGGACTGGCACAGAGGCAGACTTGCCAATCTTTATTTCCCACTATTAATTTTTTTTTACAGGGGGAATTTACCAAAAAAAAAAATGGCCCAATATTACACACTGGTTTTCAGTGGCACACAAGGAGAGACAGATACCACACACAGGACTGGCACAGAGGCAGTCTTGCCAATCTTTATTTCCCACTATTAATTTTTTTTTTACAGGGAGAATTTACCCCCCCCAAAAAATGGCCCAATATTACACACTGGTTTTCAGTGGCACACAAGGAGAGACAGATGCCACACACAGGACTGGCACAGAGGCAGACTTGCCAATCTTTATCTCCCACTATTAATTTTTTTTTTACAGGGAGAATTTACCCCCCAAAAAAATGGCCCAATAACACACACTGGTTTTCAGTGGCACACAAGGAGAGACAGATGCCACACACAGGACTGGCACAGAGGCATACTTGCCAATGTTTATCTCCCACTATTATTTTTTTTTTTACAGGGAGAATTTACCCCCCCAAAAAAATGGCCCAATATTACACACTGGTTTTCAGTGGCACACAAGGAGAGACAGGTGCCACACACAGGACTGGCACAGAGGCAGACTTGCCAATCTTTATCTCCCACTTTTATTTTTTTTTTTTACAGGGAGAATTTACCCCCCCCCAAAATAATGGCCCAATATTACACACTGGTTTTCAGTGGCACACAAGGAGAGACAGATGCCACACACAGGACTGGCACAGAGGCAGACTTGCCAATCTTTATCTCCCACTTTTATTTTTTTTTTTACAGGGAGAATTTACCCCCCCCAAAATAATGGCCCAATATTACACACTGGTTTTCAGTGGCACACAAGGAGAGACAGATGCCACACACAGGACTGGCACAGAGGCAGAATTGCCAATCTTTATCTCTTTATCTCTCACTATTAATTTTTTTTTTTTACAGGGAGAATTTACCAAAAAAAAATAAAAAAATGGCCCAATATTACACACTGGTTTTCAGTGGCACACAAGGAGACACAGATGCCACACTCAGGACTGGCAAAGAGGCAGACTTGCCAATCTTTATCTCCCACTATTAATTTTTTTTTAACAGGGAGAATGTACAAAAAAAAAATGGCCCAATATTACACACTGGTTTTCAGTGGCACACAAGGAGAGACAGATGCCACACACAGGACTGGCACAGAGGCAGACTTGCCAATCTTTATCTCCCACTATTAATTTTTTTTTTACAGGGGGAATTTACCAAAAAAAAATGGCCCAATATTACACACTGGTTTTCAGTGGCACACAAGGAGAGACAGATGCCACACACAGGACTGGCACAGAGGCAAACTTGCCAATCTTTATCTCCCACTATTAATTTTTTTTTTACAGGGAGAATTTACCAAAATAAAAAATGGCCCAATATTACACACTGGTTTTCAGTGGCACACAAGGAGAGAGAGATGCCACACACAGGACTGGCACAGAGGCAGACTTGCCGATCTTTATCTCCCACTATTAATTTTTTTTTTACAGGGAGAATTTACCTCCCCCAAAAAATGGCCCAATATTACACACTGGTTTTCAGTGGCACACAAGGAGAGACAGATGCCACACACAGGACTGGCACAGAGGCAGACTTGCCAATCTTTTTCTCCCACTATTATTATTTTTTGTTTACAGGGAGAATTCACCCCCCCAAAAAAAAATGGCCCAATATTACACACTGGTTTTCAGTGGCACACAAGGAGAGACAGATGCCACACACAGGACTGGCACAGAGGCAGACTTGCCAATCTGTATCTCCCACTTTTAATTTTTTTTTTACAGGGAGAATTTCCCCCCCCCAAAAAATGGCCCAATATTACACACTGGTTTTCAGTGGCACACAAGGAGAGACAGATGCCACATACAGGACTGGCACAGAGGCAGACTTGCCAATCTTTATCTCCCACTATTAATTTTTTTTTAACAGGGAGAATGTACCCCCCAAAAAATGGCCCAATATTACACACTGGTTTTCAGTGGCACACAAGGAGAGACAGATGCCACACACAGGACTGGCACAGAGGCAGACTTGCCAATCTTTATCTCCCACTATTAATTTTTTTTTAACAGGGAGAATGTACCAAAAAAAAAAATGGCCCAATATTACACACTGGTTTTCAGTGGCACACAAGGAGAGACAGATGCCACACACAGGACTGGCACAGAGGCAGACTTGCCAATCTTTTTCTCCCACTATTATTATTTTTTTTTACAGGGAGAATTAACCCCCCCCAAAAAAATGGCCCAATATTACACACTGGTTTTCAGTGGCACACAAGGAGAGACAGATGCCACACACAGGACTGGCACAGAGGCAGACTTGCCAATCTGTATCTCCCACATTTATTTTTTTTTTTACAGGGAGAATTTACCCCCCCCAAAAAAATGGCCCAATATTACACATTGGTTTTCAGTGGCACACAAGGAGAGACAGATGCCACACACAGGACTGGCACAGAGGCAGACTTGCCAATCTTTTTCTCCCACTATTATTATTTTTTGTTTACAGGGAGAATTCACCCCCCCAAAAAAATGGCCCAATATTACACACTGGTTTTCAGTGGCACACAAGGAGAGACAGATGCCACACACAGGACTGGCACAGAGGCAGACTTGCCAATCTGTATCTCCCACTTTTAATTTTTTTTTTACAGGGAGAATTTCCCCCCCCCAAAAAAATGGCCCAATATTACACATTGGTTTTCAGTGGCACACAAGGAGAGACAGATGCCACACACAGGACTGGCACAGAGGCAGACTTGCCAATCTTTTTCTCCCACTATTATTATTTTTTGTTTACAGGGAGAATTCACCCCCCCAAAAAAATGGCCCAATATTACACACTGGTTTTCAGTGGCACACAAGGAGAGACAGATGCCACACACAGGACTGGCACAGAGGCAGACTTGCCAATCTTTATCTCCCACTATTAATTTTTTTTAACAGGGAGAATGTACCAAAAAAAAAAATGGCCCAATATTACACACTGGTTTTCAGTGGCACACAAGGAGAGACAGATGCCACACACAGGACTGGCACAGAGGCAGACTTGCCAATCTTTATCTCTTTATCTCTCACTATTAATTTTTTTTTTACAGGGAGAATTTACCAAAAAAAAATAAAAAAATGGCCCAATATTACACACTGGTTTTCAGTGGCACACAAGGAGACACAGATGCCACACACAGGACTGGCACAGAGGCAGACTTGCCAATCTTTATCTCCCACTAATAATTTTTTTTTTAACGGTGAGAATGTACCAAAAAAAAAAATGGCCCAATATTACACACTGGTTTTCAGTGGCACACAAGATGAGACAGATGCCACACACAGGACTGGCACAGAGGCAGACTTGCCAATCTTTATCTCCCACTATTAATTTTTTTTTTTTACAGGGAGAATTTACCCCCCCCAAAAATGGCCCAATATTACACACTGGTTTTCAGTGGCACACAAGGAGAGACAGATGCCACACACAGGACTGGCACAGAGGCAGACTTGCCAATCTTTATCTCCCACTATTAATTTTTTTTTTTACAGGGAGTATTTACCCCCCCAAAAATGGCCCAATATCACACACTGGTTTTCAGTGGCACACAAGGAGAGACAGATGCCACACACAGGACTGGCACAGAGGCAGACTTGCCAATGTTTATCTCCCACTATTAATTTTTTTTTTTACAGGGAGTATTTACCCCCCCAAAAATGGCCCAATATCACACACTGGTTTTCAGTGGCACACAAGGAGAGACAGATGCCACACACAGGACTGGCACAGAGGCAGACTTGCCAATCTTTATCTCCCACTATTAATTTTTTTTTTTACAGGGAGTATTTACCCCCCCAAAAATGGCCCAATATCACACACTGGTTTTCAGTGGCACACAAGGAGAGACAGATGCCACACACAGGACTGGCACAGAGGCAGACTTGCCAATGTTTATCTCCCACTATTATTTTTTTTTTTACAGGGAGAATTTACCCCCCCCAAAAAATGGCCCAATATTACACACTGGTTTTCAGTGGCACACAAGGAGAGACAGATGCCACACACAGGACTGGCACAGAGGCAGACTTGCCAATCTTTATCTCCCACTATTAATTTTTTTTTTAACAGGGAGAAATTACAAAAAAAAATGGCCCAATATTACACACTGGTTTTCAGTGGCACACAAGGAGAGACAGATACCACACACAGGACTGGCACAGAGGCAGACTTGCCAATCTTTATTTCCCACTATTAATTTTTTTTTTTCAGGGAGAATTTACCCCCCCAAAAAAATGGCCCAATATTACACACTGGTTTTCAGTGGAACACAAGGAGAGACAGATGCCACACACAGGACTGGCACAGAGGCAGACTTGCCAATCTTTATCTCCCACTATTATTTTTTTTTTTACAGGGAGAATTTACCCCCCCAAAAAATGGCCCAATATCACACACTGGTTTTCAGTGGCACACAAGGAGAGACAGATGCCACACACAGGACTGGCACAGAGGCAGACTTGCCAATCTTTATCTCCCACTATTATTTTTTTTTTTACAGGGGGAATTTACCAAAAAAAAATGGCCCAATATTACACACTGGTTTTCAGTGGCACACAAGGAGAGACAGATGCCACACACAGGACTGGCACAGAGGCAAACTTGCCAATCTTTATCTCCCACTATTAATTTTTTTTTTACAGGGAGAATTTACCAAAATAAAAAATGGCCCAATATTACACACTGGTTTTCAGTGGCACACAAGGAGAGAGAGATGCCACACACAGGACTGGCACAGAGGCAGACTTGCCGATCTTTATCTCCCACTATTAATTTTTTTTTACTAGGAGAATTTACCTCCCCCAAAAAATGGCCCAATATTACACACTGGTTTTCAGTGGCACACAAGGAGAGACAGATGCCACACACAGGACTGGCACAGAGGCAGACTTGCCAATCTTTATCTCCCACTATTATTATTTTTTTTTACAGGGAGAATTAACCCCCCCAAAAAATGGCCCAATATTACACACTGGTTTTCAGTGGCACACAAGGAGAGACAGATGCCACACACAGGACTGGCACAGAGGCAGACTTGCCAATCTTTTTCTCCCACTATTATTATTTTTTTTTACAGGGAGAATTAACCCCCCCCAAAAAAATGGCCCAATATTACACACTGGTTTTCAGTGGCACACAAGGAGAGACAGATGCCACACACAGGACTGGCACAGAGGCAGACTTGCCAATCTGTATCTCCCACATTTATTTTTTTTTTTACAGGGAGAATTTACCCCCCCAAAAAAAATGGCCCAATATTACACATTGGTTTTCAGTGGCACACAAGGAGAGACAGATGCCACACACAGGACTGGCACAGAGGCAGACTTGCCAATCTTTTTCTCCCACTATTATTATTTTTTGTTTACAGGGAGAATTCACCCCCCCAAAAAAATGGCCCAATATTACACACTGGTTTTCAGTGGCACACAAGGAGAGACAGATGCCACACACAGGACTGGCACAGAGGCAGACTTGCCAATCTGTATCTCCCACTTTTAATTTTTTTTTTACAGGGAGAATTTCCCCCCCCCCCAAAATGGCCCAATATTACACACTGGTTTTCAGTGGCACACAAGGAGAGACAGATGCCACATACAGGACTGGCACAGAGGCAGACTTGCCAATCTTTATCTCCCACTATTAATTTTTTTTTAACAGGGAGAATGTACCCAAAAAAAAATGGCCCAATATTACACACTGGTTTTCAGTGGCACACAAGGAGAGACAGATGCCACACACAGGACTGGCACAGAGGCAGACTTGCCAATCTTTATCTCCCACTATTAATTTTTTTTAACAGGGAGAATGTACCAAAAAAAAAAATGGCCCAATATTACACACTGGTTTTCAGTGGCACACAAGGAGAGACAGATGCCACACACAGGACTGGCACAGAGGCAGGCTTGCCAATCTTTATCTCTTTATCTCTCACTATTAATTTTTTTTTTACAGGGAGAATTTACCAAAAAAAAAATAAAAAAATGGCCCAATATTACACACTGGTTTTCAGTGGCACACAAGGAGACACAGATGCCACACACAGGACTGGCACAGAGGCAGACTTGCCAATCTTTATCTCCCACTAATAATTTTTTTTTTAACGGTGAGAATGTACCAAAAAAAAAATGGCCCAATATTACACACTGGTTTTCAGTGGCACACAAGATGAGACAGATGCCACACACAGGACTGGCACAGAGGCAGACTTGCCAATCTTTATCTCCCACTTTTAATTTTTTTTTTAACAGGGAGAATTTACAAAAAAAGAAAAATGGCCCAATATTACACACTGGTTTTCAGTGACACACAAGGAGAGACAGATGCCACACACAGGACTGGCACAGAGGCAAACTTGCCAATCTTTATCTCCCACTTTTAATTTTTTTTTTAACAGGGAGAATTTACAAAAAAAGAAAAATGGCCCAATATTACACACTGGTTTTCAGTGGCACACAAGGAGAGACAGATGCCACACACAGGACTGGCACAGAGGCAGACTTGCCGATCTTTATCTCCCACTATTATTTTTTTTTTTACAGGGAGAATTTACCCCCCCAAAAAAATGGCCCTATATTACACACTGGTTTTCAGTGGCACACAAGGAGAGACAGATGCCACACACAGGACTGGCACAGAGGCAGACTTGCCAATCTTTATCTCCCACTTTTAATTTTTTTTTAACAGGGAGAATTTACAAAAAAAAAAAATGGCCCAATATTACACACTGGTTTTCAGTGGCACACAAGGAGAGACAGATGCCACACACAGGACTGGCACAGAGGCAGACTTGCCGATCTTTATCTCCCACTATTATTTTTTTTTTTACAGGGAGAATTTACCCCCCCAAAAAAAATGGCCCAATATTACACACTGGTTTTCAGTGGCACACAAGGAGAGACAGATGCCACACACAGGACTGGCACAGAGGCAGACTTGCCAATCTTTATCTCTTTATCTCTCACTATTAATTTTTTTTTTTTACAGGGAGAATTTACAAAAAAAAAATAAAAAAATGGCCCAATATTACACACTGGTTTTCAGTGGCACACAAGGAGACACAGATGCCACACTCAGGACTGGCACAGAGGCAGACTTGCCAATCTTTATCTCCCACTATTAATTTTTTTTTTAACAGGGAGAATGTACCAAAAAAAAATGGCCCAATATTACACACTGGTTTTCAGTGGCACACAAGGAGAGACAGATGCCACACACAGGACTGGCACAGAGGCAGACTTGCCAATCTTTATCTCCCACTATTAATTTTTTTTTTACAGGGGGAATTTACCAAAAAAAAAATGGCCCAATATTACACACTGGTTTTCAGTGGCACACAAGGAGAGAGAGATGCCACACACAGGACTGGCACAGAGGCAGACTTGCCGATCTTTATCTCCCACTATTATTTTTTTTTTTACAGGGAGAATTTACCTCCCCCAAAAAATGGCCCAATATTACACACTGGTTTTCAGTGGCACACAAGGAGAGACAGATGCCACACACAGGACTGGCACAGAGGCAGACTTGCCAATCTTTATCTCCCACTATTATTATTTTTTTTTACAGGGAGAATTAACCCCCCCAAAAAATGGCCCAATATTACACACTGGTTTTCAGTGGCACACAAGGAGAGACAGATGCCACACACAGGACTGGCACAGAGGCAGACTTGCCAATCTTTTTCTCCCACTATTATTATTTTTTTTTACAGGGAGAATTAACCCCCCCCCAAAAAATGGCCCAATATTACACACTGGTTTTCAGTGGCACACAAGGAGAGACAGATGCCACACACAGGACTGGCACAGAGGCAGACTTGCCAATCTGTATCTCCCATGTTTAATTTTTTTTTCACAGGGAGAATTTACCCCCCCCAAAAAAATGGCCCAATATTACACACTGGTTTTCAGTGGCACACAAGGAGAGACAGATGCCACACACAGGACTGGCACAGAGGCAGACTTGCCAATCTTTATCTCTTTATCTCTCACTATTAATTTTTTTTTTTACAGGGAGAATTTACCAAAAAAAATAAAAAAATGGCCCAATATTACACACTCGTTTTCAGTGGCACACAAGGAGACACAGATGCCACACACAGGACTGGCACAGAGGCAGACTTGCCAATCTTTATTTCCCACTATTAATTTTTTTTTACAGGGGGAATTTACCAAAAAAAAAAAATGGCCCAATATTACACACTGGTTTTCAGTGGCACACAAGGAGAGACAGATACCACACACAGGACTGGCACAGAGGCAGTCTTGCCAATCTTTATTTCCCACTATTAATTTTTTTTTTACAGGGAGAATTTACCCCCCCCAAAAAATGGCCCAATATTACACACTGGTTTTCAGTGGCACACAAGGAGAGACAGATGCCACACACAGGACTGGCACAGAGGCAGACTTGCCAATCTTTATCTCCCACTATTAATTTTTTTTTTACAGGGAGAATTTACCCCCCAAAAAAATGGCCCAATAACACACACTGGTTTTCAGTGGCACACAAGGAGAGACAGATGCCACACACAGGACTGGCACAGAGGCATACTTGCCAATGTTTATCTCCCACTATTATTTTTTTTTTACAGGGAGAATTTACCCCCCCCAAAAAATGGCCCAATATTACACACTGGTTTTCAGTGGCACACAAGGAGAGACAGATGCCACACACAGGACTGGCACAGAGGCAGACTTGCCAATCTTTATCTCCCACTTTTATTTTTTTTTTTTACAGGGAGAATTTACCCCCCCCCAAAATAATGGCCCAATATTACACACTGGTTTTCAGTGGCACACAAGGAGAGACAGATGCCACACACAGGACTGGCACAGAGGCAGACTTGCCAATCTTTATCTCCCACTATTAATTTTTTTTTTAACAGGGAGAATTTACAAAAAAAAAAATGGCCCAATATTACACACTGGTTTTCAGTGGCACACAAGGAGAGACAGATACCACACACAGGACTGGCACAGAGGCAGACTTGCCAATCTTTATTTCCCACTATTATTTTTTTTTTACAGGGAGAATTTACCCCCCCCCAAAAAAATGGCCCAATATTACACACTGGTTTTCAGTGGAACACAAGGAGAGACAGATACCACACACAGGACTGGCACAGAGGCAGACTTGCCAATCTTTATTTCCCACTATTAATTTTTTTTTTTTACAGGGAGAATTTACCCCCCCCAAAAAATGGCCCAATATTACACACTGGTTTTCAGTGGCACACAAGGAGAGACAGATGCCACACACAGGACTGGCACAGAGGCAGACTTGCCAATCTTTATCTCCCACTTTTATTTTTTTTTTTTTACAGGGAGAATTTACCCCCCCCAAAATAATGGCCCAATATTACACACTGGTATTCAGTGGCACACAAGGAGAGACAGATGCCACACACAGGACTGGCACAGAGGCAGACTTGCCAATCTTTTTCTCCCACTATTATTATTTTTTGTTTACAGGGAGAATTCACCCCCCCAAAAAAATGGCCCAATATTACACACTGGTTTTCAGTGGCACACAAGGAGAGAGAGATGCCACACACAGGACTGGCACAGAGGCAGACTTGCCAATCTGTATCTCCCACTTTTATTTTTTTTTTTACAGGGAGAATTTCCCCCCCCCCCAAAATGGCCCAATATTACACACTGGTTTTCAGTGGCACACAAGGAGAGACAGATGCCACATACAGGACTGGCACAGAGGCAGACTTGCCAATCTTTATCTCCCACTATTAATTTTTTTTTAACAGGGAGAATGTACCCAAAAAAAATGGCCCAATATTACACACTGGTTTTCAGTGGCACACAAGGAGAGACAGATGCCACACACAGGACTGGCACAGAGGCAGACTTGCCAATCTTTATCTCCCACTATTAATTTTTTTTAACAGGGAGAATGTACCAAAAAAAAAAAATGGCCCAATATTACACACTGGTTTTCAGTGGCACACAAGGAGAGACAGATGCCACACACAGGACTGGCACAGAGGCAGACTTGCCAATCTTTATCTCTTTATCTCTCACTATTAATTTTTTTTTTACAGGGAGAATTTACCAAAAAAAAAATAAAAAAATGGCCCAATATTACACACTGGTTTTCAGTGGCACACAAGGAGACACAGATGCCACACACAGGACTGGCACAGAGGCAGACTTGCCAATCTTTATCTCCCACTAATATTTTTTTTTTTAACGGTGAGAATGTACCAAAAAAAAAAATGGCCCAATATTACACACTGGTTTTCAGTGGCACACAAGATGAGACAGATGCCACACACAGGACTGGCACAGAGGCAGACTTGCCAATCTTTATCTCCCACTTTAAATTTTTTTTTTAACAGGGAGAATTTACAAAAAAAGAAAAATGGCCCAATATTACACACTGGTTTTCAGTGACACACAAGGAGAGACAGATGCCACACACAGGACTGGCACAGAGGCAAACTTGCCAATCTTTATCTCCCACTTTTAATTTTTTTTTTAACAGGGAGAATTTACAAAAAAAGAAAAATGGCCCAATATTACACACTGGTTTTCAGTGGCACACAAGGAGAGACAGATGCCACACACAGGACTGGCACAGAGGCAGACTTGCCGATCTTTATCTCCCACTATTATTTTTTTTTTTACAGGGAGAATTTACCCCCCAAAAAAAATGGCCCTATATTACACACTGGTTTTCAGTGGCACACAAGGAGAGACAGATGCCACACACAGGACTGGCACAGAGGCAGACTTGCCAATCTTTATCTCCCACTTTTAATTTTTTTTTAACAGGGAGAATTTACAAAAAAAAAAAAATGGCCCAATATTACACACTGGTTTTCAGTGGCACACAAGGAGAGACAGATGCCACACACAGGACTGGCACAGAGGCAGACTTGCCGATCTTTATCTCCCACTATTATTATTTTTTTTACAGGGAGAATTTACCCCCCCCAAAAAATGGCCCAATATTACACACTGGTTTTCAGTGGCACACAAGGAGAGACAGATGCCACACACAGGACTGGCACAGAGGCAGACTTGCCAATCTTTATCTCTTTATCTCTCACTATTAATTTTTTTTTTTACAGGGAGAATTTACAAAAAAAAATAAAAAAATGGCCCAATATTACACACTGGTTTTCAGTGGCACACAAGGAGACACAGATGCCACACTCAGGACTGGCACAGAGGCAGACTTGCCAATCTTTATCTCCCACTATTAATTTTTTTTTTAACAGGGAGAATGTACCAAAAAAAAATGGCCCAATATTACACACTGGTTTTCAGTGGCACACAAGGAGAGACAGATGCCACACACAGGACTGGCACAGAGGCAGACTTGCCAATCTTTATCTCCCACTATTAATTTTTTTTTTACAGGGGGAATTTACCAAAAAAAAAAATGGCCCAATATTACACACTGGTTTTCAGTGGCACACAAGGAGAGAGAGATGCCACACACAGGACTGGCACAGAGGCAGACTTGCCGATCTTTATCTCCCACTATTAATTTTTTTTTTACAGGGAGAATTTGCCTCCCCCAAAAAATGGCCCAATATTACACACTGGTTTTCAGTGGCACACAAGGAGAGACAGATGCCACACACAGGACTGGCACAGAGGCAGACTTGCCAATCTTTATCTCCCACTATTATTATTTTTTTTTACAGGGAGAATTAACCCCCCCAAAAAATGGCCCAATATTACACACTGGTTTTCAGTGGCACACAAGGAGAGACAGATGCCACACACAGGACTGGCACAGAGGCAGACTTGCCAATCTTTTTCTCCCACTATTATTATTTTTTTTTACAGGGAGAATTAACCCCCCCCAAAAAATGGCCCAATATTACACACTGGTTTTCAGTGGCACACAAGGAGAGACAGATGCCACACACAGGACTGGCACAGAGGCAGACTTGCCAATCTGTATCTCCCATGTTTAATTTTTTTTTCACAGGGAGAATTTACCCCCCCCAAAAAAATGGCCCAATATTACACACTGGTTTTCAGTGGCACACAAGGAGAGACAGATGCCACATACAGGACTGGCACAGAGGCAGACTTGCCAATCTTTATCTCCCACTATTAATTTTTTTTAACAGGGAGAATGTACCAAAAAAAAATGGCCCAATATTACACACTGGTTTTCAGTGGCACACAAGGAGAGACAGATGCCACACACAGGACTGGCACAGAGGCAGACTTGCCAATCTTTATCTCCCACTATTAATTTTTTTTTAACAGGGAGAATGTACCAAAAAAAAAAATGGCCCAATATTACACACTGGTTTTCAGTGGCACACAAGGAGAGACAGATGCCACACACAGGACTGGCACAGAGGCAGACTTGCCAATCTTTATCTCTTTATCTCTCACTATTAATTTTTTTTTTACAGGGAGAATTTACCAAAAAAAATAAAAAAATGGCCCAATATTACACACTCGTTTTCAGTGGCACACAAGGAGACACAGATGCCACACACAGGACTGGCACAGAGGCAGACTTGCCAATCTTTATTTCCCACTATTAATTTTTTTTTACAGGGGGAATTTACCAAAAAAAAAAATGGCCCAATATTACACACTGGTTTTCAGTGGCACACAAGGAGAGACAGATACCACACACAGGACTGGCACAGAGGCAGTCTTGCCAATCTTTATTTCCCACTATTAATTTTTTTTTTACAGGGAGAATTTACCCCCCCCAAAAAATGACCCAATATTACACACTGGTTTTCAGTGGCACACAAGGAGAGACAGATGCCACACACAGGACTGGCACAGAGGCAGACTTGCCAATCTTTATCTCCCACTATTAATTTTTTTTTTACAGGGAGAATTTACCCCCCAAAAAAATGGCCCAATAACACACACTGGTTTTCAGTGGCACACAAGGAGAGACAGATGCCACACACAGGACTGGCACAGAGGCATACTTGCCAATGTTTATCTCCCACTATTATTTTTTTTTTTACAGGGAGAATTTACCCCCCCAAAAAAATGGCCCAATATTACACACTGGTTTTCAGTGGCACACAAGGAGAGACAGGTGCCACACACAGGACTGGCACAGAGGCAGACTTGCCAATCTTTATCTCCCACTTTTATTTTTTTTTTTACAGGGAGAATTTACCCCCCCCCAAAATAATGGCCCAATATTACACACTGGTTTTCAGTGGCACACAAGGAGAGACAGATGCCACACACAGGACTGGCACAGAGGCAGACTTGCCAATCTTTATCTCCCACTTTTATTTTTTTTTTTTACAGGGAGAATTTACCCCCCCCAAAATAATGGCCCAATATTACACACTGGTTTTCAGTGGCACACAAGGAGAGACAGATGCCACACACAGGACTGGCACAGAGGCAGAATTGCCAATCTTTATCTCTTTATCTCTCACTATTAATTTTTTTTTTTTACAGGGAGAATTTACCAAAAAAAAATAAAAAAATGGCCCAATATTACACACTGGTTTTCAGTGGCACACAAGGAGACACAGATGCCACACTCAGGACTGGCAAAGAGGCAGACTTGCCAATCTTTATCTCCCACTATTAATTTTTTTTTAACAGGGAGAATGTACAAAAAAAAAATGGCCCAATATTACACACTGGTTTTCAGTGGCACACAAGGAGAGACAGATGCCACACACAGGACTGGCACAGAGGCAGACTTGCCAATCTTTATCTCCCACTATTAATTTTTTTTTTACAGGGGGAATTTACCAAAAAAAAATGGCCCAATATTACACACTGGTTTTCAGTGGCACACAAGGAGAGACAGATGCCACACACAGGACTGGCACAGAGGCAAACTTGCCAATCTTTATCTCCCACTATTAATTTTTTTTTTACAGGGAGAATTTACCAAAATAAAAAATGGCCCAATATTACACACTGGTTTTCAGTGGCACACAAGGAGAGAGAGATGCCACACACAGGACTGGCACAGAGGCAGACTTGCCGATCTTTATCTCCCACTATTAATTTTTTTTTTACAGGGAGAATTTACCTCCCCCAAAAAATGGCCCAATATTACACACTGGTTTTCAGTGGCACACAAGGAGAGACAGATGCCACACACAGGACTGGCACAGAGGCAGACTTGCCAATCTTTATCTCCCACTATTATTATATTTTTTTACAGGGAGAATTAACCCCCCAAAAAAATGGCCCAATATTACACACTGGTTTTCAGTGGCACACAAGGAGAGACAGATGCCACACACAGGACTGGCACAGAGGCAGACTTGCCAATCTTTTTCTCCCACTATTATTATTTTTTGTTTACAGGGAGAATTCACCCCCCCAAAAAAAAATGGCCCAATATTACACACTGGTTTTCAGTGGCACACAAGGAGAGACAGATGCCACACACAGGACTGGCACAGAGGCAGACTTGCCAATCTGTATCTCCCACTTTTAATTTTTTTTTTACAGGGAGAATTTCCCCCCCCAAAAAAATGGCCCAATATTACACACTGGTTTTCAGTGGCACACAAGGAGAGACAGATGCCACATACAGGACTGGCACAGAGGCAGACTTGCCAATCTTTATCTCCCACTATTAATTTTTTTTTAAGAGGGAGAATGTACCCCCCAAAAAATGGCCCAATATTACACACTGGTTTTCAGTGGCACACAAGGAGAGACAGATGCCACACACAGGACTGGCACAGAGGCAGACTTGCCAATCTTTATCTCCCACTATTAATTTTTTTTTAACAGGGAGAATGTACCAAAAAAAAAAATGGCCCAATATTACACACTGGTTTTCAGTGGCACACAAGGAGAGACAGATGCCACACACAGGACTGGCACAGAGGCAGACTTGCCAATCTTTATCTCTTTATCTCTCACTATTAATTTTTTTTTTACAGGGAGAATTTACCAAAAAAAAATAAAAAATGGCCCAATATTACACACTGGTTTTCAGTGGCACACAAGGAGACACAGATGCCACACACAGGACTGGCACAGAGGCAGACTTGCCAATCTTTATCTCCCACTAATAATTTTTTTTTTAACGGTGAGAATGTACCAAAAAAAAAATGGCCCAATATTACACACTGGTTTTCAGTGGCACACAAGATGAGACAGATGCCACACACAGGACTGGCACAGAGGCAGACTTGCCAATCTTTATTTCCCACTATTAATTTTTTTTTACAGGGGGAATTTACCAAAAAAAAAAATGGCCCAATATTACACACTGGTTTTCAGTGGCACACAAGGAGAGACAGATACCACACACAGGACTGGCACAGAGGCAGTCTTGCCAATCTTTATTTCCCACTATTAATTTTTTTTTTTACAGGGAGAATTTACCCCCCCCAAAAATGGCCCAATATTACACACTGGTTTTCAGTGGCACACAAGGAGAGACAGATGCCACACACAGGACTGGCACAGAGGCAGACTTGCCAATCTTTATCTCCCACTATTAATTTTTTTTTTTACAGGGAGTATTTACCCCCCAAAAAATGGCCCAATATCACACACTGGTTTTCAGTGGCACACAAGGAGAGACAGATGCCACACACAGGACTGGCACAGAGGCAGACTTGCCAATGTTTATCTCCCACTATTATTTTTTTTTTTACAGGGAGAATTTACCCCCCCAAAAAAATGGCCCAATATTACACACTGGTTTTCAGTGGCACACAAGGAGAGACAGATGCCACACACAGGACTGGCACAGAGGCAGACTTGCCAATCTTTATCTCCCACTTTTATTTTTTTTTTTTTACAGGGAGAATTTACCCCCCCCCAAAATAATGGCCCAATATTACACACTGGTTTTCAGTGGCACACAAGGAGAGACAGATGCCACACACAGGACTGGCACAGAGGCAGACTTGCCAATCTTTATCTCCCACTATTATTTTTTTTTTTAACAGGGAGAAATTACAAAAAAAAATGGCCCAATATTACACACTGGTTTTCAGTGGCACACAAGGAGAGACAGATACCACACACAGGACTGGCACAGAGGCAGACTTGCCAATCTTTATTTCCCACTATTAATTTTTCTTTTTCAGGGAGAATTTACCCCCCCCAAAAAATGGCCCAATATTACACACTGGTTTTCAGTGGAACACAAGGAGAGACAGATGCCACACACAGGACTGGCACAGAGGCAGACTTGCCAATCTTTATCTCCCACTATTATTTTTTTTTTTACAGGGAGAATTTACCCCCCCAAAAAAATGGCCCAATATCACACACTGGTTTTCAGTGGCACACAAGGAGAGACAGATGCCACACACAGGACTGGCACAGATGCAGACTTGCCAATGTTTATCTCCCACTATTATTTTTTTTTTTACAGGGAGAATTTACCCCCCCAAAAAATGGCCCAATATTACACACTGGTTTTCAGTGGCACACAAGGAGAGACAGATGCCACACACAGGACTGGCACAGAGGCAGACTTGCCAATCTTTATCTCCCACTTTTATTTTTTTTTTTTAACAGGGAGAATTTACCCCCCAAAAAATAATGGCCCAATATTACACACTGGTTTTCAGTGGCACACAAGGAGAGACAGATGCCACACACAGGACTGGCACAGAGGCAGACTTGCCAATCTTTATCTCCCACTTTTATTTTTTTTTTTTAACAGGGAGAATTTACAAAAAAAAATGGCCCAATATTACACACTGGTTTTCAGTGGCACACAAGGAGAGACAGATACCACACACAGGACTGGCACAGAGGCAGACTTGCCAATCTTTATTTCCCACTATTAATTTTTTTTTTACAGGGAGAATTTACCCCCCCCCAAAAAAAATGGCCCAATATTACACACTGGTTTTCAGTGGAACACAAGGAGAGACAGATGCCACACACAGGACTGGCACAGAGGCAGACTTGCCAATCTTTATCTCCCACTATTATTTTTTTTTACAGGGAGAACTTACCCCCCCAAAAAAATGGCCCAATATCACACACTGGTTTTCAGTGGCACACAAGGAGAGACAGATGCCACACACAGGACTGGCACAGAGGCAGACTTGCCAATCTTTATCTCCCACTATTATTTTTTTTTTACAGGGAGAATTTACCCCCCCAAAAAAATGGCCCAATATTACACACTGGTTTTCAGTGGCACACAAGGAGAGACAGATGCCACACACAGGACTGGCACAGAGGCAGACTTGCCAATCTTTATCTCCCACTTTTATTTTTTTTTTTACAGGGAGAATTTACCCCCCCCCAAAATAATGGCCCAATATTACACACTGGTTTTCAGTGGCACACAAGGAGAGACAGATGCCACACACAGGACTGGCACAGAGGCAGACTTGCCAATCTTTATCTCCCACTATTAATTTTTTTTTTACAGGGGGAATTTACCAAAAAAAAATGGCCCAATATTACACACTGGTTTTCAGTGGCACACAAGGAGAGACAGATGCCACACACAGGACTGGCACAGAGGCAAACTTGCCAATCTTTATCTCCCACTATTAATTTTTTTTTTACAGGGAGAATTTACCAAAATAAAAAATGGCCCAATATTACACACTGGTTTTCAGTGGCACACAAGGAGAGAGAGATGCCACACACAGGACTGGCACAGAGGCAGACTTGCCGATCTTTATCTCCCACTATTAATTTTTTTTTACTAGGAGAATTTACCTCCCCCAAAAAATGGCCCAATATTACACACTGGTTTTCAGTGGCACACAAGGAGAGACAGATGCCACACACAGGACTGGCACAGAGGCAGACTTGCCAATCTTTATCTCCCACTATTATTATTTTTTTTTTACAGGGAGAATTAACCCCCCCAAAAAATGGCCCAATATTACACACTGGTTTTCAGTGGCACACAAGGAGAGACAGATGCCACACACAGGACTGGCACAGAGGCAGACTTGCCAATCTTTTTCTCCCACTATTATTATTTTTTTTTTACAGGGAGAATTAACCCCCCCCAAAAAAATGGCCCAATATTACACACTGGTTTTCAGTGGCACACAAGGAGAGACAGATGCCACACACAGGACTGGCACAGAGGCAGACTTGCCAATCTGTATCTCCCACATTTATTAATTTTTTTACAGGGAGAATTTACCCCCCCAAAAAAAATGGCCCAATATTACACACTGGTTTTCAGTGGCACACAAGGAGAGACAGATGCCACATACAGGACTGGCACAGAGGTAGACTTGCCAATCTTTATCTCCCACTATTAATTTTTTTTAACAGGGAGAATGTACCAAAAAAAAAAATGGCCCAATATTACACACTGGTTTTCAGTGGCACACAAGGAGAGACAGATGCCACACACAGGACTGGCACAGAGGCAGACTTGCCAATCTTCATCTCCCACTATTAATTTTTTTTTAACAGGGAGAATGTACCAAAAAAAAATGGCCCAATATTGCACACTGGTTTTCAGTGGCACACAAGGAGAGACAGATGCCACACACAGGACTGGCACAGAGGCAGACTTGCCAATCTTTATCTCTTTATCTCTCACTATTAATTTTTTTTTTACAGGGAGAATTTACCAAAAAAAATGGCCCAATATTACACACTGGTTTTCAGTGGCACACAAGGAGACACAGATGCCACACACAGGACTGGCACAGAGGCAGACTTGCCAATCTTTATCTCCCACTAATATTTTTTTTTTCAACAGGGAGAATGTACCAAAAAAAAAAAATGGCCCAATATTACACACTGGTTTTCAGTGGCACACAAGATGAGACAGATGCCACACACAGGACTGGCACAGAGGCAGACTTGCCAATCTTTATTTCCCACTATTAATTTTTTTTTTACAGGGGGAATTTACCAAAAAAAATGGCCCAATATTACACACTGGTTTTCAGTGGCACACAAGGAGAGACAGATACCACACACAGGACTGGCACAGAGGCAGTCTTGCCAATCTTTATTTCCCACTATTAATTTTTTTTTTTACAGGGAGAATTTACCCCCCCCAAAAAATGGCCCAATATTACACACTGGTTTTCAGTGGCACACAAGGAGAGACAGATGCCACACACAGGACTGGCACAGAGGCAGACTTGCCAATCTTTATCTCCGACTATTAATTTTTTTTTTTACAGGGAGAATTTACCCCCCAAAAAAATGGCCCAATATCACACACTGGTTTTCAGTGGCACACAAGGAGAGACAGATGCCACACACAGGACTGGCACAGAGGCAGACTTGCCAATGTTTATCTCCCACTATTATTTTTTTTTTTACAGGGAGGATTTACCCCCCCCAAAAAAATGGCCCAATATTACACACTGGTTTTCAGTGGCACACAAGGAGAGACAGATGCCACACACAGGACTGGCACAGAGGCAGACTTGCCAATCTTTATCTCCCACTTTTATTTTTTTTTTTTACAGGGAGAATTTACCCCCCCCAAAATAATGGCCCAATATTACACACTGGTTTTCAGTGGCACACAAGGAGAGACAGATGCCACACACAGGACTGGCACAGAGGCAGACTTGCAAATCTTTATCTCCCACTTTTAATTTTTTTTTTTACAGGGAGAATTTACAAAAAAAAAATGGCCCAATATTACACACTGGTTTTCAGTGGCACACAAGGAGAGACAGATACCACACACAGGACTGGCACAGAGGCAGACTTGCCACTCTTTATTTCCCACTATTAATTTTTTTTTTACAGGGAGAATTTACCCCCCCCCAAAAATGGCCCAATATTACACACTGGTTTTCAGTGGAACACAAGGAGAGACAGATGCCACACACAGGACTGGCACAGAGGCAGACTTGCCAATCTTTATCTCCCACTATTTTTTTTTTTTTTACAGGGAGAATTTACCCCCCCAAAAAATGGCCCAATATCACACACTGGTTTTCAGTGGCACACAAGGAGAGACAGATGCCACACACAGGACTGGCACAGAGGCAGACTTGCCAATGTTTATCTCCCACTATTATTTTTTTTTAACAGGGAGAATTTACCCCCCCCAAAAAATGGCCCAATATTACACACTGGTTTTCAGTGGCACACAAGGAGAGACAGATGCCACACACAGGACTGGCACAGAGGCAGACTTGCCAATCTTTAGCTCCCACTTTTATTTTTTTTTTTTACAGGGAGAATTTACCCCCCCCAAAATAATGGCCCAATATTACACACTGGTTTTCAGTGGCACACAAGGAGAGACAGATGCCACACACAGGACTGGCACAGAGGCAGACTTGCCAATCTTTATCTCCCACTTTTAATTTTTTTTTTTAACAGGGAGAAATTACAAAAAAAAAAATGGCCCAATATTACACACTGGTTTTCAGTGGCACACAAGGAGAGACAGATACCACACACAGGACTGGCACAGAGGCAGACTTGCCAATCTTTATTTCCCACTATTAATTTTTTTTTTACAGCGAGAATTTACCCCCCCCAAAAAAATGGCCCAATATTACACACTGGTTTTCAGTGGAACACAAGGAGAGACAGATGCCACACACAGGACTGGCACAGAGGCAGACTTGCCAATCTTTATCTCCCACTATTATTTTTTTTTTTACAGGGAGAATTTACCCCCCCAAAAAATGGCCCAATATCACACACTGGTTTTCAGTGGCACACAAGGAGAGACAGATGCCACACACAGGACTGGCACAGAGGCAGACTTGCCAATCTTTATCTCCCACTATTATTTTTTTTTTTTACAGGGAGAATTTATCCCCCCCAAAAAATGGCATAATATTACCCACTGGTTTTCAGTGGCACACAAGGAGAGACAGATGCCACACACAGGACTGGCACAGAGGCAGACTTGCCAATCTTTATCTCCCACTTTTATATTTTTTTTTTACAGGGAGAATTTACCCCCCCCAAAATAATGGCCCAATATTACACACTGGTTTTCAGTGGCACACAAGGAGAGACAGATGCCACACACAGGACTGGCACAGAGGCAGACTTGCCAATCTTTATCTCTTTATCTCTCACTATTAATTTTTTTTTTTTTACAGGGAGAATTTACCAAAAAAAAATAAAAAAATGGCCCAATATTACACACTGGTTTTCAGTGGCACACAAGGAGACACAGATGCCACACACAGGACTGGCACAGAGGCAGACTTGCCAATCTTTATCTCCCACTATTAATTTTTTTTTTAACAGGGAGAATTTACCAAAAAAAAATAAAAAAATGGCCCAATATTACACACTGGTTTTCAGTGGCACACAAGGAGAGACAGATGCCACACACAGGACTGGCACAGAGGCAGACTTGCCAATCTTTTTCTCCCACTATTATTATTTTTTTTTTACAGGGAGAATTAACCCCCCCCCAAAAAAATGGCCCAATATTACACACTGGTTTTCAGTGGCACACAAGGAGAGACAGATGCCACACACAGGACTGGCACAGAGGCAGACTTGCCAATCTGTATCCCCCACTTTTAATTTTTTTTTTACAGGGAGAATTTACCCCCCCAAAAAAATGGCCCAATATTACACACTGGTTTTCAGTGGCACACAAGGAGACACAGATGCCACACACAGGACTGGCACAGAGGCAGACTTGCCAATCTTTATTTCCCACTATTAATTTTTTTTTACAGGGGGAATTTACCAAAAAAAAAAAATGGCCCAATATTACACACTGGTTTTCAGTGGCACACAAGGAGAGACAGATACCACACACAGGACTGGCACAGAGGCAGTCTTGCCAATCTTTATTTCCCACTATTAATTTTTTTTTACAGGGAGAATTTACCCCCCCCAAAAAATGGCCCAATATTACACACTGGTTTTCAGTGGCACACAAGGAGAGACAGATGCCACACACAGGACTGGCACAGAGGCAGACTTGCCAATCTTTATCTCCCACTATTAATTTTTTTTTTACAGGGAGAATTTACCCCCCCAAAAAATGGCCCAATAACACACACTGGTTTTCAGTGGCACACAAGGAGAGACAGATGCCACACACAGGACTGGCACAGAGGCAGACTTGCCAATCTTTATCTCCCACTTTTATTTTTTTTTTTTACAGGGAGAATTTACCCCCCCCCCCAAAATAATGGCCCAATATTACACACTGGTTTTCAGTGGCACACAAGGAGAGACAGATGCCACACACAGGACTGGCACAGAGGCAGACTTGCCAATCTTTATCTCCCACTATTAATTTTTTTTTTAACAGGGAGAATTTACAAAAAAAAAAATGGCCCAATATTACACACTGGTTTTCAGTGGCACACAAGGAGAGACAGATACCACACACAGGACTGGCACAGAGGCAGACTTGCCAATCTTTATTTCCCACTATTATTTTTTTTTTTACAGGAAGAATTTACCCCCCCCAAAAAATGGCCCAAAATTACACACTGGTTTTCAGTGGAACACAAGGAGAGACAGATGCCACACACAGGACTGGCACAGAGGCAGACTTGCCAATCTTTATCTCCCACTATTATTTTTTTTTTACAGGGAGAATTTACCCCCCCAAATAATGGCCCAATATCACACACTGGTTTTCAGTGGCACACAAGGAGAGACAGATGCCACACACAGGACTGGCACAGAGGCAGACTTGCCAATGTTTATCTCCCACTATTATTTTTTTTTTTACAGGGAGAATTTACCCCCCCAAAAAATGGCCCAATATTAAACACTGGTTTTCAGTGGCACACAAGGAGAGACAGATGCCACACACAGGACTGGCACAGAGGCAGACTTGCCAATCTTTATCTCCCACTTTTATTTTTTTTTTTTACAGGGAGAATTTACCCCCCCCAAAAAAAATAATGGCCCAATATTACACACTGGTTTTCAGTGGCACACAAGGAGAGACAGATGCCACACACAGGACTGGCACAGAGGCAGACTTGCCAATCTTTATCTCCCACTTTTAATTTTTTTTTTTAACAGGGAGAATTTACAAAAAAAATGGCCCAATATTACACACTGGTTTTTAGTGGCACACAAGGAGAGACAGATACCACACACAGGACTGGCACAGAGGCAGACTTGCCAATCTTTATTTCCCACTATTAATTTTTTATTTTACAGGGAGAATTTACCCCCCCCAAAAAAAAATGGCCCAATATTACACACTGGTTTTCAGTGGAACACAAGGAGAGACAGATACCACACACAGGACTGGCACAGAGGCAGACTTGCCAATCTTTATTTCCCACTATTAATTTTTTTTTTACAGGGAGAATTTACCCCCCCAAAAAAATGGCCCAATATTACACACTGGTTTTCAGTGGCACACAAGGAGAGACAGATGCCACACACAGGACTGGCACAGAGGCAGACTTGCCAATCTTTATCTCCCACTTTTATTTTTTTTTTTTACAGGGAGAATTTACCCCCCCCAAAATAATGGCCCAATATTACACACTGTGTCATGATCTCAATGGCAAGAGATCATAGCATAAGCATATATAGGAACTAGCTCTTGGAAGATGGAACTGAGCTGACCATGAACTAAACCTAACACACAACTAGCAGTGGCCGGGTAGCATGCCTACGTTGATTCTAGATGCCCAGCACCAGCCGGAGGACTAAATAATGCTAGCAGAGGAAAATATTAGTCCTAGCTCACCTCTAGAGAAATACCCCAAAAGGAGACAGAGGCCCCCCACATGTATTGGCGGTGAATTAAGATGAAATAACAAACGTAGGATGAAAATAGGTTTAGCAAATTTGAGGTCCACTTACTACATAGCAGAAGACAGAAAGGACACTTTCATGGTCAGCTGAAAACCCTAATCAAAAACACCATCCAGAAATTACTTTAAAACTGGCATTAACTCATAACACCAGAGTGGCAATTCCTGTTCACAAGAGCTTTCCAGACACAGTAACGAAACTACAGCTGTGAACTGGAACCAAAATGCAAAAACAAACATGGACAAAAAGTCCAACTTATCTAGTAGTTGTCTAGGAGCAGGAACAAGCACAGAGAGGCTTCTGATAACATTGTTGACCGGCAAGCAACTAACAGAGCAGCAAGGTTATATAGCGACTCCCACATCTTGATGGGAACAGGTGAACAGAGAAGATGAAGACACCAGTTCAATTCCACCAGTAGCCACCGGGGGAGCCCAGAATCCAAATTCACAACAGTACCCCCCCTCAAGGAGGGGGCACCGAACCCTCACCAGAACCACCAGGGCGATCAGGATGGGCCCTATGAAAGGCACGAACCAGATCAGAGGCATGAACATCAGATGCATTCACCCAAGAATTATCCTCCTGGCCGTATCCCTTCCACTTGACCAGATACTGGAGTCTCCGTCTGGAAACACGAGAGTCTAAGATTTTCTCCACAACGTACTCCAACTCACCCTCAACCAACACCGGAGCAGGAGGCTCAACGGAAGGCACAACCGGTACCTCATACCTGCGCAACAATGACCGATGAAAAACGTTATGAATAGAAAAGGATGCAGGGAGGTCCAAACGGAAGGAAACAGGGTTAAGAATCTCCAATATCTTATACGGGCCAATGAACTGAGGCTTAAACTTAGGAGAAGAGACCCTCATAGGGACAAAACGAGAAGACAACCACACCAAATCCCCAACACAAAGCCGAGGACCAACACGACGGTGGCGGTTGGCAAAAAGCTGAGTCTTCTCCTGGGACAACCTCAAATTGTCCACCACCTGCCCCCAGATCTGATGCAATCTCTCCACCACAGCATCCACTCCAGGACAATCCGAAGATTCCACCTGACCAGAGGAAAATCGAGGATGAAACCCCGAATTACAGAAAAACGGGGACACCAAAGTGGCAGAGCTGGCCCGATTATTGAGAGCGAACTCCGCCAATGGCAAAAAAGCAACCCAATCATCCTGGTCAGCAGACACAAAACACCTCAGATATGTCTCCAGGGTCTGATTAATCCGCTCGGTCTGGCCATTCGTCTGAGGATGGAAAGCGGACGAAAAAGATAAATCTATGCCCATCCTAGCACAGAATGCCCGCCAAAATCTAGACACGAATTGGGTCCCTCTGTCAGAAACGATATTCTCCGGAATACCATGCAAACGAACAACATTTTGAAAAAACAGAGGAACCAACTCGGAAGAAGAAGGCAACTTGGGCAGAGGAACCAAATGGACCATCTTAGAGAAACGGTCACACACCACCCAGATGACAGACATCTTCTGAGAAACAGGCAGATCTGAAATAAAATCCATCGAGATGTGCATCCAAGGCCTCTTAGGAATAGGCAAGGGCAACAACAATCCACTAGCCCGAGAACAACAAGGCTTGGCCCGAGCACAAACGTCACAAGACTGCACAAAGCCTCGCACATCTCGTGACAGGGAAGGCCACCAGAAGGACCTTGCCACCAAATCCCTGGTACCAAAAATGCCAGGATGACCTGCCAACGCAGAAGAATGAAACTCAGAGATGACTCTACTGGTCCAATCATCAGGAACAAACAGTTTATCAGGTGGGCAACGATCAGGTCTATCCGCCTGAAACTCCTGCAAGGCCCGCCGCAGGTCTGGAGAAACGGCTGACAATACCACTCCATCCTTAAGGATACCTGTGGGCTCAGAGTTACCAGGTGAGTCAGGCTCAAAACTCCTAGAAAGGGCATCCGCCTTAACATTCTTAGAACCCGGTAGGTATGACACCACAAAATTAAACCGAGAGAAAAATAATGACCAGCGCGCCTGTCTAGGATTCAGGCGCCTGGCGGTCTCAAGATAAATCAAATTTTTGTGGTCAGTCAATACCACCACCTGATGTCTGGCCCCCTCAAGCCAATGGCGCCACTCCTCAAAAGCCCACTTCATGGCCAAAAGCTCCCGATTCCCAACATCATAATTCCGCTCAGCGGGCGAAAATTTACGGGAAAAGAAGGCACAAGGCCTCATCACGGAGCAGTCAGAACTTTTCTGCGACAACACTGCCCCAGCTCCGATCTCAGAAGCGTCGACCTCAACCTGAAAAGGTAGAGCAACATCAGGCTGACGCAACACAGGGGCAGAGGAAAAACGGCGCTTAAGCTCCCGAAAGGCCTCCACAGCATCAGGGGACCAATCAGCAACATCAGCACCCTTCTTAGTCAAATCGGTCAATGGCTTAGCAATATCCGAAAAACCAGCAATAAATCGACGATAAAAGTTAGCAAAGCCCAAAAATTTCTGAAGACTCTTAAGAGAAGAGGGCTGCGTCCAATCACAAATAGCTTGAACCTTGACAGGATCCATTTCAATGGAAGAGGGGGAAAAAATATATCCCAAAAAGGAAATCCTCTGTACCCCAAAAACACACTTAGAACCCTTCACACACAAAGAATTAGACCGCAAAACCTGAAAAACCCTCCTGACTTGCTGGACATGAGAGTCCCAGTCATCCGAAAAAATCAGAATATCATCCAGATACACAATCATAAATTTATCCAAATAATCGCGAAAAATATCATGCATAAAGGACTGGAAAACTGACGGAGCATTAGAAAGACCAAAAGGCATCACTAAATACTCAAAGTGGCCCTCGGGCGTATTAAATGCGGTTTTCCACTCATCCCCCTGCCTGATTCGCACCAAATTATACGCCCCACGAAGGTCAATCTTAGAGAACCACTTGGCCCCCTTTATGCGAGCAAACAAATCAGTCAGCAACGGCAATGGGTATTGATATTTAACAGTGATTTTATTCAAAAGCCGATAATCAATACATGGTCTCAAAGAGCCGTCTTTTTTTGACACAAAGAAAAAACCGGCTCCTAAGGGAGATGACGATGGACGAATATGTCCCTTTTCCAAGGACTCCTTTATATATTCTCGCATAGCAGCATGTTCAGGCACAGACAGATTAAATAAACGACCCTTTGGGTATTTACTACCCGGGATTAAATCTATGGCACAATCGCACTCTCGGTGCGGAGGTAACGAACCAAGCTTGGATTCTTCAAAGACGTCACGATAGTCAGACAGGAACTCAGGAATTTCAGAGGGAATAGATGATGAAATGGAAACCACAGGTACATCCCCATGAGCCCCCTTACATCCCCAGCTCAACACAGACATAGCTCTCCAGTCGAGGACTGGGTTGTGAGATTGCAGCCAAGGCAATCCTAGCACCAAATCATCATGTAGATTATACAGCACCAGAAAGCGAATAATCTCCTGGTGACCCGGATTAATACGCATAGTTACTTGTGTCCAGTATTGTGGTTTATTATTAGCCAATGGGGTGGAGTCAATCCCCTTCAGAGGAATAGGAGTCTCCAAAGGCTCTAAATCATACCCACAGCGATTGGCAAAGGACCAATCCATAAGACTCAAAGCGGCGCCAGAGTCGACATAGGCGTCCGTGGTAATAGATGACAAAGAGCAAATCAGGGTCACAGATAGAATAAACTTAGACGGTAAGGTGCAAATGGAAACAGATTTACCAAGTTTTTTAGTGCGCTTAGAGCATGCTGATATAACATGAGTAGAATCACCACAATAGAAACACAACCCATTTTTCCGTCTAAAATTCTGCCGCTCGCTTCGGGACAGAATTCTATCACACTGCATACTCTCTGGCGATTTCTCAGTGGACACCGCCAGATGGTGCACTGGTTTGCGCTCCCGCAAACGCCTATCGATCTGAATAGCCATTGTCATGGACTCATTCAGACCCGCAGGCACAGGGAACCCCACCATAACATCCTTAATGGCATCAGAGAGACCCTCTCTGAAAGTCGCCGCCAGGGCGCACTCATTCCACTGAGTAAGCACAGACCATTTACGGAATCTTTGGCAGTAAATTTCCGCTTCATCTTGCCCCTGAGATAGGGACATCAAAGTTTTTTCTGCCTGAAGCTCCAAATGAGGTTCGTCATAAAGCAACCCCAAGGCCAGAAAAAACGCATCCACATTGAGCAACGCAGGATCCCCTGGTGTCAATGAAAAAGCCCAGTCTTGAGGGTCGCCCCGGAGCAAGGAAATCACAATCCTGACCTGCTGTGCAGGGTCTCCGGCAGAGCGAGATTTCAGGGACAAAAATAATTTGCAATTATTTCGAAAATTCTGAAACCCAGATCTATTCCCCGAGAAAAATTCCGGCAAAGGAATTCTCGGCTCAGATACAGGTGCATGACAAACAAAATCTTGCAAATTTTGTACCTTCGTGGCGAGATTATTCAAACCTGCAGTTACACTCTGAAGATCCATTACAAACAGGTGGACACAGAGCCATTCAAAGGAGAAAAAAAAAAAAAAAAAAAAATTCAGCAGACTACTTATTTCTCTCCTTTCTCAGCCAAGGATTTTAACCCTTTAGTGGGCCGGTCAAACAGCCATGATCTCAATGGCAAGAGATCATAGCATAAGCATATATAGGAACTAGCTCTTGGAAGATGGAACTGAGCTGACCATGAACTAAACCTAACACACAACTAGCAGTGGCCGGGTAGCATGCCTACGTTGATTCTAGATGCCCAGCACCAGCCGGAGGACTAAATAATGCTAGCAGAGGAAAATATTAGTCCTAGCTCACCTCTAGAGAAATACCCCAAAAGGAGACAGAGGCCCCCCACATGTATTGGCGGTGAATTAAGATGAAATAACAAACGTAGGATGAAAATAGGTTTAGCAAATTTGAGGTCCACTTACTACATAGCAGAAGACAGAAAGGACACTTTCATGGTCAGCTGAAAACCCTAATCAAAAACACCATCCAGAAATTACTTTAAAACTCTGGCATTAACTCATAACACCAGAGTGGCAATTCCTGTTCACAAGAGCTTTCCAGACACAGTAACGAAACTACAGCTGTGAACTGGAACCAAAATGCAAAAACAAACATGGACAAAAAGTCCAACTTATCTAGTAGTTGTCTAGGAGCAGGAACAAGCACAGAGAGGCTTCTGATAACATTGTTGACCGGCAAGCAACTAACAGAGCAGCAAGGTTATATAGCGACTCCCACATCTTGATGGGAACAGGTGAACAGAGAAGATGAAGACACCAGTTCAATTCCACCAGTAGCCACCGGGGGAGCCCAGAATCCAAATTCACAACAACACTGGTTTTCAGTGGCACACAAGGAGAGACAGATGCCACACACAGGACTGGCACAGAGGCAGACTTGCCAATCTTTATCTCCCACTTTTATTTTTTTTTTTTACAGGGAGAATTTACAAAAAAAAAAAATGGCCCAATATTACACACTGGTTTTCAGTGGCACACAAGGAGAGACAGATGCCACACACAGGACTGGCACAGAGGCAGACTTGCCGATCTTTATCTCCCACTTTTATTTTTTTTTTTTACAGGGAGAATTTACCCCCCCAAAAAAATGGCCCAATATTACACACTGGTTTTCAGCGGCACACAAGGAGAGACAGATGCCACACACAGGACTGGCACAGAGGCAGAATTGCCAATCTTTATCTCTTTATCTCTCACTATTAATTTTTTTTTTTACAGGGAGAATTTACCAAAAAAAAATAAAAAAAATGGCCCAATATTACACACTGGTTTTCAGTGGCACACAAGGAGACACAGATGCCACACTCAGGACTGGCACAGAGGCAGACTTGCCAATCTTTATCTCCCACTATTAATTTTTTTTTAACAGGGAGAATGTACAAAAAAAAAAATGGCCCAATATTACACACTGGTTTTCAGTGGCACACAAGGAGAGACAGATGCCACACACAGGACTGGCACAGAGGCAGACTTGCCAATCTTTATCTCCCACTATTAATTTTTTTTTTACAGGGGGAATTTACCAAAAAAAAATGGCCCAATATTACACACTGGTTTTCAGTGGCACACAAGGAGAGACAGATGCCACACACAGGACTGGCACAGAGGCAAACTTGCCAATCTTTATCTCCCACTATTAATTTTTTTTTTACAGGGAGAATTTACCAAAATAAAAAATGGCCCAATATTACACACTGGTTTTCAGTGGCACACAAGGAGAGAGAGATGCCACACACAGGACTGGCACAGAGGCAGACTTGCCGATCTTTATCTCCCACTATTATTTTTTTTTTTACAGGGAGAATTTACCTCCCCCAAAAAATGGCCCAATATTACACACTGGTTTTCAGTGGCACACAAGGAGAGACAGATGCCACACACAGGACTGGCACAGAGGCAGACTTGCCAATCTTTATCTCCCACTATTATTATTTTTTTTTACAGGGAGAATTAACCCCCCCAAAAAATGGCCCAATATTACACACTGGTTTTCAGTGGCACACAAGGAGAGACAGATGCCACACACAGGACTGGCACAGAGGCAGACTTGCCAATCTTTTTCTCCCACTATTATTATTTTTTGTTTACAGGGAGAATTCACCCCCCAAAAAAAAATGGCCCAATATTACACACTGGTTTTCAGTGGCACACAAGGAGAGACAGATGCCACACACAGGACTGGCACAGAGGCAGACTTGCCAATCTGTATCTCCCACTTTTAATTTTTTTTTTACAGGGAGAATTTCCCCCCCCAAAAAAATGGCCCAATATTACACACTGGTTTTCAGTGGCACACAAGGAGAGACAGATGCCACATACAGGACTGGCACAGAGGCAGACTTGCCAATCTTTATCTCCCACTATTAATTTTTTTTTAACAGGGAGAATGTACCCAAAAAAAAATGGCCCAATATTACACACTGGTTTTCAGTGGCACACAAGGAGAGACAGATGCCACACACAGGACTGGCACAGAGGCAGACTTGCCAATCTTTATCTCCCACTATTAATTTTTTTTTTACAGGGAGAATTTACAAAAAAAAAATAAAAAAATGGCCCAATATTACACACTGGTTTTCAGTGGCACACAAGGAGACACAGATGCCACACACAGGACTGGCACAGAGGCAGACTTGCCAATCTTTATCTCCCACTAATAATTTTTTTTTTAACGGTGAGAATGTACCAAAAAAAAAAATGGCCCAACATTACACACTGGTTTTCAGTGGCACACAAGATGAGACAGATGCCACACACAGGACTGGCACAGAGGCAGACTTGCCAATCTTTATTTCCCACTATTAATTTTTTTTTTACAGGGGGAATTTACCAAAAAAAAAAATGGCCCAATATTACACACTGGTTTTCAGTGGCACACAAGGAGAGACAGATACCACACACAGGACTGGCACAGAGGCAGTCTTGCCAATCTTTATTTCCCACTATTAATTTTTTTTTTTACAGGGAGAATTTACCCCCCCAAAAAATGGCCCAATATTACACACTGGTTTTCAGTGGCACACAAGGAGAGACAGATGCCACACACAGGACTGGCACAGAGGCAGACTTGCCGATCTTTATCTCCCACTATTAATTTTTTTTTTTACAGGGAGTATTTACCCCCCCAAAAATGGCCCAATATCACACACTGGTTTTCAGTGGCACACAAGGAGAGACAGATGCCACACACAGGACTGGCACAGAGGCAGACTTGCCAATGTTTATCTCCCACTATTATTTTTTTTTTTACAGGGAGAATTTACCCCCCCAAAAAAATGGCCCAATATTACACACTGGTTTTCAGTGGCACACAAGGAGAGACAGATGCCACACACAGGACTGGCACAGAGGCAGACTTGCCAATCTTTATCTCCCACTTTTATTTTTTTTTTTTTACAGGGAGAATTTACCCCCCCCCAAAATAATGGCCCAATATTACACACTGGTTTTCAGTGGCACACAAGGAGAGACAGATGCCACACACAGGACTGGCACAGAGGCAGACTTGCCAATCTTTATCTCCCACTATTAATTTTTTTTTTAACAGGGAGAAATTACAAAAAAAATGGCCCAATATTACACACTGGTTTTCAGTGGCACACAAGGAGAGACAGATACCACACACAGGACTGGCACAGAGGCAGACTTGCCAATCTTTATTTCCCACTATTAATTTTTTTTTTTCAGGGAGAATTTACCCCCCCAAAAAAATGGCCCAATATTACACACTGGTTTTCAGTGGAACACAAGGAGAGACAGATGCCACACACAGGACTGGCACAGAGGCAGACTTGCCAATCTTTATCTCCCACTATTATTTTTTTTTTTTACAGGGAGAATTTACCCCCCAAAAAAATGGCCCAATATCACACACTGGTTTTCAGTGGCACACAAGGAGAGACAGATGCCACACACAGGACTGGCACAGAGGCAGACTTGCCAATGTTTATCTCCCACTATTATTTTTTTTTTTACAGGGAGAATTTACCCCCCCAAAAAATGGCCCAATATTACACACTGGTTTTCAGTGGCACACAAGGAGAGACAGATGCCACACACAGGACTGGCACAGAGGCAGACTTGCCAATCTTTATCTCCCACTTTTATTTTTTTTTTTTAACAGGGAGAATTTACTCCCCAAAAAATAATGGCCCAATATTACACACTGGTTTTCAGTGGCACACAAAGAGAGACAGATGCCACACACAGGACTGGCACAGAGGCAGACTTGCCAATCTTTATCTCCCACTTTTATTTATTTTTTTTAACAGGGAGAATTTACAAAAAAAAATGGCCCAATATTACACACTGGTTTTCAGTGGCACACAAGGAGAGACAGATACCACACACAGGACTGGCACAGAGGCAGACTTGCCAATCTTTATTTCCCACTATTAATTTTTTTTTTACAGGGAGAATTTACCCCCCCCCCCAAAAAAAATGGCCCAATATTACACACTGGTTTTCAGTGGAACACAAGGAGAGACAGATGCCACACACAGGACTGGCACAGAGGCAGACTTGCCAATCTTTATCTCCCACTATTATTTTTTTTTTACAGGGAGAATTTACCCCCCAAAAAAATGGCCCAATATCACACACTGGTTTTCAGTGGCACACAAGGAGAGACAGATGCCACACACAGGACTGGCACAGAGGCAGACTTGCCAATCTTTATCTCCCACTATTATTTTTTTTTTACAGGGAGAATTTACCCCCCCCAAAAAATGGCCCAATATTACACACTGGTTTTCAGTGGCACACAAGGAGAGACAGATGCCACACACAGGACTGGCACAGAGGCAGACTTGCCAATCTTTATCTCCCACTTTTATTTTTTTTTTTACAGGGAGAATTTACCCCCCCCAAAATAATGGCCCAATATTACACACTGGTTTTCAGTGGCACACAAGAAGAGACAGATGCCACACACAGGACTGGCACAGAGGCAGACTTGCCAATCTTTATCTCCCACTATTAATTTTTTTTTTACAGGGGGAATTTACCAAAAAAAAATGGCCCAATATTACACACTGGTTTTCAGTGGCACACAAGGAGAGACAGATGCCACACACAGGACTGGCACAGAGGTAAACTTGCCAATCTTTATCTCCCACTATTAATTTTTTTTTTACAGGGAGAATTTACCAAAATAAAAAATGGCCCAATATTACACACTGGTTTTCAGTGGCACACAAGGAGAGAGAGATGCCACACACAGGACTGGCACAGAGGCAGACTTGCCGATCTTTATATCCCACTATTAATTTTTTTTTACTAGGAGAATTTACCTCCCCCCAAAAATGGCCCAATATTACACACTGGTTTTCAGTGGCACACAAGGAGAGACAGATGCCACACACAGGACTGGCACAGAGGCAGACTTGCCAATCTTTATCTCCCACTATTATTATTTTTTTTTTACAGGGAGAATTAACCCCCCAAAAAAATGGCCCAATATTACACACTGGTTTTCAGTGGCACACAAGGAGAGACAGATGCCACACACAGGACTGGCACAGAGGCAGACTTGCCAATCTTTTTCTCCCACTATTATTATTTTTTTTTTACAGGGAGAATTAACCCCCCCCAAAAAAATGGCCCAATATTACACACTGGTTTTCAGTGGCACACAAGGAGAGACAGATGCCACACACAGGACTGGCACAGAGGCAGACTTGCCAATCTGTATCTCCCACTTTTATTTTTTTTTTTACAGGGAGAATTTACCCCCCCCAAAAAAAATGGCCCAATATTACACACTGGTTTTCAGTGGCACACAAGGAGAGACAGATGCCACATACAGGACTGGCACAGAGGTAGACTTGCCAATCTTTATCTCCCACTATTAATTTTTTTTAACAGGGAGAATGTACCAAAAAAAAAAATGGCCCAATATTACACACTGGTTTTCAGTGGCACACAAGGAGAGACAGATGCCACACACAGGACTGGCACAGAGGCAGACTTGCCAATCTTCATCTCCCACTATTAATTTTTTTTTAACAGGGAGAATGTACCAAAAAAAAAATGGCCCAATATTGCACACTGGTTTTCAGTGGCACACAAGGAGAGACAGATGCCACACACAGGACTGGCACAGAGGCAGACTTGCCAATCTTTATCTCTTTATCTCTCACTATTAATTTTTTTTTTACAGGGAGAATTTACCAAAAAAAATGGCCCAATATTACACACTGGTTTTCAGTGGCACACAAGGAGACACAGATGCCACACACAGGACTGGCACAGAGGCAGACTTGCCAATCTTTATCTCCCACTAATATTTTTTTTTTCAACAGGGAGAATGTACCAAAAAAAAAATGGCCCAATATTACACACTGGTTTTCAGTGGCACACAAGATGAGACAGATGCCACACACAGGACTGGCACAGAGGCAGACTTGCCAATCTTTATTTCCCACTATTAATTTTTTTTTTACAGGGGGAATTTACCAAAAAAAAATGGCCCAATATTACACACTGGTTTTCAGTGGCACACAAGGAGAGACAGATACCACACACAGGACTGGCACAGAGGCAGTCTTGCCAATCTTTATTTCCCACTATTAATTTTTTTTTTTACAGGGAGAATTTACCCCCCCAAAAAAATGGCCCAATATTACACACTGGTTTTCAGTGGCACACAAGGAGAGACAGATGCCACACACAGGACTGGCACAGAGGCAGACTTGCCAATCTTTATCTCCGACTATTAATTTTTTTTTTTACAGGGAGAATTTACCCCCCAAAAAAATGGCCCAATATCACACACTGGTTTTCAGTGGCACACAAGGAGAGACAGATGCCACACACAGGACTGGCACAGAGGCAGACTTGCCAATGTTTATCTCCCACTATTATTTTTTTTTTACAGGGAGGATTTACCCCCCCCCAAAAAATGGCCCAATATTACACACTGGTTTTCAGTGGCACACAAGGAGAGACAGATGCCACACACAGTATTGGCACAGAGGCAGACTTGCCAATCTTTATCTCCCACTTTTATTTTTTTTTTTTACAGGGAGAATTTACCCCCCCCAAAATAATGGCCCAATATTACACACTGGTTTTCAGTGGCACACAAGGAGAGACAGATGCCACACACAGGACTGGCACAGAGGCAGACTTGCAAATCTTTATCTCCCACTTTTATTTTTTTTTTTAACAGGGAGAATTTACAAAAAAAAAATGGCCCAATATTACACACTGGTTTTCAGTGGCACACAAGGAGAGACAGATACCACACACAGGACTGGCACAGAGGCAGACTTGCCACTCTTTATTTCCCACTATTAATTTTTTTTTTACAGGGAGAATTTACCCCCCCAAAAAAATGGCCCAATATTACACACTGGTTTTCAGTGGAACACAAGGAGAGACAGATGCCACACACAGGACTGGCACAGAGGCAGACTTGCCAATCTTTATCTCCCACTATTATTTTTTTTTTTACAGGGAGAATTTTCCCCCCCAAAAAATGGCCCAATATCACAAACTGGTTTTCAGTGGCACACAAGGAGAGACAGATGCCACACACAGGACTGGCACAGAGGCAGACTTGCCAATGTTTATCTCCCACTATTATTTTTTTTTAACAGGGAGAATTTACCCCCCCCAAAAAATGGCCCAATATTACACACTGGTTTTCAGTGGCACACAAGGAGAGACAGATGCCACACACAGGACTGGCACAGAGGCAGACTTGCCAATCTTTAGCTCCCACTTTTATTTTTTTTTTTACAGGGAGAATTTACCCCCCCCAAAATAATGGCCCAATATTACACACTGGTTTTCAGTGGCACACAAGGAGAGACAGATGCCACACACAGGACTGGCACAGAGGCAGACTTGCCAATCTTTATCTCCCACTTTTAATTTTTTTTTTTAACAGGGAGAAATTACAAAAAAAAAAATGGCCCAATATTACACACTGGTTTTCAGTGGCACACAAGGAGAGACAGATACCACACACAGGACTGGCACAGAGGCAGACTTGCCAATCTTTATTTCCCACTATTAATTTTTTTTTTACAGCGAGAATTTACCCCCCCAAAAAAATGGCCCAATATTACACACTGGTTTTCAGTGGAACACAAGGAGAGACAGATGCCACACACAGTACTGGCACAGAGGCAGACTTGCCAATCTTTATCTCCCACTATTATTTTTTTTTTACAGGGAGAATTTACCCCCCCAAAAAATGGCCCAATATCACACACTGGTTTTCAGTGGCACACAAGGAGAGACAGATGCCACACACAGGACTGGCACAGAGGCAGACTTGCCAATCTTTATCTCCCACTATTATTTTTTTTTTTTACAGGGAGAATTTACCCCCCCAAAAAAATGGCATAATATTACACACTGGTTTTCAGTGGCACACAAGGAGAGACAGATGCCACACACAGGACTGGCACAGAGGCAGACTTGCCAATCTTTATCTCCCACTTTTATATTTTTTTTTTACAGGGAGAATTTACCCCCCCCAAAATAATGGCCCAATATTACACACTGGTTTTCAGTGGCACACAAGGAGAGACAGATGCCACACACAGGACTGGCACAGAGGCAGACTTGCCAATCTTTATCTCTTTATCTCTCACTATTAAGTTTTTTTTTTTTACAGGGAGAATTTACCAAAAAAAAATAAAAAAATGGCCCAATATTACACACTGGTTTTCAGTGGCACACAAGGAGACACAGATGCCACACTCAGGACTGGCACAGAGGCAGACTTGCCAATCTTTATCCCACTATTAATTTTTTTTTTTAACAGGGAGAATGTACCAAAAAAAAAAGGCCCAATATTGCACACTGGTTTTCAGTGGCACACAAGGAGAGACAGATGCCACACACAGGACTGGCACAGAGGCAGACTTGCCAATCTTTATCTCCCACTATTAATTTTTTTTTTACAGGGGAAATTTACCAAAAAAAAAATGGCCCAATATTACACACTGGTTTTCAGTGGCACACAAGGAGAGACAGATGCCACACACTGGACTGGCACAGAGGCAAACTTGCCAATCTTTATCTCCCACTATTAATTTTTTTTTTACAGGGAGAATTTACCAAAATAAAAAATGGCCCAATATTACACACTGGTTTTCAGTGGCACACAAGGAGAGAGAGATGCCACACACAGGACTGGCACAGAGGCAGACTTGCCAATCTTTATCTCCCACTTTTATTTTTTTTTTTTACAGGGAGAATTTACAAAAAAAAAAAATGGCCCAATATTACACACTGGTTTTCAGTGGCACACAAGGAGAGACAGATGCCACACACAGGACTGGCACAGAGGCAGACTTGCCGATCTTTATCTCCCACTTTTATTTTTTTTTTTTACAGGGAGAATTTACCCCCCCAAAAAAATGGCCCAATATTACACACTGGTTTTCAGCGGCACACAAGGAGAGACAGATGCCACACACAGGACTGGCACAGAGGCAGAATTGCCAATCTTTATCTCTTTATCTCTCACTATTAATTTTTTTTTTTACAGGGAGAATTTACCAAAAAAAAATAAAAAAATGGCCCAATATTACACACTGGTTTTCAGTGGCACACAAGGAGACACAGATGCCACACTCAGGACTGGCACAGAGGCAGACTTGCCAATCTTTATCTCCCACTATTAATTTTTTTTTAACAGGGAGAATGTACAAAAAAAAAATGGCCCAATATTACACACTGGTTTTCAGTGGCACACAAGGAGAGACAGATGCCACACACAGGACTGGCACAGAGGCAGACTTGCCAATCTTTATCTCCCACTATTAATTTTTTTTTTACAGGGGGAATTTACCAAAAAAAATGGCCCAATATTACACACTGGTTTTCAGTGGCACACAAGGAGAGACAGATGCCACACACAGGACTGGCACAGAGGCAAACTTGCCAATCTTTATCTCCCACTATTAATTTTTTTTTTACAGGGAGAATTTACCAAAATAAAAAATGGCCCAATATTACACACTGGTTTTCAGTGGCACACAAGGAGAGAGAGATGCCACACACAGGACTGGCACAGAGGCAGACTTGCCGATCTTTATCTCCCACTATTATTTTTTTTTTTACAGGGAGAATTTACCTCCCCCAAAAAATGGCCCAATATTACACACTGGTTTTCAGTGGCACACAAGGAGAGACAGATGCCACACACAGGACTGGCACAGAGGCAGACTTGCCAATCTTTATCTCCCACTATTATTATTTTTTTTTACAGGGAGAATTAACCCCCCCAAAAAATGGCCCAATATTACACACTGGTTTTCAGTGGCACACAAGGAGAGACAGATGCCACACACAGGACTGGCACAGAGGCAGACTTGCCAATCTTTTTCTCCCACTATTATTATTTTTTGTTTACAGGGAGAATTCACCCCCCCCAAAAAAATGGCCCAATATTACACACTGGTTTTCAGTGGCACACAAGGAGAGACAGATGCCACACACAGGACTGGCACAGAGGCAGACTTGCCAATCTGTATCTCCCACTTTTAATTTTTTTTTTACAGGGAGAATTTCCCCCCCCAAAAAAATGGCCCAATATTACACACTGGTTTTCAGTGGCACACAAGGAGAGACAGATGCCACATACAGGACTGGCACAGAGGCAGACTTGCCAATCTTTATCTCCCACTATTAATTTTTTTTTAACAGGGAGAATGTACCCAAAAAAAAATGGCCCAATATTACACACTGGTTTTCAGTGGCACACAAGGAGAGACAGATGCCACACACAGGACTGGCACAGAGGCAGACTTGCCAATCTTTATCTCCCACTATTAATTTTTTTTTTACAGGGAGAATTTACCAAAAAAAAATAAAAAAATGGCCCAATATTACACACTGGTTTTCAGTGGCACACAAGGAGACACAGATGCCACACACAGGACTGGCACAGAGGCAGACTTGCCAATCTTTATCTCCCACTAATAATTTTTTTTTTAACGGTGAGAATGTACCAAAAAAAAAAATGGCCCAACATTACACACTGGTTTTCAGTGGCACACAAGATGAGACAGATGCCACACACAGGACTGGCACAGAGGCAGACTTGCCAATCTTTATTTCCCACTATTAATTTTTTTTTTACAGGGGGAATTTACCAAAAAAAAAAATGGCCCAATATTACACACTGGTTTTCAGTGGCACACAAGGAGAGACAGATACCACACACAGGACTGGCACAGAGGCAGTCTTGCCAATCTTTATTTCCCACTATTAATTTTTTTTTTTACAGGGAGAATTTACCCCCCCAAAAAATGGCCCAATATTACACACTGGTTTTCAGTGGCACACAAGGAGAGACAGATGCCACACACAGGACTGGCACAGAGGCAGACTTGCCGATCTTTATCTCCCACTATTAATTTTTTTTTTTACAGGGAGTATTTACCCCCCCAAAAATGGCCCAATATCACACACTGGTTTTCAGTGGCACACAAGGAGAGACAGATGCCACACACAGGACTGGCACAGAGGCAGACTTGCCAATGTTTATCTCCCACTATTATTTTTTTTTTTACAGGGAGAATTTACCCCCCCAAAAAAATGGCCCAATATTACACACTGGTTTTCAGTGGCACACAAGGAGAGACAGATGCCACACACAGGACTGGCACAGAGGCAGACTTGCCAATCTTTATCTCCCACTTTTATTTTTATTTTTTTACAGGGAGAATTTACCCCCCCCCAAAATAATGGCCCAATATTACACACTGGTTTTCAGTGGCACACAAGGAGAGACAGATGCCACACACAGGACTGGCACAGAGGCAGACTTGCCAATCTTTATCTCCCACTATTATTTTTTTTTTAACAGGGAGAAATTACAAAAAAAATGGCCCAATATTACACACTGGTTTTCAGTGGCACACAAGGAGAGACAGATACCACACACAGGACTGGCACAGAGGCAGACTTGCCAATCTTTATTTCCCACTATTAATTTTTTTTTTTCAGGGAGAATTTACCCCCCCAAAAAAATGGCCCAATATTACACACTGGTTTTCAGTGGAACACAAGGAGAGACAGATGCCACACACAGGACTGGCACAGAGGCAGACTTGCCAATCTTTATCTCCCACTATTATTTTTTTTTTTTACAGGGAGAATTTACCCCCCAAAAAAATGGCCCAATATCACACACTGGTTTTCAGTGGCACACAAGGAGAGACAGATGCCACACACAGGACTGGCACAGAGGCAGACTTGCCAATGTTTATCTCCCACTATTATTTTTTTTTTTACAGGGAGAATTTACCCCCCCAAAAAATGGCCCAATATTACACACTGGTTTTCAGTGGCACACAAGGAGAGACAGATGCCACACACAGGACTGGCACAGAGGCAGACTTGCCAATCTTTATCTCCCACTTTTATTTTTTTTTTTAACAGGGAGAATTTACTCCCCAAAAAATAATGGCCCAATATTACACACTGGTTTTCAGTGGCACACAAAGAGAGACAGATGCCACACACAGGACTGGCACAGAGGCAGACTTGCCAATCTTTATCTCCCACTTTTATTTATTTTTTTTAACAGGGAGAATTTACAAAAAAAAATGGCCCAATATTACACACTGGTTTTCAGTGGCACACAAGGAGAGACAGATACCACACACAGGACTGGCACAGAGGCAGACTTGCCAATCTTTATTTCCCACTATTAATTTTTTTTTTACAGGGAGAATTTCCCCCCCCCAAAAAAAATGGCCCAATATTACACACTGGTTTTCAGTGGAATACAAGGAGAGACAGATGCCACACACAGGACTGGCACAGAGGCAGACTTGCCAATCTTTATCTCCCACTATTATTTTTTTTTTACAGGGAGAATTTACCCCCCAAAAAAATGGCCCAATATCACACACTGGTTTTCAGTGGCACACAAGGAGAGACAGATGCCACACACAGGACTGGCACAGAGGCAGACTTGCCAATCTTTATCTCCCACTATTATTATTTTTTTACAGGGAGAATTTACCCCCCCCAAAAAATGGCCCAATATTACACACTGGTTTTCAGTGGCACACAAGGAGAGACAGATGCCACACACAGGACTGGCACAGAGGCAGACTTGCCAATCTTTATCTCCCACTTTTATTTTTTTTTTTACAGGGAGAATTTACCCCCCCCAAAATAATGGCCCAATATTACACACTGGTTTTCAGTGGCACACAAGAAGAGACAGATGCCACACACAGGACTGGCACAGAGGCAGACTTGCCAATCTTTATCTCCCACTATTAATTTTTTTTTTACAGGGGGAATTTACCAAAAAAAAATGGCCCAATATTACACACTGGTTTTCAGTGGCACACAAGGAGAGACAGATGCCACACACAGGACTGGCACAGAGGCAAACTTGCCAATCTTTATCTCCCACTATTAATTTTTTTTTTACAGGGAGAATTTACCAAAATAAAAAATGGCCCAATATTACACACTGGTTTTCAGTGGCACACAAGGAGAGAGAGATGCCACACACAGGACTGGCACAGAGGCAGACTTGCCGATCTTTATATCCCACTATTAATTTTTTTTTACTAGGAGAATTTACCTCCCCCCAAAAATGGCCCAATATTACACACTGGTTTTCAGTGGCACACAAGGAGAGACAGATGCCACACACAGGACTGGCACAGAGGCAGACTTGCCAATCTTTATCTCCCACTATTATTATTTTTTTTTTACAGGGAGAATTAACCCCCCCAAAAAATGGCCCAATATTACACACTGGTTTTCAGTGGCACACAAGGAGAGACAGATGCCACACACAGGACTGGCACAGAGGCAGACTTGCCAATCTTTTTCTCCCACTATTATTATTTTTTTTTTACAGGGAGAATTAACCCCCCCCAAAAAAATGGCCCAATATTACACACTGGTTTTCAGTGGCACACAAGGAGAGACAGATGCCACACACAGGACTGGCACAGAGGCAGACTTGCCAATCTGTATCTCCCACTTTTATTTTTTTTTTTACAGGGAGAATTTACCCCCCCCCAAAAAATGGCCCAATATTACACACTGGTTTTCAGTGGCACACAAGGAGAGACAGATGCCACATACAGGACTGGCACAGAGGTAGACTTGCCAATCTTTATCTCCCACTATTAATTTTTTTTAACAGGGAGAATGTACCAAAAAAAAAATGGCCCAATATTACACACTGGTTTTCAGTGGCACACAAGGAGAGACAGATGCCACACACAGGACTGGCACAGAGGCAGACTTGCCAATCTTCATCTCCCACTATTAATTTTTTTTTAACAGGGAGAATGTACCAAAAAAAAAATGGCCCAATATTGCACACTGGTTTTCAGTGGCACACAAGGAGAGACAGATGCCACACACAGGACTGGCACAGAGGCAGACTTGCCAATCTTTATCTCTTTATCTCTCACTATTAATTTTTTTTTTACAGGGAGAATTTACCAAAAAAAATGGCCCAATATTACACACTGGTTTTCAGTGGCACACAAGGAGACACAGATGCCACACACAGGACTGGCACAGAGGCAGACTTGCCAATCTTTATCTCCCACTAATATTTTTTTTTTCAACAGGGAGAATGTACCAAAAAAAAAATGGCCCAATATTACACACTGGTTTTCAGTGGCACACAAGATGAGACAGATGCCACACACAGGACTGGCACAGAGGCAGACTTGCCAATCTTTATTTCCCACTATTAATTTTTTTTTTACAGGGGGAATTTACCAAAAAAAAATGGCCCAATATTACACACTGGTTTTCAGTGGCACACAAGGAGAGACAGATACCACACACAGGACTGGCACAGAGGCAGTCTTGCCAATCTTTATTTCCCACTATTAATTTTTTTTTTTACAGGGAGAATTTACCCCCCCAAAAAAATGGCCCAATATTACACACTGGTTTTCAGTGGCACACAAGGAGAGACAGATGCCACACACAGGACTGGCACAGAGGCAGACTTGCCAATCTTTATCTCCGACTATTAATTTTTTTTTTTACAGGGAGAATTTACCCCCCAAAAAAATGGCCCAATATCACACACTGGTTTTCAGTGGCACACAAGGAGAGACAGATGCCACACACAGGACTGGCACAGAGGCAGACTTGCCAATGTTTATCTCCCACTATTATTTTTTTTTTACAGGGAGGATTTACCCCCCCAAAAAAAATGGCCCAATATTACACACTGGTTTTCAGTGGCACACAATGAGAGACAGATGCCACACACAGGACTGGCACAGAGGCAGACTTGCCAATCTTTATCTCCCACTTTTATTTATTTTTTTTACAGGGAGAATTTACCCCCCCCAAAATAATGGCCCAATATTACACACTGGTTTTCAGTGGCACACAAGGAGAGACAGATGCCACACACAGGACTGGCACAGAGGCAGACTTGCAAATCTTTATCTCCCACTTTTATTTTTTTTTTTAACAGGGAGAATTTACAAAAAAAAAATGGCCCAATATTACACACTGGTTTTCAGTGGCACACAAGGAGAGACAGATACCACACACAGGACTGGCACAGAGGCAGACTTGCCACTCTTTATTTCCCACTATTAATTTTTTTTTTACAGGGAGAATTTACCCCCCCAAAAAAATGGCCCAATATTACACACTGGTTTTCAGTGGAACACAAGGAGAGACAGATGCCACACACAGGACTGGCACAGAGGCAGACTTGCCAATCTTTATCTCCCACTATTATTTTTTTTTTTACAGGGAGAATTTTCCCCCCCAAAAAATGGCCCAATATCACAAACTGGTTTTCAGTGGCACACAAGGAGAGACAGATGCCACACACAGGACTGGCACAGAGGCAGACTTGCCAATGTTTATCTCCCACTATTATTTTTTTTTAACAGGGAGAATTTACCCCCCCCAAAAAATGGCCCAATATTACACACTGGTTTTCAGTGGCACACAAGGAGAGACAGATGCCACACACAGGACTGGCACAGAGGCAGACTTGCCAATCTTTAGCTCCCACTTTTATTTTTTTTTTTACAGGGAGAATTTACCCCCCCCCAAAATAATGGCCCAATATTACACACTGGTTTTCAGTGGCACACAAGGAGAGACAGATGCCACACACAGGACTGGCACAGAGGCAGACTTGCCAATCTTTATCTCCCACTTTTAATTTTTTTTTTTAACAGGGAGAAATTACAAAAAAAAAAATGGCCCAATATTACACACTGGTTTTCAGTGGCACACAAGGAGAGACAGATACCACACACAGGACTGGCACAGAGGCAGACTTGCCAATCTTTATTTCCCACTATTAATTTTTTTTTTACAGCGAGAATTTACCCCCCCCAAAAAATGGCCCAATATTACACACTGGTTTTCAGTGGAACACAAGGAGAGACAGATGCCACACACAGGACTGGCACAGAGGCAGACTTGCCAATCTTTATCTCCCACTATTATTTTTTTTTTACAGGGAGAATTTACCCCCCCAAAAAATGGCCCAATATCACACACTGGTTTTCAGTGGCACACAAGGAGAGACAGATGCCACACACAGGACTGGCACAGAGGCAGACTTGCCAATCTTTATCTCCCACTATTATTTTTTTTTTTTACAGGGAGAATTTACCCCCCCCAAAAAATGGCATAATATTACACACTGGTTTTCAGTGGCACACAAGGAGAGACAGATGCCACACACAGGACTGGCACAGAGGCAGACTTGCCAATCTTTATCTCCCACTTTTATATTTTTTTTTTACAGGGAGAATTTACCCCCCCCAAAATAATGGCCCAATATTACACACTGGTTTTCAGTGGCACACAAGGAGAGACAGATGCCACACACAGGACTGGCACAGAGGCAGACTTGCCAATCTTTATCTCTTTATCTCTCACTATTAAGTTTTTTTTTTTTACAGGGAGAATTTACCAAAAAAAAATAAAAAAATGGCCCAATATTACACACTGGTTTTCAGTGGCACACAAGGAGACACAGATGCCACACTCAGGACTGGCACAGAGGCAGACTTGCCAATCTTTATCCCACTATTAATTTTTTTTTTAACAGGGAGAATGTACCAAAAAAAAAAGGCCCAATATTGCACACTGGTTTTCAGTGGCACACAAGGAGAGACAGATGCCACACACAGGACTGGCACAGAGGCAGACTTGCCAATCTTTATCTCCCACTATTAATTTTTTTTTTACAGGGGAAATTTACCAAAAAAAAAATGGCCCAATATTACACACTGGTTTTCAGTGGCACACAAGGAGAGACAGATGCCACACACTGGACTGGCACAGAGGCAAACTTGCCAATCTTTATCTCCCACTATTAATTTTTTTTTTACAGGGAGAATTTACCAAAATAAAAAATGGCCCAATATTACACACTGGTTTTCAGTGGCACACAAGGAGAGAGAGATGCCACACACAGGACTGGCACAGAGGCAGACTTGCCAATCTTTATCTCCCACTATTATTATTTTTTTTTTACAGGGAGAATTAACCCCCCCAAAAAATGGCCCAATATTACACACTGGTTTTCAGGGGCACACAAGGAGAGACAGATGCCACACACAGGACTGGCACAGAGGCAGACTTGCCGATCTTTATCTCCCACTATTATTTTTTATTTTACAGGGAGAATTTACCCCCCCCAAAAAATGGCCCAATATTACACACTGGTTTTCAGTGGCACACAAGGAGAGACAGATGCCACACACAGGACTGGCACAGAGGCAGACTTGCCAATCTTTATCTCTTTATCTCTCACTATTAATTTTTTTTTTTTACAGGGAGAATTTACCAAAAAAATAAAAAATGGCCCAATATTACACACTGGTTTTCAGTGGCACACAAGGAGAGACAGATGCCACACACAGGACTGGCACAGAGGCAGACTTGCCAATCTTTATCTCTTTATCTCTCACTATTAATTTTTTTTTACAGGGAGAATTTACCAAAAAAAATAAAAAAATGGCCCAATATTACACACTGGTTTTCAGTGGCACACAAGGAGAGACAGATGCCACACACAGGACTGGCACAGAGGCAGACTTGCCAATCTTTATCTCCCACTAATAATTTTTTTTTTAACAGGGAGAATGTACCAAAAAAAAAATGGCCCAATATTACACACTGGTTTTCAGTGGCACACAAGATGAGACAGATGCCACACACAGGACTGGCACAGAGGCAAACTTGCCAATCTTTATCTCCCACTATTAATTTTTTTTTACAGGGAGAATTTACCAAAATAAAAAATGGCCCAATATTACACACTGGTTTTCAGTGGCACACAAGGAGAGAGAGATGCCACACACAGGACTGGCACAGAGGCAGACTTGCCAATCTTTATCTCCCACTATTATTATTTTTTTTTTACAGGGAGAATTAACCCCCCCAAAAAATGGCCCAATATTACACACTGGTTTTCAGTGGCACACAAGGAGAGACAGATGCCACACACAGGACTGGCACAGAGGCAGACTTGCCAATCTTTTTCTCCCACTATTATTATTTTTTTTTTACAGGGAGAATTAACCCCCCCAAAAAAAAATGGCCCAATATTACACACTGGTTTTCAGTGGCACACAAGGAGAGACAGATGCCACACACAGGACTGGCACAGAGGCAGACTTGCCAATCTGTATCCCCCACTGTTAATTTTTTTTTTACAGGGAGAATTTACCCCCCCAAAAAAATGGCCCAATATTACACACTGGTTTTCAGTGGCACACAAGGAGAGACAGATGCCACATACAGGACTGGCACAGAGGCAGACTTGCCAATCTTTATCTCCCACTATTATTTTTTTTTTTAACAGGGAGAATTTACAAAAAAAAAAATGGCCCAATATTACACACTGGTTTTCAGGGGCACACAAGGAGAGACAGATGCCACACACAGGACTGGCACAGAGGCAGACTTGCCGATCTTTATCTCCCACTATTATTTTTTTTTTACAGGGAGAATTTACCCCCCCAAAAAAATGGCCCAATATTACACACTGGTTTTCAGTGGCACACAAGGAGAGACAGATGCCACACAAAGGACTGGCACAGAGGCAGACTTGCCAATCTTTATCTCTTTATCTCTCACTATTAATTTTTTTTTTTACAGGGAGAATTTACCAAAAAAAATAAAAAAATGGCCCAATATTACACACTGGTTTTCAGTGGCACACAAGGAGAGACAGATGCCACACACAGGACTGGCACAGAGGCAGACTTGCCAATCTTTATCTCTTTATCTCTCACTATTAATTTTTTTTACAGGGAGAATTTACCAAAAAAAATAAAAAAATGGCCCAATATTACACACTGGTTTTCAGTGGCACACAAGGAGAGACAGATGCCACACACAGGACTGGCACAGAGGCAGACTTGCCAATCTTTTTCTCCCACTATTATTATTTTTTTTTTACAGGGAGAATTAACCCCCCCCCAAAAAATGGCCCAATATTACACACTGGTTTTCAGTGGCACACAAGGAGAGACAGATGCCACACACAGGACTGGCACAGAGGCAGACTTGCCAATCTGTATCCCCCACTTTTAATTTTTTTTTTACAGGGAGAATTTACCCCCCCCCAAAAATGGCCCAATATTACACACTGGTTTTCAGTGGCACACAAGGAGAGACAGATGTCACATACAGGACTGGCACAGAGGCAGACTTGCCAATCTTTATCTCCCACTATTATTATTTTTTTTAACAGGGAGAATTTACAAAAAAAAAAATGGCCCAATATTACACACTGGTTTTCAGGGGCACACAAGGAGAGACAGATGCCACACACAGGACTGGCACAGAGGCAGACTTGCCGATCTTTATCTCCCACTATTATTTTTTTTTTTACAGGGAGAATTTACCCCCCCCAAAAAATGGCCCAATATTACACACTGGTTTTCAGTGGCACACAAGGAGAGACAGATGCCACACACAGGACTGGCACAGAGGCAGACTTGCCAATCTTTATCTCTTTATCTCTCACTATTAATTTTTTTTTACAGGGAGAATTTACCAAAAAAAATAAAAAAATGGCCCAATATTACACACTGGTTTTCAGTGGCACACAAGGAGAGACAGATGCCACACACAGGACTGGCACAGAGGCAGACTTGCCAATCTTTATCTCCCACTAATAATTTTTTTTTTAACAGGGAGAATGTACCAAAAAAAAAATGGCCCAATATTACACACTGGTTTTCAGTGGCACACAAGATGAGACAGATGCCACACACAGGACTGGCACAGAGGCAGACTTGCCAATCTTTATTTCCCACTATTATTTTTTTTTTTACAGGGGGAATTTACCAAAAAAAAAAAATGGCCCAATATTACACACTGGTTTTCAGTGGCACACAAGGAGAGACAGATGCCACACACAGGACTGGCACAGAGGCAGACTTGCCGATCTTTATCTCCCACTATTATTTTTTTTTTTACAAGGAGAATTTACCCCCCCAAAAAAATGGCCCAATATTACACACTGGTTTTCAGTGGCACACAAGGAGAGACAGATGCCACACACAGGACTGGCACAAAGGCAGACTTGCCAATCTTTATCTCTTTATCTCTCACTATTAATTTTTTTTTTTACAGGGAGAATTTACCAAAAAAAATAAAAAAATGGCCCAATATTACACACTGGTTTTCAGTGGCACACAAGGAGACACAGATGCCACACTCAGGACTGGCACAGAGGCAGACTTGCCAATCTTTATCTCCCACTATTAATTTTTTTTTTAACAGGGAGAATGTACCAAAAAAAAAATGGCCCAATATTACACACTGGTTTTCAGTGGCACACAAGGAGAGACAGATGCCACACACAGGACTGGCACAGAGGCAGACTTGCCAATCTTTATCTCCCACTATTAATTTTTTTTTACAGGGGGAATTTACCAAAAAAAAATGGCCCAATATTACACACTGGTTTTCAGTGGCACACAAGGAGAGACAGATGCCACAAACAGGACTGGCATAGAGGCAAACTTGCCAATCTTTATCTCCCACTATTAATTTTTTTTTTACAGGGAGAATTTACCAAAATAAAAAATGGCCCAATATTACACACTGGTTTTCAGTGGCACACAAGGAGAGACAGATGCCACACACAGGACTGGCACAGAGGCAGACTTGCCAATCTTTATCTCTTTATCTCTCACTATTAATTTTTTTTTTTACAGGGAGAATTTACCAAAAAAAATAAAAAAATGGCCCAATATTACACACTGGTTTTCAGTGGCACACAAGGAGAGACAGATGCCACACACAGGACTGGCACAGAGGCAGACTTGCCAATCTTTATCTCTTTATCTCTCACTATTAATTTTTTTTTACAGGGAGAATTTACCAAAAAAAATAAAAAAATGGCCCAATATTACACACTGGTTTTCAGTGGCACACAAGGAGAGACAGATGCCACACACAGGACTGGCACAGAGGCAGACTTGCCAATCTTTTTCTCCCACTATTATTATTTTTTTTTTACAGGGAGAATTAACCCCCCCCAAAAAAATGGCCCAATATTACACACTGGTTTTCAGTGGCACACAAGGAGAGACAGATGCCACACACAGGACTGGCACAGAGGCAGACTTGCCAATCTGTATCCCCCACTTTTAATTTTTTTTTTACAGGGAGAATTTACCCCCCCCCAAAAATGGCCCAATATTACACACTGGTTTTCAGTGGCACACAAGGAGAGACAGATGTCACATACAGGACTGGCACAGAGGCAGACTTGCCAATCTTTATCTCCCACTATTATTATTTTTTTTAACAGGGAGAATTTACAAAAAAAAAAATGGCCCAATATTACACACTGGTTTTCAGGGGCACACAAGGAGAGACAGATGCCACACACAGGACTGGCACAGAGGCAGACTTGCCGATCTTTATCTCCCACTATTATTTTTTTTTTTACAGGGAGAATTTACCCCCCCCAAAAAATGGCCCAATATTACACACTGGTTTTCAGTGGCACACAAGGAGAGACAGATGCCACACACAGGACTGGCACAGAGGCAGACTTGCCAATCTTTATCTCTTTATCTCTCACTATTAATTTTTTTTTACAGGGAGAATTTACCAAAAAAAATAAAAAAATGGCCCAATATTACACACTGGTTTTCAGTGGCACACAAGGAGAGACAGATGCCACACACAGGACTGGCACAGAGGCAGACTTGCCAATCTTTATCTCCCACTAATAATTTTTTTTTTAACAGGGAGAATGTACCAAAAAAAAAATGGCCCAATATTACACACTGGTTTTCAGTGGCACACAAGATGAGACAGATGCCACACACAGGACTGGCACAGAGGCAGACTTGCCAATCTTTATTTCCCACTATTAATTTTTTTTTTACAGGGGGAATTTACCAAAAAAAAAAAATGGCCCAATATTACACACTGGTTTTCAGTGGCACACAAGGAGAGACAGATGCCACACACAGGACTGGCACAGAGGCAGACTTGCCGATCTTTATCTCCCACTATTATTTTTTTTTTTACAAGGAGAATTTACCCCCCCAAAAAAATGGCCCAATATTACACACTGGTTTTCAGTGGCACACAAGGAGAGACAGATGCCACACACAGGACTGGCACAAAGGCAGACTTGCCAATCTTTATCTCTTTATCTCTCACTATTAATTTTTTTTTTTACAGGGAGAATTTACCAAAAAAAATAAAAAAATGGCCCAATATTACACACTGGTTTTCAGTGGCACACAAGGAGACACAGATGCCACACTCAGGACTGGCACAGAGGCAGACTTGCCAATCTTTATCTCCCACTATTAATTTTTTTTTTAACAGGGAGAATGTACCAAAAAAAAAATGGCCCAATATTACACACTGGTTTTCAGTGGCACACAAGGAGAGACAGATGCCACACACAGGACTGGCACAGAGGCAGACTTGCCAATCTTTATCTCCCACTATTATTATTTTTTTTTTACAGGGAGAATTAACCCCCCCAAAAAATGGCCCAATATTACACGCTGGTTTTCAGTGGCACACAAGGAGAGACAGATGCCACACACAGGACTGGCACAGAGGCAGACTTGCCAATCTTTTTCTCCCACTATTATTATTTTTTTTTACAGGGAGAATTAACCCCCCCCAAAAAATGGCCCAATATTACACACTGGTTTTCAGTGGCACACAAGGAGAGACAGATGCCACACACAGGACTGGCACAGAGGCAGACTTGCCAATCTGTATCTCCCACTTTTAATTTTTTTTTTACAGGGAGAATTTACCCCCCCCAAAAAAAATGGCCCAATATTACACACTGGTTTTCAGTGGCACACAAGGAGAGACAGATGCCACATACAGGACTGGCACAGAGGCAGACTTGCCAATCTTTATCTCCCACTATTATTTTTTTTTTTAACAGGGAGAATTTACAAAAAAAAAATGGCCCAATATTACACACTGGTTTTCAGTGGCACACAAGGAGAGACAGATGCCACACACAGGACTGGCACAGAGGCAGACTTGCCGATCTTTATCTCCCACTATTATTTTTTTTTTACAGGGAGAATTTACCCCCCCCAAAAAAAATGGCCCAATATTACACACTGGTTTTCTGTGGCACACAAGGAGAAACAGATGCCACACACAGGACTGGCACAGAGGCAGACTTGCCAATCTTTATCTCTTTATCTCTCACTATTAATTTTTTTTTTTACAGGGAGAATTTACCAAAAAAAATAAAAAAATGGCCCAATATTACACACTGGTTTTCAGTGGCACACAAGGAGACACAGATGCCGCACACAGGACTGGCACAGAGGCAGACTTGCCAATCTTTATCTCCCACTATTAATTTTTTTTAACAGGGAGAATGTACCAAAAAAAAAAATGGCCCAATATTACACACTGGTTTTCAGTGGCACACAAGGAGAGACAGATGCCACACACAGTACTGGCACAGAGGCAGACTTGCCAATCTTTATCTCCCACTATTAATTTTTTTTTAACAGGGAGAATGTACCAAAAAAAAAATGGCCCAATATTACACACTGGTTTTCAGTGGCACACAAGGAGAGACAGATGCCACACACAGGACTGGCACAGAGGCAGACTTGCCAATCTTTATCTCTTTATCTCTCACTATTAATTTTTTTTTTTACAGGGAGAATTTACCAAAAAAAATAAAAAAATGGCCCAATATTACACACTGGTTTTCAGTGGCACACAAGGAGACACAGATGCCACACACAGGACTGGCACAGAGGCAGACTTGCCAATCTTTATCTCCCACTAATAATTTTTTTTTAACAGGGAGAATGTACCAAAAAAAAAAATGGCCCAATATTACACACTGGTTTTCTGTGGCACACAAGATGAGACAGATGCCACACACAGGACTGGCACAGAGGCAGACTTGCCAAACTTTATTTCCCACTATTAATTTTTTTTTTACAGGGGGAATTTACCAAAAAAAAAAAATGGCCCAATATTACACACTGGTTTTCAGTGGCACACAAGGAGAGACAGATGCCACACACAGGACTGGCACAGAGGCAGACTTGCCGATCTTTATCTCCCACTATTATTTTTTTTTTTACAGGGAGAATTTACCCCCCCAAAAAAATGGCCCAATATTACACACTGGTTTTCAGTGGCACACAAGGAGAGACAGATGCCACACACAGGACTGGCACAGAGGCAGACTTGCCAATCTTTATCTCTTTATCTCTCACTATTAATTTTTTTTTTTTACAGGGAGAATTTACCAAAAAAAAATAAAAAAATGGCCCAATATTACACACTGGTTTTCAGTGGCACACAAGGAGACACAGATGCCACACTCAGGACTGGCACAGAGGCAGACTTGCCAATCTTTATCTCCCACTATTAATTTTTATTTTAACAGGGAGAATGTACCAAAAAAAAATGGCCCAATATTACACACTGGTTTTCAGTGGCACACAAGGAGAGACAGATGCCACACACAGGACTGGCACAGAGGCAGACTTGCCAATCTTTATCTCCCACTATTAATTTTTTTTTTACAGGGGGAATTTACCAAAAAAAATGGCCCAATATTACACACTGGTTTTCAGTGGCACACAAGGAGAGACAGATGCCACACACAGGACTGGCACAGAGGCAAACTTGCCGATCTTTATCTCCCACTATTATTTTTTTTTTTACAGGGAGAATTTACCAAAATAAAAAATGGCCCAATATTACACACTGGTTTTCAGTGGCACACAAGGAGAGAGAGATGCCACACACAGGACTGGCACAGAGGCAGACTTGCCGATCTTTATCTCCCACTATTAATTTTTTTTTTACAGGGAGAATTTACCTCCCCCAAAAAATGGCCCAATATTACACACTGGTTTTCAGTGGCACACAAGGAGAGACAGATGCCACACACAGGACTGGCACAGAGGCAGACTTGCCAATCTTTATCTCCCACTATTATTATTTTTTTTTTACAGGGAGAATTAACCCCCCCAAAAAATGGCCCAATATTACACACTGGTTTTCAGTGGCACACAAGGAGAGACAGATGCCACACACAGGACTGGCACAGAGGCAGACTTGCCAATCTTTATCTCCCACTATTAATCTTTTTTTAACAGGGAGAATGTACCAAAAAACAAATGGCCCAATATTACACACTGGTTTTCAGTGGCACACAAGGAGAGACAGATGTCACACACAGGACTGGCACAGAGGCAGACTTGCCGATCTTTATCTCCCACTATTATTTTTTTTTACAGGGAGAATTTACACCCCCAAAAAAATGGCCCAATATTACACACTGGTTTTCAGTGGCACACAAGGAGAGACAGATGCCACAAACAGGACTGGCATAGAGGCAAACTTGCCAATCTTTATCTCCCACTATTAATTTTTTTTTTACAGGGAGAATTTACCAAAATAAAAAATGGCCCAATATTACACACTGGTTTTCAGTGGCACACAAGGAGAGAGAGATGCCACACACAGGACTGGCACAGAGGCAGACTTGCCGATCTTTATCTCCCTATTAATTTTTTTTTTACAGGGAGAATTTACCTCCCCCCAAAAATAGCCCAATATTACACACTGGTTTTCAGTGGCACACAAGGAGAGACAGATGCCACACACAGGACTGGCACAGAGGCAGACTTGCCAATCTTTATCTCCCACTATTATTATTTTTTTTTTACAGGGAGAATTAACCCCCCCAAAAAATGGCCCAATATTACACACTGATTTTCAGTGGCACACAAGGAGAGACAGATGCCACACACAGGACTGGCACAGAGGCAGACTTGCCAATCTTTTTCTCCCACTATTATTATTTTTTTTTACAGGGAGAATTAACCCCCCCCCAAAAAATGGCCCAATATTACACACTGGTTTTCAGTGGCACACAAGGAGAGACAGATGCCACACACAGGACTGGCACAGAGGCAGACTTGCCAATCTGTATCTCCCACTTTTAATTTTTTTTTTACAGGGAGAATTTACCCCCCCCAAAAAAAATGGCCCAATATTACACACTGGTTTTCAGTGGCACACAAGGAGAGACAGATGCCACACACAGGACTGGCACAGAGGCAGACTTGCCGATCTTTATCTCCCACTATTATTTTTTTTTTACAGGGAGAATTTACCCCCCCCAAAAAAATGGCCCAATATTACACACTGGTTTTCTGTGGCACACAAGGAGAAACAGATGCCACACACAGGACTGGCACAGAGGCAGACTTGCCAATCTTTATCTCTTTATCTCTCACTATTAATTTTTTTTTTTACAGGGAGAATTTACCAAAAAAAATAAAAAAATGGCCCAATATTACACCCTGGTTTTCAGTGGCACACAAGGAGACACAGATGCCGCACACAGGACTGGCACAGAGGCAGACTTGCCAATCTTTATCTCCCACTATTAATTTTTTTTAACAGGGAGAATGTACCAAAAAAAAAAATGGCCCAATATTACACACTGGTTTTCAGTGGCACACAAGGAGAGACAGATGCCACACACAGTACTGGCACAGAGGCAGACTTGCCAATCTTTATCTCCCACTATTAATTTTTTTTTAACAGGGAGAATGTACCAAAAAAAAAATGGCCCAATATTACACACTGGTTTTCAGTGGCACACAAGGAGAGACAGATGCCACACACAGGACTGGCACAGAGGCAGACTTGCCAATCTTTATCTCTTTATCTCTCACTATTAATTTTTTTTTTTACAGGGAGAATTTACCAAAAAAAATAAAAAAATGGCCCAATATTACACACTGGTTTTCAGTGGCACACAAGGAGACACAGATGCCACACACAGGACTGGCACAGAGGCAGACTTGCCAATCTTTATCTCCCACTAATAATTTTTTTTTAACAGGGAGAATGTACCAAAAAAAAAAATGGCCCAATATTACACACTGGTTTTCTGTGGCACACAAGATGAGACAGATGCCACACACAGGACTGGCACAGAGGCAGACTTGCCAAACTTTATTTCCCACTATTAATTTTTTTTTTACAGGGGGAATTTACCAAAAAAAAAAAATGGCCCAATATTACACACTGGTTTTCAGTGGCACACAAGGAGAGACAGATGCCACACACAGGACTGGCACAGAGGCAGACTTGCCGATCTTTATCTCCCACTATTATTTTTTTTTTTACAGGGAGAATTTACCCCCCCCAAAAAATGGCCCAATATTACACACTGGTTTTCAGTGGCACACAAGGAGAGACAGATGCCACACACAGGACTGGCACAGAGGCAGACTTGCCAATCTTTATCTCTTTATCTCTCACTATTAATTTTTTTTTTTTACAGGGAGAATTTACAAAAAAAAAATAAAAAAATGGCCCAATATTACACACTGGTTTTCAGTGGCACACAAGGAGACACAGATGCCACACTCAGGACTGGCACAGAGGCAGACTTGCCAATCTTTATCTCCCACTATTAATTTTTATTTTAACAGGGAGAATGTACCAAAAAAAAATGGCCCAATATTACACACTGGTTTTCAGTGGCACACAAGGAGAGACAGATGCCACACACAGGACTGGCACAGAGGCAGACTTGCCAATCTTTATCTCCCACTATTAATTTTTTTTTTACAGGGGGAATTTACCAAAAAAAATGGCCCAATATTACACACTGGTTTTCAGTGGCACACAAGGAGAGACAGATGCCACACACAGGACTGGCACAGAGGCAAACTTGCCGATCTTTATCTCCCACTATTATTTTTTTTTTTACTGGGAGAATTTACCAAAATAAAAAATGGCCCAATATTACACACTGGTTTTCAGTGGCACACAAGGAGAGAGAGATGCCACACACAGGACTGGCACAGAGGCAGACTTGCCGATCTTTATCTCCCACTATTAATTTTTTTTTTACAGGGAGAATTTACCTCCCCCAAAAAATGGCCCAATATTACACACTGGTTTTCAGTGGCACACAAGGAGAGACAGATGCCACACACAGGACTGGCACAGAGGCAGACTTGCCAATCTTTATCTCCCACTATTATTATTTTTTTTTTACAGGGAGAATTAACCCCCCCAAAAAATGGCCCAATATTACACACTGGTTTTCAGTGGCACACAAGGAGAGACAGATGCAACACACAGGACTGGCACAGAGGCAGACTTGCCCATCTTTATCTCCCACTATTAATCTTTTTTTTAACAGGGAGAATGTACCAAAAAAAAAATGGCCCAATATTACACACTGGTTTTCAGTGGCACACAAGGAGAGACAGATGCCACACACAGGACTGGCACAGAGGCAGACTTGCCAATCTTTATCTCCCACTATTAATTTTTTTTTTACAGGGGGAATTTACCACAAAAAAAAAAATGGCCCAATATTACACACTGGTTTTCAGTGGCACACAAGGAGAGACAGATGCCACACACAGGACTGGCACAGAGGCAGACTTGCCGATCTTTATCTCCCACTATTATTTTTTTTTTTACAGGGAGAATTTACCCCCCCAAAAAATGGCCCAATATTACACACTGGTTTTCACTGGCACACAAGGAGAGACAGATGCCACACACAGGACTGGCACAGAGGCAGACTTGCCAATCTTTATCTCCCACTTTTAATTTTTTTTTTTTACAGGGAGAATTTACCCCCCCAAACAAAAATGGCCCAATATTACACACTGGTTTTCAGTGGCACACAAGGAGAGACAGATGCCACATACAGGTCTGGCACAGAGGCAGACTTGCCAATCTTTATCTCCCACTATTATTTTTTTTTTAACAGGGAGAATTTACCCCCCCAAAAAAAAATGGCCCAATATTACACACTGGTTTTCAGTGGCACACAAGGAGAGACAGATGCCACACACAGGACTGGCACAGAGGCAGACTTGCCAATCTGTATCTCCCACTTTTAATTTTTTTTTTACAGGGAGAATTTACCCCCCCCAAAAAAATGGCCCAATATTACACACTGGTTTTCAGTGGCACACAAGGTGAGACAGATGCCACATACAGGACTTACATTTGAATAAATAAAGTATATATGGATTCTAGACTCCCGATTCTTTAGAATCGGGCTGCTATTTAGTATTGTCATAAATATACATACGCATCTACAATCTGTACAACACAAAAAATAGAGGGTAGAGGGGAATGAAGGTCTCCCAGAATTTAATAGTTAGAGACCACAATAATAATATAAAAAGTGCTCTTGTGCATATTAGATTATTCTGATGCCATCGTTAGCTACAAAATAGATTTACCATGACCTAGTCAAGACATAGCAGACATGAATAGATGCTTTAGATGAATGAGAAATTTCACTAGTTTCTCATAACCGCCAGTTTACAGATTGTCACACATTTTAGACAAAAATCCTGTCAGGGACTACCAGACACAGGCTACTACAACCACAGTGGATTGTTCAACTGAATATATATAACATAATGTGTCCCATGTCTGCATCCCAATATAGCAAACATAAACAGAAGCCTCATGCACATGAACCATTTCACTGGTCTCTCGTGGCTACCGCGCTACACATTATAGCGTTTAGCATAATCTTGCCATGGAATGCCAGGCACAAACTGCTATGGTCAAAATAGTTTACTTATCTGAGTAAATATGACATAATATGTCCCATATCTCCATCCCTACGCGTTTCGCCCCTTCCCGGTACAGGGGCTCATCAGGGGACCATTTGGGATCTAGCAGCAATGGCTTCAGAATGGATGTGAATCACTGGAGGTAATCAAGCTACCCTTATAGACTCCATTACCGTAGTATACCTAAATGATTACCATTTTAGGGAACTTAAATCCATGCCATAATTGGCTGAGGCAGCGGCACTGCTAATACATTCAAAACCGCGCGCTTACCTGTGCCATAAGATGAGACGCACGCCGTCTCATCCTCCAAGCCTCGCTTTGCATATTCCTTCCGGTAGCAAGTCCAACACAGCCTAGTGAAACGCAGATGCTTCTCAGGAAGGTGGACATGCGCAGTGCGTCATGAATGATAAGGCACTCCTAGTCTAGCGCCACACCTCCTCCTGGGACGTAAGTGTGTCTCAGGAATCAAGTAATGCGCAGAGCGTACACTTATAGAACGCTCGCTTGTCTTTGTGGTACATCTCAAGAAGCACCTCCCAGAGCTCGGTTTGTATTACAGCCCTGATGTGAGGCTTGGAATAGGGCTTGCCATGCGTCTCCATAATCAGGATTAAACAGACAATATTAATGGATATGCATTTAATTATTGAAGATGCCCATAATGGATAAACCTCAGTACATGAGTGTATAAGCCCCTTTATCACTATACACTCATCACAAATTAAGTATTCACATCCAAAATTCTAAGATAAGTTGTTCTGTATATCATGCTATACAATTGAGGGCAACATGCCCAGAACAATGAACGCCCTCAAACTTTAGCTGATGTAGGTACTGCCGCATGGATACCGTTACCCTGCAGCCTATACAAACTATAATCAGTCAAAAATTGGACTAAAAGTGTAATCTACCAGAAATAGAATCCCTATACGTAAAAAGTTTTATATAAAGCAAGTGTAGGTCAACTGCTCATTTAGCCCTCCAGGGCTCATGCTCTCCATCCGGAAGATCCACCTGCATTCTCGCTGAAGGATCTTATTGTCCCAATCCCCCTGTCTGATTGAGAGGTGCACCACCTCAATGATCTTACTGTAAATGTGATACTATCCATATCTCCATTGGGTATGGAGTTGACATGTCGAGCCAACGGGGAGTCTCTTTGGTTTCTTATGTCACCCAGGTGTTCACCTATCCTAACCCGTAGCTGACGTTTCGTTTTTCCCACGTAATCCATGGGGCAAAGACAGGTGCAGACATATATGACTCCCTCTGTTTTGCAGTTTCCAAAATGTCTGTTTTTATATACTCTTTTAGTAACAGAGCTTTTGAATGTACTGGATGGTACAATACATTTGCAGAAACTGCACCGCACTTGAAGGTACCCAGCGATCTGTTAGCTAGCCATGTCTCTTTTATTTTGACGGGATTTTAATGACTTCTTACTACCAAGTCTCTAATGGATCTCCCCTTCCTATATGTGACTGAGGGGTATGGGGAAATCCATTTGTTGAGGTCCGGATCCGTTCTTAGGATACCCCAATGTTTTCTTAGTATACCCATGACCTTTGTCTGCTGGTCATCAAAGGTTCCAATTAGCCTTGTTTTTGAAATTTCACTGTCTCTCACCCATGGGTGAAGCAGTGTAGCTCTATCAATAGTTCTAGCATGATGGCTTGCTTCATCCAATAGAGCTCTAGGATACCCACGGTCAGAGAACCTTTGTTTTAGGTCGCTGGCCTTATTATAGTAATCCTTGTTCTCAGAGCAGTTCCTCCTCAGCCTTAGGAACTGCCCTTTTGGTATCCCGCGCTTTAGCGGGATAGGGTGGTAGCTCTCCCATCTTAATAGGCCATTGGCCGCCGTAGGTTTCCGGAACAGGGTAGTTTTTATTGAGCCATTCTCCTCAATAGATAATTTCACATCTAAAAAGGTGATGTAATTTCCTCCCACCTCATAGGTAAATTTAAGACCTAGTTGATTTTCATTTAAGGACTCCATAAAGGAACGGAAGGTAGGTACATCCCCCGTCCAGAGCACAAGGATGTCATCTATATAGCGACCCCAAAATTGAATACGGGGCCCCCAGATGGCATCCCCATCCCTAAAGACCACCGTGTCCTCCCACCAGCCCAGGAGCAAATTTGCATATGTGGGCGCACAAGGGCTACACATCGCGGTGCCCCTGAGCTGGTGGTAGAACCTCCCATTGAACAGGAAGAAATTATGTCGTAAGATGTACTCCAAAAGCTCCACCACAAGAACATTATGTGGAACAAGATGGTTCCCTCTCATGTTCAAGAAGTGCTCGACTGCTCTCAGCCCCGCCTCATGATGTATACTAGAGTATAGGGCCTCAACATCAATTGAGAACAGTGTCGTACCTGGTTCCACTATGATGCCATCCAGTTTGGTTAGCAGATCAGTTGTGTCTCTTGTGTAGGACGGCAGAGCTACAACGAATGGTCTTAAAATTTGGTCAAGGTAGATGCTGCTGTTCTGGGCCAGGGCATCTATACCCGACACTATTGGTCTACCTCTTAGTGGTGGATAACCCTTATGGATTTTTGGAATTGCATAGAATGTTGCAAAACAGGGTTTTTGGGTAGGAGGAAATTGTATTCATTCTTTGAGATCAGGTAGGCTTCCTGGGCTCTGATTAAAATGTCATTCAATCTTTTTTTATACTCAGGGGAAGGGTCCTGGCGTATGACCTCATATGTGGTCTCATCTGACAGGATGTCCATACACATTTTGACATATTCTGATCTATTCATCAGTACGGTATTACCGCCTTTGTCCGATGGCTTGGAAGGCTTTATTATCAATCAGTCTTTGGGGACAGGGATGCTGTCTGGGGGCCCCATATTCAATTTTGGGGTCGCTATATAGACGATATCCTCATTCTCTGGATGGGGGACGTACTTATCTTCTGTTCCTTTATGGAGTCCTTAATTGAAAATCAACTAGGTCTTAAATTTACCTATGAGGTGGGAGGAAATGACATCACCTTTTTAGATGTGAAATTATCTATTGAGGAGAATGGCTCAATAAAAACTACCCTGTTCCGGAAACCCACGGCGGCCAATGGCCTATTAAGATGGAAGAGCTACCACCCTATCCCGCAAAAGCTCGGGATACCAAAAGGGCAGTTCCTAAGGCTGAGGAGGAACTGCTCTGAGAACAAGGATTACTATCATAAGGCCAGCGACCTAAAACAAAGGTTCTCTGACCGTGGGTATCCCAGAGCTCTATTGGATGAAGCAAGCCATCATGCTAGAACTATTGATAAAGCTACACTGCTTCACCCATGGGTGAGAGACAGTGAAATTTCAAAAACAAGGCTAATTGGCACCTTTGATGACCAGCAGACAAAGGTCATGGGTATACTAAGAAAACATTGGGGTATCCTAAGAACGGATCCGGACCTCAACAAATGGATTTCCCCATACCCCTCAGTCGCATATAGGAAGGGGAGATCCATTAGAGACTTGGTAGTAAGAAGTAATTACAATCCCCCCAAAACAAGAGACTTGGCTAGCTAACAGATCGTTGGGTACCTTCAAGTGCGGTCATTGCAGTTTCTGCAAATGTATTGTACCATCCAGTACATTCCAAAGCTCTGTTACTAAAAGAGTATATAAAAACAGACATTTTGGAAACTGCAAAACAGAGGGAGTCATATATGTCTGCACCTGTCCTTGCCAAATGGATTACGTGGGAAAAACGAAACGTCAGCTATGGGTTAGGATAGGTGAACACCTGGGTGACATAAGAAACAAAAGACATGTCTCGACATGTCAACTCCGTAAACAATGGAGATGTGGATAGTATCACATTTAAAGTAAGATTATCGAGGTGGTGCACCCCTCAATCAGACAGGGGGATTGGGTCAATAAGATCCTTCAGCGAGAATGCAGGTGGATCTTCTGGATGGAGAGTATGAGCCCTGGAGGGCTAAATGAGCAGTTGACCTACACTTGCTTTATATAAAACTTTTTACATATAGGGATTCTATTTCTGGTAGATTAGTCTTTTAGTCCAATTTTTGACTGATTGTATAGGCTGCAGGGTAATAGTATCCATGCGGCAGTACCTACATCAGCTAAAGTTTGAGGGCGTTCATTGTTCTGGGCATGTTGCCCTCAATTGTACAGCATGATATACAGAACAACTTATCTTAGAATTTTGGATGTGAATACTTAATTTGTGATGAATATATAGTGATAAAGGGGCTTATACACTCATGTACTGAGGTTTATTCATTATGGACATCTTCAATAATTAAATGCGTATCCATTAATATTGTCTGTTTAATCCTGATTATGGAGACGCATGGCAAGCCCTATTCCAAACCTCACATCAGGGCTGTAATACAAACCGAGCTCTGGGAGGTGCTTCTTGAGATGTACCACAAAGACAAGCGAGCGTTCTATAAGTGTACGCTCCGCGCATGACTTGATTCCAGAGACACACTTACGTCCCAGGAGGAGGCATGGCGCTAGACTGGGAGTGCCTTGTCATTCATGATGCACTGCGCATGTCCACCTTCCTGAGATGCATCTGCGTTTCACTAGGCTGTGTTGGACTTGCTACCGGAAGGAAAAAGCAAAGCGAGGCTTGGAGGATGAGACGGCGTGCGTCTCATCTTATGGCACAGGTAAGCGCGCGGTTTTGAATGTATTAGCAGCGCCTCTGCCTCAGCCAATTATGGCATGGATTTATCAAGTTCCCTAAAATGGTAATCATTTAGGTATACTACGGTAATGGAGTCTATAAGGGTAGCTGTTGTGAATTTGGTTTCTGGGCTCCCCCGGTGGTTTCTGGTGGTACTGCACTTGTGTGCTTCATCTCCTCTGTTCACCTGTTTCCATCAGGATGTGGGAGTTTTCTATTTAGCCTTGCTCCTCAGTCATTTCTATGCCAGCCAACAATGTTACCAGAAGCCTTTCTGTTGCATGTTCCTGCTCCTAGACTACTATCAGCTAAGTTGGACTTGTAGTCCTAAGTTTGTTTTGCATTTTTGTTCCAGTTCTCTGTGATTGAATATTTCTGAGGCTGGAAGCTCTTGTGAGCTGAAATTGCCACTCTGGTGTCATGAGTTGATATTAGAATCTTAAAGTAATTTCAGGATGGTATTTTGAAAGGGTTTTCAGCTGACCGTGAAGTTCCCTTTTCTGTCTTCCTACTATCTAGTAAGCGGACCTCAATTTGCTAAACCTATCTTCATACTTCGTATGTCAATTTCCTCTAAAATCACCGCCAATATATGTGGGGGCTACTGTCTGCCTTTTGGGGAAAATTTCTCTAGAGGTAAGCCAGGTCTGTATTTTCCTCTGCTAGGGTCAGTCAGTTCTCCGGCTGGCGCTGGGCGTCTAGGGATAAAACGTAGGCATGCTACCCGGCCACTGTTAGTTGTGCGGTAGGTTTAGCTCACGGTCAGCTCGAGTTCCCATCTTCCAAGAGCTAGTCCTTTTGTATGCTTTACTACGTTCTCTTGCCATTGAGAACCATGACAGTTTGGCCGGCCAAGGGTTAAAATAATTGGCAGAAGAAAGGAGAGAAAAGAAGTCTGCAGAGAATTTTTTTTATTTTTTTTCTTTCCTGAGTTTGCTCATTAGTTGATTCACTAGCATCTCTGCTTACTGCGGCCTTCGTCTCTCTCTCCTTCTAATCCTTGAATGGTTCTGATTTCACCTGATTAATATGGATCCTCAGAGTTTAGCTACAGGTTTGGATAATCTCGCTGTGAAGGTTCAAAGTTTACAGGATTTTGTTATTCATGCTCCTATATCTGAACCTAGAATTCCTTTACCTGAATTTTTCTCCGGGGATAGATCTCGCTTCCAGAATTTCAAACATAATTGTAAATTATTTTTGTCTCTGAGATCTCGCTCCGCTGGAGATCCTGCACAGCAGGTCAGGATTGTAATTTCCTTGCTCCGGGGCGACCCTCAGGATTGGGCATTTGCTTTGGCACCAGGGGATCCTGCGTTGCTCAATATGGATGCGTTTTTCCTGGCTTTGGGGTTGCTTTATGAGGAACCTCATTTAGAGATTCAGGCTGAAAAAGCCTTCATGGCCCTGTCTCAAGGGCAAGATGAGGCTGAAATATACTGCCAAAAATTTCGTAAGTGGTCTGTGCTTACTCAGTGGAATGAGTGCGCCCTGGCGGCGAATTTCAGAGAGGGTCTCTCTGATGCCATTAAGGATGTTATGGTGGGGTTCCCTGTGCCTACAGGTCTGAATGAGTCCATGACAATGGCTATTCAGATTGATCGGCGTTTGCGGGAGCGCAAACCTGTGCACCATTTGGCGGTGTCTACTGAGAAGGCGCCAGAGATTATGCAATGTGATAGAATTCTGTCCAGAAGCGAACGACAGAATTTTAGGCGAAAGAATGGGTTATGCTTCTATTGTGGTGATTCAACTCATGTTATATCAGCATGCTCTAAACGTACTAAGAAGGTTGATAAGTCTGTTTCAATTGGCACTTTACAGTCTAAGTTTATTCTATCTGTGACCCTGATTTGCTCTTTATCGTCTATTACCGCGGACGCCTATGTCGACTCTGGCGCCGCTTTGAGTCTTATGGATTGGTCCTTTGCCAAACGCTGTGGGTTTGATTTAGAGCCTCTTAGTCCATGAGCCGGGCCAGATATCGGTACCACCCGGAGTGACTAATTTTCTTTGGTATTTTTAGGTAGATGCATGTCTGTAGTTTATTTTTTGATATGATAGCCCTTACATATACGTAGCTTATTAACCCCTTCAGCCCTAGGCCTATTTGTACCCAAGTGCCTAAGCCAATCTGACCTGTGCCACTTCATGGGCTAATAACTTTGGAACGCTTTCACCTATCCAAGCCATTCTGAGATTGTTTTCTCGTGACATATTGTACTTCACGTCAGTGCTAAATGGGAGTCAATATATTTTACCTTTCTATATAAAAAAATGCTAAATATTCGGAAATTTTGGAAAAATCGGCAATTTTTTAACTTTGAAATTCTCTGCTTTTTACAAAAATACTGATACCCCCCATAATAGTTATTAATTTACACTCCCCACATGTTTACTTCATATTGGCATCATTTTGAAAATGAAACCTTATTGTTTTACGACGTAATAGGGCTTATAGTTTTATGCGCAATTTTTCACATTTACAGCAAAACCCACTTTTCAAAGGACCAAGTCACTTCTGAAGTCACTTTAAGGGGCTTACATAACAGAAACCACCCATAAATTACCCCATTTTGCAAACTACACCCCTCAAGCTGTTCAAAACTCATTTTTAAAAACTGTTAACCCTTTAGGTGTTCCACAGGAATTTTAGCAGAATGAAGGCGAAATTTCAAAATTTCATTTTTTTTCCAGATATTACATTGTAATCCAATTTTACCTGCAACCTAGCAAGGGTTAACGGCAAACCCAAACTTGGTTACCCTAATTCTGCAGTTTATAGAAACACCCCACATGTACTCGTAAACTAAAGTATGGGCACACAGCACAGCTCAACACGGAAGGAGCGCTATGTGGTTTTTGGGTGTCTTCCACACAATCTGTAATCTCCTCTCTATCATAGGGAACAGATTTCAGGATGCAGGCCTTAGAGATCTGTGTGTTGAATCCGGTGTAATCGCTGAAGGATCAGTGTCTGGAGTGATGGACGGCCGGAGGTACAACAGAGCAGTGAGACTACACAAGCTGGTCTATGAAGCACTTATGAGGCTTGCATGGAAAAACTTCCTTCCATGGCTAGAAGAAAACCATGCAAGGGACCTTCACCATCTGGATGAAACACTGAAGAACATCACAAACTTTCGCATCAGTGTGTCGCAGGGATCCTTCGAAAAGCTCTTGGATAATGAATCTTGCACACTTACCCTGAAGCTCTTTCAAGTTTATCTTGAGACCCTCAGAAATGAACAACTCTCAGCATTCTGGATGTCATACTTGGACATGGTCGAGACCATGCTGGCCCTGGTTCGAGCTTCAAGAGAAGGCAACTGGATGCTTCACCTAGGAGCAATCCGACAGATGATACCATGGTGTTTTGCCTATGACAAGGTCAACTATGCCCGATACCTAACCTATTACTATGCCACAATGTCTCGGCTGCCCATAGAACACCCAGAGGTCCATGAATACTTCATGCAAGGTGGCTTTTCGGTCCAGATCGGTAGCAAGAATCCTTTTGGACGAATTCCTGTGGACCAGACCATTGAAGAGACAATCAACAAAGACACCCAGACACCAGGGGGCACAAAAGGCTTCAGCCTCAAAGTTGGAGCTGTTTCCAGGTTCTACCTGACATCAGAGTACCGCAGTATGTACTTGAGGCAGCTGAGGGCCCTGGTAGGCCAACAATATACTGACTTCAGCCATTCAGACCTACAGGTGTCTAGGATTAGAAGAGATGAAGCCGATGTCCAATCTTTCGTTCAACTGCTGGAGACAGGTTGGGTGAACCCCTTCAACAAAGAGCATAATGGTGAACTTATCAGTTTGTCAACAGCGACTGTAGCACCACCAGATGTAGCCAAAGACCTTCAAGGGGCATACAGTATAGGAGAGGATGCATATCAAACATTCAAGGATGAGCGTTTGGGTACCGATAAGCCAACTACATTGTTTCATGACAAGATGACGAAGAACAAACTTAAAACGTTCTCTAACATCCAAATGAAGACACGCAGACAAGGTCTTGGCAAGGAGGTAATTTTGAAGGCTGACAGAAACCTATTTGGCCAGATGATACTTGTAGCTGAGAACAGAAAGCTACAAATGAGTGATGTCTTGACTCATCCCCTGGGTCCATTGCCATGGGCACTTGCCAATGGTGATGGGTCTATCCGCAAGACCAACAAGGCTGCCCTCGCAAGGGAGTTGGAGAGGAATGCTCGTCCTGCAGAAGTGATCCCCGAGCCCTCTGCAACCATCATTGATGGGATGAGCCTGGTTCAGAAACTGAAGGGAAACAATGCAACATTTGGCCAGCTAGCAGGCACAGCAATGAGTCGCGCTATCCATGAGGGTGCTAAGAGCAAGCGCATTGATATTGTCTTTGACGTCTACAAGGAGACATCCATCAAAGATACAGAAAGAGTCAACAGATATGAAGGCACAGGGATCCATTTCAAGAACATTCAACATGGGCACAACATCCAGCAGTGGAAAAAGCTTCTAAGTAGTTCCTCCAACAAGGCAAGTCTCATAAAGTTTCTGGTAGAAGAATGGAAGGCGAAACACCACAGGGAGAAGCTTGAGGAGAAGGAGCTGTATGTCACATGTGAGCAGCTCTGCTTTAAGATCACCAAAGAACAGTGGGAAGAGGCTGCTGACCTTAAGTCAAATCAAGAAGAAGCAGACACACGCCTCCTTCTCCATGCTCTTCATGCAGCAGAATCTGGTTACAAGTCGGTCATCATCACTTCGGAGGATACTGATGTCATGGTCCTGTGTCTGGGCATGTGCCACAAAATCCCATCCCACCTGTTCCAGAAATGCGGTACACAGAACCGGACAAGATTCCTGGATATCACCACTCTGAGCCGAACATTGGGAGGCAGCGTATGTGATTCATTGATTGGTATGCATGCATTTACAGGCTGTGACACCGTCAGTGCATTCGCTGGCCGTGGGAAGATGACGACACTCAAGCAGTTGAAGATGAACAAGACATACCAGGATGCCTTTCAGGAAGTTGGTCGTTCATGGGAAGTGTCTACCGAACTTTTTGAGAAGTTACAGGAAATCACCTGCCACATGTACCTGCCAACTACCCAAACAACTGAGGTAAACAGGCTCCGTTATCAGCTGTTCTGTGCCAGACGTGGAGTGGTAGAGTCAAGTCAACTCCCTCCTTGCCAGGACTGCCTTTTCATGCATGCACTGCGTGCAAACTACCAGGCTGCGATCTGGAGGAGAAGTCTGCAGAGCCAGCCATGGGTTGCAAACCCAACAGACTGCGGTTGGATGATAGATAACGACGGAAAGCTTGTTGTCAAGTGGATGCAAGGGGCACCAGCACCAGAAGCTATTATACAGCTACTGTCCTGCAAGTGTGTGCGGTCATGTGAACTTCCTCAGTGTACTTGCCTCAGCAATGGCCTGAAGTGCACAGACATGTGCAGATTACAGACATGCCAGAACAAGGGTACTGAAGACGAGCCAGTAGAACAACAGTCAGATTCAGAGTCCGATGTTGAAGATATTATGGAGTAACATATATATATATATATATATATATATATATATATATATATATATGCACATGACATGTTCAGTGTGTATTTACATAACTTGGATTAAATTTTGTTACAAATACTACATCTAGTCACTCCGGGTGGTACCGATATCGTCATATTTGGTTCTTGGCTCATGCTAAAATTCCTGTGGAACACCTAAAGGGTTAACAGTTTTTAAAAATGAGTTTTGAACAGCTTGAGGGGTGTAGTTTGCAAAATGGGGTAATTTATGGGTGGTTTCTGTTATGTAAGCCCCTTAAAGTGACTTCAGAAGTGACTTGGTCCTTTGAAAAGTGGGTTTTGCTGTAAATGTGAAAAATTGCGCATAAAACTATAAGCCCTATTACGTCGTAAAACAATAAGGTTTCATTTTCAAAATGATGCCAATATGAAGTAAACATGTGGGGAGTGTAAATTAATAACTATTATGGGGGGTATCAGTATTTTTGTAAAAAGCAGAGAATTTCAAAGTTAAAAAATTGCCGATTTTTCCAAAATTTCCGAATATTTAGCATTTTTTTATATAGAAAGGTAAAATATATTGACTCCCATTTAGCACTGACGTGAAGTACAATATGTCACGAGAAAACAATCTCAGAATGGCTTGGATAGGTGAAAGCGTTCCAAAGTTATTAGCCCATGAAGTGGCACAGGTCAGATTGGCTTAGGCACTTGGGTACAAATAGGCCTAGGGCTGAAGGGGTTAATAAGCTACGTATATGTAAGGGCTATCATATCAAAAAATAAACTACAGACATGCATCTACCTAAAAATACCAAAGAGAATTAGTCACTCCGCTTGGTACCGATATCGTCAAATTTGGTTCTTGGCTCATGGACTATCTGGAAGTTCCTATACCTCTGAAGGGTATTGACTCCACGCCATTGGCTAGTAATAAACCACAATACTGGACACAAGTAACTATGCGTATTAATCCGGATCACCAGGAGATTATTCGCTTCCTTGTGTTGTATAATCTACATGATGTGTTGGTGCTTGGATTGCCATGGCTGCAATCTCATAACCCAGTCCTCGACTGGAAAGCAATGTCTGTGTTAAGCTGGGGATGTCAGGGGACTCATGGGGACGTACCTTTGGTTTCCATTTCGTCATCTATTCCCTCTGAGATTCCGGAATTTTTATCTGATTATCGTGACGTTTTTGAGGAGCCTAAAATTGGTTCACTACCTCCGCACAGAGAGTGCGATTGTACTATAGATCTGATTCCGGGCAGTAAGTTTCCAAAGGGTCGTTTATTTAATCTATCTGTGCCTGAACATGCTGCTATGCGGGAATATATTAAGGAGTCCTTGGAAAAGGGACATATTCGTCCTTCGTCATCTCCCTTAGGAGCCGTTTTTTTCTTTGTATCTAAAAAAGATGGCTCTTTGAGGCCGTGTATTGATTATCGGCTTTTGAATAAAATCACGGTTAAATATCAGTATCCTTTGCCACTGCTTACTGATTTGTTTGCTCGAATAAAGGGGGCCAAGTGGTTCTCTAAGATTGATCTTCGTGGGGCATATAATTTAGTGCGAATTAAGCAGGGGGATGAGTGGAAAACCGCATTTAATACGCCTGAGGGCCATTTTGAGTATTTAGTAATGCCTTTTGGTCTTTCAAATGCCCCTTCAGTCTTTCAGTCCTTTATGCATGACATTTTCCGTGAATATTTGGATAAATTTTTGATTGTGTATCTGGATGATATTTTGATTTTTTCGGATGACTGGGACTCTCATGTCCAACAGGTCAGGAGGGTTTTTTCAGGTTTTGCGCTCCAATTCCTTGTGTGTAAAGGATTCTAAGTGCGTTTTTGGGGTTCAAAAGATTTTGTTTTTGGGGTACATTTTTTCCCCCTCTTCCATTGAGATGGACCCTGTCAAGGTTCAGGCTATTTGTGATTGGACGCAACCCTCTTCTCTTAAGAGCCTTCAGAAGTTTTTGGGCTTTGCTAATTTTTATCGTCGATTTATAACTGGTTTTTCTGATGTCGCTAAACCGTTGACTGATTTGACTAAGAAGGGTGCTGATGTTGCTGAGTGGTCCCCTGCTGCTGTGGAGGCCTTTCGGGAGCTTAAGCGCCGCTTTTCTTCCGCCCCTGTATTGTGTCAGCCTGATGTTACTCTTCCTTTTCAGGTTGAGGTCGACGCTTCAGAAATCGGAGCTGGGGCGGTTTTGTCGCAGAAAAGTTCCGACTGCTCCGTGATGAGACCTTGTGCGTTCTTTTCTCGTAAGTTTTCGCCCGCTGAGCGAAATTATGATATTGGTAATCGGGAGCTCTTGGCTATGAAGTGGGCTTTTGAGGAGTGGCGTCATTGGCTTGAGGGGGCTAGACATCAGGTGGTGGTATTGACCGACCACAAGAATTTGATTTATCTTGAGTCCGCCAGGCGCCTGAATCCTAGACAGGCGCGCTGGTCGTTATTTTTCTCTCGGTTTAATTTTGTGGTTTCTTACCTACCGGGTTCTAAAAATGTGAAGGCGGATGCCCTTTCTAGGAGTTTTGAGCCTGATTCCCCTGGTAATTCTGAACCTACAGGTATCCTTAAGGATGGAGTGATATTATCTGCTGTTTCCCCAGACTTGCGACGGGTCTTGCAGGATTTTCAGGCGGATAGACCTGATCGTTGCCCGCCTGGTAGATTGTTTGTTCCTGATGATTGGACCAGTAGAGTCATCTCGGAGGTCCATTCTTCTGCGTTAGCAGGTCATCCTGGTATCTTTGGTACCAGGGATTTGGTGGCTAGGTCCTTCTGGTGGCCTTCCCTGTCGCGAGATGTGCGAGGTTTTGTGCGGTCTTGTGATGTTTGTGCTCGGGCCAAGCCTTGTTGTTCTCGGGCTAGTGGATTGTTGTTATCCTTGCCTATTCCGAAGAGGCCTTGGACTCACATCTCCATGGATTTTATTTCTGATCTCCCTGTTTCTCAGAAGATGTCTGTCAGCTGGGTGGTGTGTGACCGTTTCTCTAAGATGGTCCATTTGGTTCCCTTGCCTAAATTGCCTTCCTCATCCGAGCTGGTTCCTCTGTTTTTTCAAAATGTGGTGCGCTTGCATGGTATTCCGGAGAATATCGTTTCTGACAGGGGAACCCAATTTGTGTCTAGATTTTGGCGAGCGTTCTGTGCTAGGATGGGCATTGATTTGTCTTTTTCGTCTGCTTTCCACCCTCAGACTAATGGCCAGACCGAGCGAACTAATCAGACCTTGGAGACTTATTTGAGGTGTTTTGTGTCTGCGGATCAGGATGATTGGGTTGCCTTTTTGCCCTTGGCGGAGTTTGCCCTCAATAATCGGGCTAGTTCTGCCACCTTGGTTTCTCCTTTCTTCTGTAATTCGGGGTTTCATCCTCGTTTCTCTTCCGGTCAGGTGGAGTCTTCGGATTGTCCTGGAGTGGATGCTGTGGTGGAGAGGTTGCATCAGATTTGGGGGCATGTGGTGGACAATTTGAAGTTGTCCCAGGAGAAGACTCAGCATTTTGCCAACCGCCGTCGTCGTGTTGGTCCTCGTCTTTGTGTTGGGGACTTGGTGTGGTTATCTTCTCGTTTTGTCCCTATGAAGGTTTCTTCTCCTAAGTTTAAGCCTCGGTTCATCGGCCCGTACAAGATATTGGAGATTCTTAACCCTGTGTCCTTTCGTTTGGACCTCCCTGCTTCTTTTTCTATTCATAATGTCTTCCATCGGTCATTGTTGCGCAGGTATGAGGTACCGGTTGTGCCTTCCGTTGAGCCTCCTGCTCCGGTGTTGGTTGAGGGTGAGTTGGAGTACGTTGTCGAGAAGATCTTGGACTCCCGTGTTTCCAGACGGAGACTTCAGTATCTGGTCAAGTGGAAGGGCTACGGTCAGGAGGATAACTCTTGGGTGACAGCCTCTGATGTTCATGCCTCCGATTTGGTCCGTGCCTTTCATAGGGCTCATCCTGATCGCCCTGGTGGTTCTGGTGAGGGTTCGGTGCCCCCTCCTTGAGGGGGGGTACTGTTGTGAATTTGGTTTCTGGGCTCCCCCGGTGGTTTCTGGTGGTACTGCACTTGTGTGCTTCATCTCCTCTGTTCACCTGTTTCCATCAGGATGTGGGAGTTTTCTATTTAGCCTTGCTCCTCAGTCATTTCTATGCCGGCCAACAATGTTACCAGAAGCCTTTCTGTTGCATGTTCCTGCTCCTAGACTACTATCAGCTAAGTTGGACTTGTAGTCCTAAGTTTGTTTTGCATTTTTGTTCCAGTTCTCTGTGATTGAATATTTCTGAGGCTGGAAGCTCTTGTGAGCTGAAATTGCCACTCTGGTGTCATGAGTTGATATTAGAGTCTTAAAGTAATTTCAGGATGGTATTTTGAAAGGGTTTTCAGCTGACCGTGAAGTTCCCTTTTCTGTCTTCCTACTATCTAGTAAGCGGACCTCAATTTGCTAAACCTATCTTCATACTTCGTATGTCAATTTCCTCTAAAATCACCACCAATATATGTGGGGGCTACTGTCTGCCTTTTGGGGAAAATTTCTCTAGAGGTAAGCCAGGTCTGTATTTTCCTCTGCTAGGGTCAGTCAGTTCTCCGGCTGGCGCTGGGCGTCTAGGGATAAAACGTAGGCATGCTACCCGGCCACTGTTAGTTGTGCGGTAGGTTTAGCTCATGGTCAGCTCGAGTTCCCATCTTCCAAGAGCTAGTCCTTTTGTATGCTTTACTACGTTCTCTTGCCATTGAGAACCATGACAGGTAGCTTGATTACCTCCAGTGATTCACATCCATTCTGAAGCCATTGCTGCTAGATCCCAAATGGTCCCCTGATGAGCCCCTGTACCGGGAAGGGGCGAAACGCGTAGGGATGGAGATATGGGACATATTATGTCATATTTACTCAGATAAGTAAACTATTTTGACCATAGCAGTTTGTGCCTGGTATTCCGTGGCAGGATTATGCTAAACGCTATAATGTGTAGCGCGGTAGCCACGAGAGACCTGTGAAATGGATCATGTGCATGAGGCTTCTGTTTATGTTTGCTATATTGGGATGCAGACATGGGTCACATTATGTTATATATATTCAGTTGAACAATCCACTGTGGTTGTAGTAGCCTGTGTCAGGTAGTCCCTGACAGGATTTTTGTCTAAAATGTGTGACAATCTGTAAACTGGCGGTTATGAGAAACTAGTGAAATTTCTCATTCATCTGAAGCTCCTATTCATGTCTGCTATGTCTTGACTAGGTCATGGTAAATCTATTTTGAAGCTAAGGATGGCAGCAGAATAATCTAATATGCACAAGAGCACTTTTTAGATTATTATTGTGGTCTCTAACTATTCAATTCTGGGAGAGCTTCATTCCCCTCTACCCTCTAGTTTTTGTGTTGTACAGATTGTAGATGCGTATGTATATTTATGACAAAACACAAGAACAATTTAGATCATATTTCTGGTCCTTAAGTGTATATAAGGGTTCTATAGGGTACATCTTATTGTGCATCACTCTGTGCATGTATTATAGCCAGTGCATCAATATATTTTGAAGCTGCTTTTTTATATTTTTTCATTTACTGTATTTTTCCACATTCACAGCGTAACCTAGTTTCTGGTTGTGTGTATGGTGTATGGGTTTGGGCGTGGGTAGACGTCAGGGTCCGACTAGGGCCAGAAGGGACAGCCGACGTTGAGTGGGGGCGCCACATCGAATCTTAAGGTAGCTTCACACTAAGCGACGCTGCAGCGATACAGACAACAATGCCGATCGCTGCAGCGTCGCTGTTTGGTCGCTAGAGAGCTGTCACACAGACCGCTCTCTAGTGACCAATGATTCCGAGGTCCCCGGGTAACCAGGGTAAACATCGGGTTGCTAAGCGCAGGGCCGCGCTTAGTAACCCAATGTTTTCCCTGGTTACCAGTGTAAAATGTAAAAAAACAATCAGTACATACTCACCTTCGCGTCCATCGACGTCCGCTTCCCTGCACTGACTGAGTGCCGGCCCTAACAGCAGAGCGGTGATGTCACCGCTGTGCTGTGCTTTCACTTTACGGCCGGCGCTCAGTCAGTGCAGGAAGCGGACGGCGGGGGACGCGAAGGTGAGTATGTACTGTTTGTTTTATTACATTTTACACTGGTAACCAGGGTAAACATCGGGTTACTAAGCGTGGCCCTGCGCTTAGTAACCCGATATTTACCCTGGTTACCATTGTAAAACATCGCTGGTATCGTTGCTTTTGCTGTCAAACACAACGATACACGGCGATCTGATGACCAAATAAAGTTCTGAACTTTAACCAACGACCAGCGACATCACAGCAGGATCCTGATCGCTGCTGCCTGTCACACTCAACGATATCGCTAGCCAGGACGCTGCAACGTCACGGATTGCTAGTGATATCGTTTAGTGTGAAGGTACCTTTAGGGTGCCAACCTCCGCTGCCAGGAAGGTGTGAGTCCATTAGTGAGAATAATAGGGACTTAGTCAGGAATACATTTCTTTAGCAAAAGAGTTCCTGTGGTACTCCGGCTGTAATAATACCCCACCCAGGCCTTAGGGTTATGGTGTTGGTAGTCATTATTTACTTATTATATTTTAATGATGATTAATTAAAAGATATTTTTAAGGTTTGTTTTTTCTTTTCTTGGTTGCTACACACACGACCATGCCAGGCTATAGCTTCAGCGGTGTCATCCAAATATCTGACTGCTCTTTCAGCGCTGTCCACAACTCTTCTGCATTGTGCAGTTTGTCACTTATGCAGATTAGCTTCAGCACAAACTGTTGCCACTTGGCTGAGGCAGTGCTGCAGTGCTTCCAGCTTCGGATAGATGTGTTGATTTCAGAGATGGAGGATGAAGAGGAGGAGGAGGTGGTGCAGGAGCTGTAGACTGTGGGGGCAACCCTGATTGATGTAGGGCCCGCAATCCTAGGCGTTGGGAGGATCTGTTCCGTCCCAAGGTCTGACTGGGTACTGACTTCCACTATGTTAACCCAGTGTGCCGTTAGTGAGATGTACCATCCCTGCCCACAAGCAATTGTCCACTTTTCTGTGGTTAGGTAGACTTTCCCTGTAACAGCATTGCTGAGGGCATGGGTAATGTTGTGGGACACATGCTGGTGTAATGCCGGTACAGCACACCGGGAGAAATAGTGGCAACTGAGGACCGAGTACCTTGGGACAGCTGCTGCCATCAGGTTGTGGAAAGCTTCCGTCTCAACGAGCCTAAAAGGCAACATTTCAAGAGCAAGCAGAAGAGAAATGTTAGAATTTAGGACTGTGGCCTTTGGGGCGTTGGCTGGGTATTTCCACTTGCATTCCAAAGACTGGGGTATAGACAACTGAAGGCTGTGCTGCGACAAGGATGTGGACGGGCTTGATGATGGTGCTGCTTGACTGTGGGCAACAACAGGTGCAGGGTTAGAGGCATCTTCACATGCACGATGTACTGGAGATTGGCTTCTATGCAAAACAGTAGAAGAAGCAGTGGTGTCACTTGCAGATGGTGTTCCTGGAGCCTGGGGTTCGGCCCACAAAGTCGGGTGCTTTGCTGCCATGTGCTTAACCCCTTAACGACCGCCGATACGCCTTTTAACGGCGGCCGCTAAGGGTACTTAAACCACAGCGCCGTTAATTAACGGCGCTGTGGAAAAAGTGAATAGCGCCCCCCAGAGTCGGATTTTCTCTGGGGTCTCGGTTGCCGAGGGTAGCCGAGACCCCAGAGAACATGATTCGGGGGGTTTTTACCGACCCCCGAGTTGCGATCGCCGGTAATTAACCGTTTACCGGCGGTCGCAACAAAAAAAAAAAAAACGCGATTTGCCGTTTAATTTCTCTGTCCTCCGATGTGATCGCACATCGGAGGACAGAGAAATGTGGTCCCCGATGGCCCCCAATAGCCCCCCAATACTTACCTACCTCCCCCGGTGCTCCTCGTGTCTCCCCATGGGCGCCGCCATCTTTTTTCCGGGAAAAAATGGCGGGCGCACGCGCAGTACGCCCGCCGCCCGGCACCCGGATGTTCTTTGGGGTCTCGGCTGCCGGGGGTAGCCGAGACCCCAAAGAACATGATCGGGGTCGATTTGCACCGACCCCTGCTTTGCGATCGCCGGTAATTAACAGTTTACCGGCGACCGCAAAAAAAAAAAAAAAAAAAAAAGCGATCAGTTATTTCTCTGTCCTCTGATGTGATCGCACATCAGAGGACAGAGAAATAGGGGGATTCGGGGACCCTATCATACTCACCCGGGGTCCCTGGGTCCTCTTCTGTCTTCTCCTGCCGGCCGGCTTTTTCATCATGGCGGGCGCATGCGCAGTGCGCCCGCCATCTGCTGCCATCTGCCGGCCGGCAGGAGAAGACAAGTTGGGGCTAAAATTAGGGTTAGGGTTAGGGTTAGGGTTAGAGTTAGAGTTAGGGTTAGGGTTAGAGTTAGGGTTAGGGTTGGGGCTAAATTTAGGGTTAGGGTTAGGGCTAGGGTTAGGCTACTTTCACACTAGCGTTTTTTGGCTTCCGTCGCAATGCGTCGTTGGAGAAAAAACGCATCCTGCAAAAGTGCTTGCAGGATGCGTTTTTTCTCCATTGGCTTGCATTAGCGACGCATTGCGACGGATTGCCACATGTCGCATCCGTCGTGCGACGGATGCGTCGTGCTTCGGCGGACCGTCGACACAAAAAAAACTACATGTAACTTTTTTGTGCAACGTGTCCCACATATTTCAGTGCCACGTGCCACGTATTTAAGTGACACGTGCCACGTATCAAAGTGCCACGTGCCACATATTTCAGTGCCACGTATCAAAGTGCCACGTGCCACGTATCAAAGTGCCACGTGCCACGTATCAAAGTGCCACGTGCCACATATTTCAGTGCCACGTGCCACGTATCAAAGTGCCACGTGCCACGTATCAAAGTGCCACGTGCCACATCTTTCAGTGCCACGTGCCACGTATTTAAGAGACACGTGCCACGTATCAAAGTGCCACGTGCCACATATTTCAGTGCCACGTGCCACGTATTTAAGTGCCACGTGCCACGTATCAAAGTGCCACGTGCCACACATTTCAGTGCCACGTATCAAAGTGCCACGTGCCACGTATCAAAGTGCCACGTGCCACGTATCAAAGTGCCACGTGCCACATATTTCAGTGCCACGTGCCACGTATCAAAGTGCCACGTGCCACGTATCAAAGTGCCACGTGCCACATCTTTCAGTTTCACGTGCCACGTATTTAAGAGACACGTGCCACGTATCAAAGTGCCACGTATCACGTATTTCAGTGCCACGTATTTAAGTGACACGTATCACGTATAAGTGCCACGTGTCACGTATTTAATTGCCACATATTTAAGTGCCACGTATCAAGATTTTCCATGGAGAACAGACACATCCAGAGATATGTCTGCTCTCCACGGCTGCAGCAACACACTGACAGGAGCCATAGTTCCTGTCGGTGTGTCACTGCGCATGCGCGAGCGAGTTTACCGGCGGTCATTGACCCCGGCACTCTCGCTTAACGGCAGTGCTGCGTGGGAAAGTTCAACGCAGCTGTACTGCTGTTAACCGAGACGCCGGAGTCATTGAACTCCGGAACAGTACGCGATACACTGCTAGGAGCTTCGCTCCTGGCAGTGTATCGCCGGAGAGCAGCCGATCGGCGTGGGACACTCGTTTTATGGATTCTGCGGACAGGGAGTATGAATTTGGTTTATTATTTTTGGATTTTTTCCTGGAGGATCGAAGGCTTCGCCTACCAGTGTGCTGTTGGTGAGTATATACTCTGTGTTATATGTTGTATGTACTGTGTGTCATGTATGTGTATTGTGTGTAGGTGTTTTGTGTAACTTTACAATTGTGCTAAGTCGCCGGACACAGGGACAACTCTCCCATCCTAATACCGGATGGGAGTAGTAGTCCCATACGGCGACTTAGCACAATGGTGGCACTAGCGTCGCATGGGGACACACACACGCACACACACGCACACACACGCACACACACGCACACACACACACACAGAAGGACTCCATGCTGCTTCACTGGGGGGCGGGGGCTTCCCTCTTCCTGTCCGACGTCACGTCCGGTCCTGGGTGTCAACCCCTCCGTACAAAGACGCCGACACCCAGGACAAAGGCGCTGTGTGTGGAAGGTAATATGGGGCCCTAGGGGGATACGCAGACACGCCGCTGCGTAAAGAATTGACATGTCAATTCTTTTTACGCCGGCGTGTTTGCAGACAAAAGCGCCGCGTTTTTTTGCGGTGTGTCTGAACGGCAAAGTGAATTTCTCATTCACTTTGCCGGCAGACGAAAATGACATTGCACATTTTTGAAAAGCGCCCGCAAAATAGCGCTCAAAAATGCGCTATGTCTGAAAGTAGCCTAAGGCTTCTTTCACACTTGCGTCGGTTGGGATTAGGGTTAGGGGTGTGTTGGATTTAGGGTTTTGATTAGGGTTATGGTTAGGGTTGAGATTAGGGCTGTTTTGGGGTTAGGGTTGTGATTATCGTTAGGGTTGTGATTAGGATTATGGATCGGGTTGAGATTAGGGTTAGGGCTGTGTTGGGGTTAGGGTTGGAGTTAGAATTGGGGGGTTTCCACTGTTTAGGTACATCAGGGGGTCTCCAAACACGACAGCCAATTTTGCGCTAAAAAAGTCAAATGGTACTCCCTCCCTTCTGAGCTCTGCCGTGCGCCCAAACAGTGGTTTACCCCCACATATGGGGGATCAGCGTACTCGGGATAAATTGGACAACAACTTTTGGGGTCCAATTTCTCCTGTTACCCTTGTGAAAATAAAAACTTGGGGGCTAAAAATCTTTTTTGTTGGAAAAAAATATATTTTTTTATTTTCACTACTCTGCATTATAAATTTCTGTGAAGCACTTGAGCTTTCAAAGTTCTCACCACATATCTAGATAAGTTCCTTAGGGGGTCTAGTTTCCAAAATTTGGTCACTTGTGGGGGTTTCTACTGTTTAGGTACATTAGGGGTCTGCAAACGCAACATAACGCCCGCAGACAATTCTATCAAAGTCTGCATTGCAAAATGGCGCTCCTTCCCTTCCGAGCTCTGCCGTGCGCCCAAACAGTGGTTTACCCCCACATATGGGGTACCAGCATACTCAGGACAAATTGGACAACAACTTTTGGGGTCCAATTTCTCTTGTTACCCTTGTGAAAATAAAAATTTGGGGGCTAAAAAAATCTTTTTTGTGGGAAAAAAAATATTTTTTATTTTCACTACTCTGCATTATAAACTTCTGTGAAGCACTTGGGCATTCAAAGTTCTCACCACATATCTAGATAAGTTCCTTGGGGGGTCTATTTTCCAAAATGGGGTCACTTGTTGGGGGTTTCTACTGTTTAGGTACATTAGGGGTCTGCAAAGGCAACATAACGCCCGCAGACAATTCTATCAAAGTCTGCATTCCAAAATGGCACTCCTTCCCTTCCGAGCTCTGCCATGCGCCCAAACAGTGGTTTACCCCCACATATGGGGTACCAGCATACTCAGGACAAATTGGACAACAACTTTTGGGGTCCAATTTCTCTTGTTACCCTTGTGAAAATAAAAACTTGGGGGCTAAAAAATCTTTATTGTTAAAAAATATATATTTTTTATTTTCACGACTCTGCATTATAAACTTCTGTGATGCACTTGGGCATTCAAAGTTCTCACTACACATCTAGATAAGTTCCATGGGGGGTCTAGTTTCCAAAATGGGGTCACTTTTGGGGGGTTTCTGCTGTTTAGGCACATCAGGGGCTCTCCAAACGCGACATGGCGTCCGATCTCAATTCCAGTCAATTTTGCATTGAAAAGTCAAATGGCGCTCCTTTGCTTCCGAGCTCAGCCATGCGCCCAAACAGTGGTTTACCCCCACATATGGGGTGTCGGCGTACTCAAGACAAATTGTACAACAGCTTCTGGGGTCCATTTTCTCCTGTTACCCTTGGTAAAATAAAAATTTGGAGGCAAAAAGATCATTTTTGTAGAAAAAATGCGATTTTTTTATTTTCACGGCTCTACGTTATAAACTTCTGTGAAGCACCTGGGGGTTTAAAGTGCTCACCACACATCTAGATAAGTTCCTTAAGGGGTCTAGTTTCCAAAATGGTGTCATATGTGGGGGGTCTCTACTGTTTAGGCACATCAGCGGCTCTCCAAATGTGACATGGCGTCCGATCTCAATTCCAGCCAATTCTACATTGAAAAAGTAAAACGACACTCCTTCTCTTCCAAGCTCTGCGGTGCGCCCAAACAGTGGTTTACCCCCATATATGGGGTATCGACGTACTCAGGAGAAATTGCAAAACAACTTTTGTGGTCTAATTTCTCCTGTTACCCTTGTGAAAATAAAAATTTGGGGGCAAAAAGATCATTTTTGTAGAAAAAATGAGATTTTTTATTTTCACGGCTCTACGTTATAAACTTCTGTGAAGCACTTGGGGGTTCAAAGTGCTCACCACACATCTAGATAAGTTCCTTGGGGGGTCTAGTTTCCAAAATGGTATCACTTGTGGGGGGTTTCCACTGTTTAGGCACATCAGGGACTCTCCAAACGCGACATGGCATCCGATCTCAATTCCAGCCAATTCTGCATTGAAAAAGTCAAACGGTGCTCCTTCACTTCCAAGCTCTGCGGTGCGCCCAAACAGTGGTTTACCCCCATATATGGGGTATCGACGTACTCAGGAGAAATTGCACAACAACTTTTGTGGTCTAATTTCTCCCGTTACCCTTGTGAAAATAAAAATTTGGGGGCAAAAAGATCATTTTTGTAGAAAAAATGAGATTTTTTATTTTCACGGCTCTACGTTATAAACTTCTGTGAAGCACTTGGGGGTTCAAAGTGCTCACCACACATCTAGATAAGTTCCTTGGGGGTCTAGTTTCCAAAATGGTATCACTTGTGGGGGGTTTCCACTGTTTAGGCACATCAGGGACTCTCCAAACGCGACATGGCATCCGATCTCAATTCCAGCCAATTCTGCATTGAAAAAGTCAAACGGTGCTCCTTCACTTCCAAGCTCTGCGGTGCGCCCAAACAGTGGTTTACCTCCACATATGGGGTATCGACGTACTCAGGAGAAATTGCACAACAACTTTTGTGGTCTAATTTCTCCTGTTACCCTTGTGAAAATAAGAATTTGTGGGCGAAAAAATCATTTTTGTGAAAACAAATGCGATTTTTTATTTTCACGGCTCTACGTTATAAACTTCTGTGAAGCACTTGGGGGTTCAAAGTGCTCACCACACATCTAGATAAGTTCCTTGGGGGGTCTAGTTTCCAAAATGGTGTCACTTGTGGGGGGTTTCCACTGTTTAGGCACATTAGGGGCTCTCCAAACGCGACATGGCGTCCGATCTCAATTCCAGCCAATTCTGCATTGAAACAGTCAAACGGTGCTCCTTCACTTCCAAGCTCTGCGGTGCGCCCAAACAGTGGTTTACCTCCACATATGGGGTATCGGCGTACTCAGGAAAAATTGCACAACAAAATTTGTGGTTAAATTTCTGTTTTTACACTTGTGAAAATTAAAAAAAATGGTTCTGAAGTAAAATGTTTGCAAAAAAAAGTAAAATGTTAATTTTTTTCTTCCACATTGTTTTAGTTCCTGTGAAGTACGTAAAGGGTTAATAAACTTCTTGAATGTGGTTTTGAGCAGCTTGAGGGGTGCAGTTTTTAGAATGGTGTCACACTTGGTTATTTTCTATCATATAGACCCCTCAAAATCACTTCAAAGGTGATGTGGTCCCTAAAAAAAACATGGTGTTGTAAAAATGAGAAATTGCTGGTCAACTTTTAACCCTTATAACTCCCTAACAAAAAAAAAAATTGTTTCCAAAATTGTGCTGATGTAAAGTAGACATGTGAGAAATGTTATTTATTAACTATTTTTTGTGACATATCTCTCTGATTTAAGGGCATAAAAATACAAAGTTTGAAAATTGCAAAATTTTAAAAATTTTCGCCATATTTCCATTTTTTTCATAAATAATCGCAAGTAATATCGAAGAAATGTTACCACTAACTTGAAGTACAACATGTCACGAAAAAACAATCTCAGAATCAGCGGGATCCGATAAAGCGTTCCAGAGTTATAACCTCATAAAGTGACACTGGTCAGAATTGTAAAAATTGGCTCGGTCATTAAGTACCAAATTGGCTCTGTCACTAAGGGGTTAATCATGCTGGTGGTGATCAGGCCGGTTGTTTTGCTACCCCTGGTGATGTGAGCATGGCAGGTGCTGCAAATGGCCTGTTTGGGGTTATCGGCAGAGCCTTTAAAAAATAACCAGACTCGGGAAGATCTAACAGTTGGAATTGCAACTTCTCTCATGTTGGTGTTACGGGGAACGGATGCACGCTTTCTCTCTGTGGTCACCACACTGCTTCTTACTGCTTGTTGGGGGGATATGACTCCTTCCCCATGTGTGCTGCTGTCCTCACTCTGCATGTACTCCTGGCAGGTTGGGTCAGTCACTATGTAATCCACCACCTCATCTTCAACATCCGCACCCTGATCCTACTTCTGACTTTCTGGCAATTGTGTCTCATCATCATCCACCTCTTGTGACACTTTCCCACCATCGCTGTCGTGTGACCGGGGCTGGTCAAAGCTTTGGGCATCTCTACTTGCGTTCTCATCTGTCCCCACTTCAAGTTGACCGGCCGAGAATACGAAATCTTGAAATGGAAAACTGAACAGCTCTTCAGAGTGTCCAAGTGTGGGATCAGTTGTCTCAGGGCACTGGGCATGGTGGGAGGAAGGAGGATTAGGGTGAGGAGAAGATGTGGGTCTTTGTTGTGGCCCACATTCACCTTGGACACGGCCTCTCCTTGGGAGAATCTAGTATGGTCCATGGGTTGGTTGAGTCCATAGTTAGGGACCACTTGGGGCCTGTCCTTGTCAGGACAGGAGCTGGAGCAAGATATACAGGGAAGGCAGTACATACCCGGTATCCAGCCCCTTCTCCCTCATATGGACGATGGACCTCCGGTTAAAGACACTGAGAGGTCTGTGTTGGTGACCATAAATACACCAACGTTGGAGAGGCATTCCACTCTGCTATTATTGGTGAGATCTAACCAATTTTTATTACTTGAGCACGGTTTCACACGAGCACTTTGTTTATTTGTGTTAGTTGAGTTGTTTATTTTATACGCTATTTATTAAAAGTTAAGTTTTATATATAGGGCCATCCTCCTTGCTCTTATATACTTGGATCCTGAGGATATATGAATGGTGGTGATTATCTCACACTATAGCTTAGTATATCTAGCCACGGCCTCATCCTCTGCATGCACCATCAGCATCACGTCCACTTCCCAGTCCCTTACCCCTTGCCTTGACCATTTTACATGGACTACTGCACTATTTCAAAAGCTCAACACAAATGTATTTACTTGGAGCTAAATTATATCTGATCAGTATGCCTGCAAAGCTACGATTTTTCAAACACAAACACCAGGCCTCAGCCTGACATAACAAACTGTATTAAATTTTTTGGGGTTTTTGGTGAATTTAAAACCCAAAAAAGAGTGGCACAATGCTAGCACACAGATCTATGCAACGTATGCCTGCTGAAATATGATTTTTCTAAACCAGATACAACAGAACTCAGCCTGACATAATAGACTGTATTAGTGTGTTTTTTTTTTATTTAACCCAAATTTTTTTTACCAAGGCTAGCACACAGAACTATGCTACGTATGCCTATGGAAATACGGTTTTTCAAAAACAGATACACCAGGACTCAGCCTGACATAACAGACTGTAAAAATTTTTTTTTAGTGTTTTGTAGAATTTTTAAAATAAAAAAAAGAACAAGGCTAGCAGAGAGAACTATGAAACTTAAACAGATACACCAGGCCTCAGTCTGGCATAACAGACTGTATTAAATTTTTTTGTGGTTTTGTAGAATTTTTTTACATAAAAAAAGGGATAGCAGACAGGAGTCTGCTACGTATGCCTGTTGAAATACGATTTTTCAAAACCAGATACAACAGAACTCAGCCTGACATCACAGACTGAATTAGTGTTTGTTTGTTTTTTTGGTGAATCTAACCCAAAAAAGTTTGACCAAGGCTAGCACACAGGACTATGGTATGTATGCCTGTGGAAATACGGTTTTTCAAAAACAGACACACCAGGACTCAGCCTGACATAACAGACTGTATTAACTTTTTTTAGTGTTTTGTAGAATTTTTTAAATAAAAAAAAAAGAACAAGGCTAGCAGACAGAACTATGTAACTTATGCCTGTCAAGCTACGATTTTTCCACCACAGATACAACAGGCCTCAGTCTGACATAACAGACTGTATTAAAAAATGTTTGTGATTCTGTAGAATTTTTTTAAATTAAAAAAAATGATAGCAGACAGAAGTATGATACGTATGCCTGTTGAAATACGATTTTTCAAAAACTTAAACACCATCCCTCAACCTGACATAACAGACTGTATTAATTTTTGGGGGGGTTTTGGGTGAATTTATAAAAAAAAAAAAAGAGTAGAACAAGGCTAGCACACACAACTATGCTACGTATGCCTGACAAACTAAGATTTTTAAACAGATACACCAGGCCTCAGTCTGACATAACAGACTCTATAATTTTTTTTGGGGGGTGAATTCTTGGAAAAAAGAAAAAAAAAAAGTAAAACTGCAGCTAGGTATTATTATTATTATTTATTATTATAGCGCCATTTTTTCCATGGCGCTTTACATGTGAAGAGGGGTGTACATAATAAAAACAAGTACAATAATCTTGAACAATACAAGTCACAACTGGAACAGGAGGAGAGAGGACCCTGCCCGCGAGGGCTCATAATCTACAAGGGATGGGTGAGGATACAGTAGGTGAGGATAGAGCTGGTCGTGCAGTGGTTTGGTCGATTGGTGGTTACTGCAGGTTGTAGGCTTGTTGAAAGAGGTGGGTCTTCAGGTTCTTTTTGAAGGTTTCGATGGTAGGCGAGAGTCTGATATGTTGTGGTAGAGAGTTCCAGAGTAGGGGGTATGCACGAGAGAAATCTTGTATGCGATTGTGTGAAGAGGAGATAAGAGGGGAGTAGAGAAGGAGATCTTGTGAGGATCGGAGGTTGCATGCAGGAAAGTACCGGGAGGCGAGGTCACAGAGGGGAGAGGCCGGGGAATAGCGGGGGGACAGGTGGATTAGTCGGGCAGCAGAGTTTAGAATAGATTGGAGGGGTGCGAGAGTGTTAGAGGGGAGGCCACAGAGCAGGAGGTTACAGTAGTCGAGGCGGGAGATGATGAGGGCATGGACTAGGGTTTTTGCAGATTCTTGGTTTAGGAATGTACGGGTCCGTGAAATATTTTTGAGTTGGAGGCGGCAGGAAGTGAAAAGGGTTTGGATATGTGGTTTGAAGGAGAGATCAGTGTCAAGGATTACCCCAAGACAGCGGGCTTGTGGGACTGGGGAGAGTGGGCAGCCATTTACTGTAATGGATAGGTTCATTGGGGAGGTTGTGTGAGATGGGGGAAAGACGATGAATTCTGTTTTGTCCATGTTAAGTTTTAGAAATCTAGCGGAGAAGAAGGATGAAATAGCGGATAGACATTGAGGGATTCTGGTCAGTAGGGTGGTGATATCTGGTCCAGAGATGTAGATCTGTGTTCATTAGCATAGAGATTATACTGAAAGCCGGGAGATTCTATGAGCTGTCTCAGGCCACAGGTGTAAATGGAGAAGAGCAGGGGCCCTAGAACTGAACCTTGCGGGACTCGGACAGATAGGGGGCGAGGTGAGGAGGTGGTGTGTGAGTGGGAGACGCTGAATGTCCGGTCAGTTAGGTATGACGAGATCCAGGATAGGGCCAAGTCTGTGATGCCAAGGGATGAGAGGGTCTGCAGCAACAGGGAATGGTCCACTGTGTCAAAGGCAGAGGACAGGTCCAGGAGGAGGATGATAGAGTAGTGCCGCTTGCTCTTGGCGGTTAATAGGTCATTGGTGACCTTAGTTAGGGCAGTTTCAGTGGAGTGGTGTGACCGGAAGCCAGATTGAAAGCGGTCGAAGAGGGAGCATAGGGTATATAGTAGATAAGCAGCAGCAGACAGTTATGGAGCTTTGGGAGAGATGCAGTGGAAGCTATGTATGCACATACAGTGCCTGCAGGCCTAGCGCTGATGTGGATATGCTGTGCCCTGCCTACCTAGCGCTGCAATTTCGGGACCCACGAATTAGCCCTAAAAAGAACTGTTGGTTTCTCAGGAGTTGTGAAATTAACAGTTGCAGACCTACACTAACTATTAGGCCAGGGTCACACTAGCGTATTACATCCGATGCGAGAGCATCGGATGCGATATGCTAATGACCCTCGGCTCCTGCACTGCTGCGAGCAGGAGCCGATTGTCATGCGACTGTGCTCCGATCGTCTCGCACAGAGCGGATCGGAGCACAGCTGTGGAGGAGGTGGAGAAACTAATTTCTCCATCTCCTCCATTGCTGGGTTCCGCTTATAACACACAGCACTCAGATGATATCCAAGTGATGTGTGCTGTCTCACTCGCACCCATAGGCTCATATGGGTGCGAGTGAGCCGAGAGTTGGCCGAGTGTCCGTGACAATCGCAGCATGCTGCGATTGTCTCGGACCTAGGAAAATTGCCAACAAAAAGTCGGCTGCTGGGAGCTGCCCCATAATTTAACATTGGTCCGAGTGCAATGCGATTCGTCCGTTTAAGTCGCCAGTGTGACCTCGGCCTTAAAAGTATGATTCTGACCCTATTTCGGCAGCAGCTCTTCCTACACTAGCTAACTCCGGAGCTGAATGCGGCGAGCAGGGGGGCGCCCAGTCTCTTATACTCGTGATGATGCTGTGCGGCCAAGCCAATCACTGCACGATCACAACAAAGATGGCTGCGGCGTTTCATGGTCTGGCAGACAATCCCTGCAGCGTGATTGGGTCTCTAAAGTCCGCCAAAAATGCTGGGTGGAGACCTCACTTCCTGCCGAATAATCCCAGAAATGCTCGATGCTCGCCGAGTAAACTGAGCATAGTTATACTCGGGCGAGTAACTAGTGGTGAGCACGTTCTCTCATCACTAACTATAACGCCTAGTCCCCCTCTCTCGTATATATCATATATAACCTAGTCCTCCCTCTCTCACATATAATATATATAGCCTAGTTCCCCCTCCCCCACATAGAGCCTATATAGCTAGTCCACCCTCTAACACATATAGTGCACATAGCCAAGTCCCCTCTCTCCCACATATAGCCTATATAGCCTAGTCCCCCTCTCTCATAAATAGCCTATATAGCCTTGTCCCCCCTCTTCACATATAGCCTATATAGCCTAGTACCCCTCTCTCACAAATAGCCTATATAGACTAGTCCCCATCCACCACTCAGAGCATATATAGCCAAGTCTCCCCTCTCCCACATATAGCTTACATAGCCTAGTTCTTCCTCCACCACATATTTATTTGCAGTTGTGCTCAAAAGTTTACATACCCCGCAGAATATTTGCTTTCTTGGCCTCTTTTCAGAGAATATGAATGATAGCACCAAATCTTTTTCTCCACTCATGGCTGGGTGAAGCCATTTATTGTCAAACTACTGTGTTTTCTCAGTCTCCCATGACAGCACCACAGAGAGAGGGGATCCGCCCTTCAGGGACAGGAAACCTACAGGATAAAAAGGGCGGTACCTCTCCCCTGCATCAGTTTGGTTTCCTGTCCCTGACGGGGAACCTGTTGGGATGGTACCTGATGTTCCGAAGCTTTAGCCGAGGATTTGGAGCCGGCCAGTCTGAGTTCTCGCAGCGGGGATGCCCCTATCACGGCTGGTACGGTGTCCAAATCCACCACTGCTGGGACCGAGGGGTCTGGAGTGTGAGTGGGGAGAGCGCAGCCGCCACTCCGGATAGGAGATAGGGGCTCCCGATATCGGACGCGCATGAGGAGTTCCAAGATGGATGCCGACACCGGAAATGGTAACAAACTTCCGGTTCGGGGTGGGCGCATTGAATGCATGAGGTGCACCAAGATGGCCACCGCCCCGGATCTATACACAGCATTTCCAGGTCCTTTGGCGTGCGCATGCGCAGAAAGGAGAAAGAAAGAAAAAAAAAAGAGATCGCGATTCCCCAGTGATGCAGCCATAAGGGGCGGGGCTAATAATTGGCGCAAAATTTAAAAACCGGTAGGTTAAGGAGCTCCTTGCTGCATGCCGTCCCAAGGATATACAATGGAAGACAGCGACCAGCAGCTCCATCCGCTGCCGCCGCAGAAGCAAGAGCGCCACCACCAACAGGCAAAAACGGATATACAGAAAAAGCGAACTCCTGATGGCACCCGGAGTTCTAGGTCCAGCAGCCATTCCACGCAGCACAGCATCAGATTGGTGAGTGATCTTCGTGAAAGTTCACTATTGTAATTGGGGTCCCCTCTTCTCCGTTCATCTTCAGCATGGAAAAGAACAGAGAAAACAAAACACAAAACCTGCCCCTTGTGCGATAAAGTTCTACTGCAATCTGGGATAAGAAGCTGTGTGACTCCTGTATAGGACGAGTCCTCTGTGAGGAAACCCTAAATTTTGCCTCTGAGTTACGATCCGTAATTAAGTCAGAAGTAGAAACTGCGTTTCATTCCCTTAAAGGAGGAGGAAAAGTTAAAAGGAAGGAACGTATTTCTTACTCTCACTCTGATTCCTCCAGCTCCGAGAGTAGAGACTCAGATACACGGGACTCCTCCTTCTCCTCCTCGGATAACGAGAATGGAGGTCATCATTGCTTCTTGATCGCACCCACGTTAAGGGCAATGGGGTACTCGGCACCGGGTCCTTTGGTTCGGGGGATGTCACGGTGGCCTGACCCGGTCCGTGGCCCTTTGAGGGGTGTCCAATTAAAGGTCAGGGCGACCGACGCTGCTTAGGGGTCCGCTGGGGTGATGTTAAGGCAGCAAGATGATATACCTTCTCACAGGTGAAGTGAATCCCCAGGGCTTCCCAGAAGTGTAGATAGTGATGGTGGATGGTGTGAGGCGCAGTGAATAATGAGGACACAAGGTTGCAGTCTCTTTACCTTTTACTGGAAGCTTCAGCATCCACAGTCCAGGGTACTGACTACAGGGTAGGCAGAGTCCGGCTGGTCCGAAGGCAAATCCAGAGTCCCTTTATCCAGGTGGAAATCAGTAGCTTTCCTACTAGCGCCTGTGTGTTGTAGTACCTCCCTGCTGAGCAACTCGGTAAGGTCCTCACAACTCTCGTGGATGTTCTAGATGTTGTTTCTTCCTCTCTGTCCCCCAGATGGTGTGAATAGGACAAACCCGTTTGACTGATGGCCTGAGGCTTGTTTATAGGGACCCTAGAGACGCCCCGACCCTCACAATTTGCCACTGTGTCTTCATAGGTATTTAGGTCGGGCAGCCAACTTGGAATTGACTGTCCTGCCAGTCTCTGAAGTAATGCGTAGAGTCAATTACTCCCTCGGTGTTCCTGCCACCGGCTACGCGCCTCGGAAGGAGGCAGCCTACCTCAGGGCCGAACTCCTCCCGGTGTTTTCTCCTAGTGCTGTAATTTTGTTGCTCACTCTCTACAACACAGTTCTCTTCGTGTCCTTTCTTAAGATGTTGCCGCACGTGGGGCAGGCGCAGCTCCATAGCTTTCTATCCCGCTAGGCCTCTTTCAGGATCCCACCCCTGACATGGACCCTCTGTCTGCAGCTCAGATGTTCCTCCTTCTCCCCCTGTCTGCCTGACAGGTCCTCTCTGGGTCAAACCCAGGCAGCGTCTCACTAACTTCCTATCCAAACTACCAGTTTTACCCTTCTGTGAGCAGTGCCCTACTAGATAGGAGCATGGCTCCCCCTGGTGGATTGGAGTGTGAAGTGTGGTGTATGTTTGGTGATACCTGGAAGGATCGACTCCTTTCTTACCTTCGGACGTAATATCACTCCCCCTGGTGGAAGAATGACATTACTGCAACGACCAGGACTCTGGGGTGCTGCACTTCCCCCTAGATGAAGTTGACGCACTTGTAAAGGCAGTAAGGTTGACTACGGGGGTGTTGGACCCTCGTCCTGTCAAAACGGTCAAAGATATAATGTTTGGGGGACTAGGCCAAAAAAAGCGTAAAGTTTTTCCCCTTAATGAGAACATCCAAGCCTTAATTAAAAAGGAGTGGGAAAAAACAGAGAGAGAGAACTCATCAGTCCCCTCTCTAAAAAGAAAATATCCCTTTTAAGAGGAGGCTTCTACTTAATGGGATAAAGCCCCTAAACTCAACGTTGGGGTAGCTAAAGCCTCTAAAAAATTTGCACTACCCTTTGAGGACATGGGAACTCTGAAAGATCCTCTTGATAAAAGAGCAGCTACCTTCCTTAAAGGGGCCTGGGAATTGGCAGGGGGATGTTTAAGACCAGCCATAGCAGCCGCTTGCACGTTGCGATCCCTAATGATTTGGGTTGACAGCTTAGAAAAACAGCTGAGGGATGGAGTGCCTAGGAATAAAGTATTAGAGTCTATCCCTATGATAAGCGGCGGCTTTTTTGGCAGATTAATTGGCCGATTCAATTAAACTGGCATCTAAATCTGCAGCCTTTTCGAATGCGGCCCGGAGGACATTATGGCTAAAGAGTTGGCCAGGTGACCTACAAATTAAACAAAAGCTTGGCTCAATCTCATGTGAGGGCAAGTTTCTATTTGGAGAGACCCTGGATGATATCTTGCAGAAAGCAGGTGACAAGAAAAAAGGGTTCCCAAACCTGGCCCCACCATTCACTAAACGGCCCTTTCGGAATAGGAATTTTTTTTAGGAGAAGACCACCGGGGGAGCAGAGCTGATGGGATGAAGGCAAAAGAAGGGACAAGGGGTTCCTTTTTGGTAATTCCTCACGGGATAGAAACCCCCCCAAGTGACAACTCCCCCAGGGTGGGAGGGATATTATCTCAGTTCCTCCCGGCCTGGGAGAAAATTTCAACCAGCCCTTGGATACTAAACTTAATAAGATTGGGGCTTTGAATAGACTTTCTACTCCCCAAAACTACGTGGTAACTCTGCTGAGGTCCTTCTCCTCAACAACAAGAAGCCCTAGAACTGGAAATTATAAAACTGATAGACAAAGCTGTCATCCAGGAAGTCCCCCCTCTGGAGAGAGGGAAGGGATTTGACTCCCCATTATTTCTCGCTCCCAAGCCAGACGGGTCCTTCCGGACAATAATAAACTTGCGAATGCTAAACACTTATGTAAGGAACCAAAGATTCAAAATGTAGTCAATAAAGTCAATGATCAAAAACCTGTTTCCAAACTGTTTTATGATAGTACTGGATCTCAGCGACGCGTATTACAACGTCCCCATTCACTAGAACTCTCAGAAATTCCTCAGACTAGCAGTGGTCATGAAAGGAGAGATAAGGGAATACCAATACAGAGCTCTTCCCTTTGGCATATTGCACCCCGCATATTTACCAAACTGATAGCGGAGATCATGGCCCATCTGAGAGAGAAAGACATTCTGATAGTCCCATATTTGAATGACTTTCTGATTGGAGCAACTCGGCCCAGCTCTGCCGTCAACAATGCAACAGAGTGATAGATACTCTAAAAAATTTAGGCTGGCTTGTAAACCTTCAAAAATCAAAACTAGAACCAACCAGGATTCAGGAATTTTTGGGTCTCACCTTGGACTCTATTTCTCAAGAATGTCCCCTCCCAGTCCAGAAAAGACAAAAGATAGTAAATCTAGTGTCAAAAGCTTGCTCAAACCCTTCCATGACTCTGAGAAAGGCGATGTCATTACTGGGGTCCCTCTCTGCTTGCCTTCCAGCAGTTCAGTGGGCACAACTCCACATGAGACATCTCCAGTGGGACAGTCTGAGAAACCAGGTTATAGTAAGGGGACGTTTAGAAAGTCACATGACTCTAAGTTTAGCTACTATTCATTCCCTAGCTTGGTGGATCCCAACAACCTGTCAAAAGGGATTCTCTGGGTGATAGAGGTATCTCGGATAGTTACCACAGATGCAAGTCCCACAGGGTGGGGAGCTCTCCTGGACAACAGGGTCACTCAGGAGGTATGGACAGGTCAGGAACACGGGGCTTCCTCAAACCAAAAAGAACTGTGTGCAGTGAGTCGTGCATTACTGTTTTTCCTACACAAATTACAAGGGCATCATGTCCGAGTATTTTCGGACAACCGAGTAGTGGTAGCCTACCTAAACCACCAAGGGGGGACCAGGTCTCAAGCACTAATGAAAACCACCTCTGAAATTTTCAGCTTAGTAGAGAACAACTTCCTATCCCTTTCTGCCCTACATATAAGAAGAGTAGAGAACCAGAAAGCGGACTTCCTGAGCCGTACCCAATTAAAACAAGGAGAATGGACTCTAAAACAGTACATCTTCGACAAAATCACAGATCTGTGGGGAATCCCTATAATAGACCTCTTTGCCAATATGCACAACAGAAAAGTGAAAACCTTTTGTTCCCTAGACCCCAGGGGCAACCCTCAGGCCGTAGATGCATTGAAGATTCCTTGGACACAGAGTCTTGCATATGCCTTTCCTCCAACTATCCTCATCCTAGCAGTTCTGCGAAAAGTCAGGGAGGACAGGTCCAGGCTCATCCTAATAGCCCCCTTCTGGCCCAAGAGGAGCTGGTTCTCCTGGCTGAGGATGCTATCGTCACCGATCCCTGGGTTCTTCCTGATCTTCTGGACCTCCTATCACAGGGACCGGTGTTCCACCCTCAGTCAGAGAATCTCCACCTGACAGTGTGGAATTTGAGAGGTCACTATTGAAGGAAAGAGGGTTTTCGGACAAGTTATTCTACACTAATGAAAAGTAGAAAGTCCGTGACCACAAAAATCTATGGCAAAACCTGGAAAAATATTTTGTCCACCTCCGGGGTAAGATTACAAGATGGGGTAGCCAGTTGCTGAAATATTAGAATTTCCACAAAAGGGTTTAGATCTAGGCCTTTCAGTGAGTACCTTAAAAGTACAGATAGCAGCCCTAGGAGCATTGTACTGTGAAAACATAGCGGCCAACCCTTGGGTAACACGGTTTGTCAGAGCAGCCGCAAGGTCTAGACCAGTAACTATACAGAGGTTACCAGACTGGGATTTGAATCTAGTCTTGTCAGCTTTAACAGAATCCCCATTTGAGCCTATAGAATCAATAGCCCTTAAAACTCTATCACTTAAAACTGCCCTCCTGCTAGCCCTAACATTGACCCGCAGAATAAGTGATCTCCAAGCCCTGTCTATAAACCCTCCCTTTACAAAAATCCTGGATGATAAGGTTATACTAAAAACAGACCCTGCCTATCTACCCAAAGTAGAGTCCAGATTCCATAGGTCTCAGGAAATAATCCTTCCTTCCTTCTGTCCAGACCCTAGAAAGAAGAAAGAAGAAAAGTTCCACACATTAGATGTGAAAAGGTGTTTAGTTCAGTATATAAAATCCACCCAGCAGCATAGGAAGGAAGGGTCTCTTTTTATCTGCTTCCATGGACCCAGGAAAGGATTCAGAGCCTCTAAAGGCACTATAGTATGTTGGATAACAGACGCGATAGCCTTGGCGTACTCATCCACCGGGAACGCCGTTCCGGAGGGACTGAAGGCCCACTCTACAAGGGCTATGGTGACCTCCTGGGCCAAAAGGTCGGAGGTACCATTAGATCAAATATGTAAGGTTGCCACTTGGTCATCACCTTCAACCTTTTTTAGACACTACTGCTTAGACCTAGCCTCTTCATCTGACTTAACTTTCGGAAGAAGGGTTCTGCAAGCTGTGGTCCCTCCCTAAGCAATAATCTCTGCAATTCTCTCTGTGGTGCTGTCATTGGGGACTGAGAAAAGCATAGTTACTTACCGATAACGGTATTTCTCAGAGCCCATGACAGCACCCGATTATTCCTTCCCCCCATCATGTGTGCGGTGAGCACATTCTTTTGAATGAAGTGTGTTTTTTCTATATAGACACGGTGTTCACCTGTTAAGCAATATGAAAAAATTCTATTTTTTTTTTGTTGTGACTAACCTGGAGGACCTCCGATGCTCTGTAAACAAAACTGATGCAGGGGAGAGGTACCTCCCTTTTTAACCAGTAGGATTCCTGTCCCTGAAGGGCGGATCCCCTCTCTCTGTGGTGCTGTCATGGGCTCTGAGAAATACCGTTTGTCACGAACCCCTGACCGCTTCCACCAATATGTCAGGGATCCACACCGTGACCGTCACCCCTACATCACGGATCGTGGTGACTTTAGGCCAACAGACGGCTATCACATGTGCAGGGGGGCTTATCTTAGTTATCCCTCCACTGCTAGCAATGTGATAAAAAGACACACACCAGGCTATTGACCTCTTAGTTTACAGCAGGGGCTTATTCTAGGTATTCCACTGCTCTTCAATATACAACGAACTGCAGGGACTTATGTATCCCGCTTACAGTTCCACTTAACACTTGCAGCTCTCTGGCGCCCCCCCTTACTCTCAGGTCAGATTAGGTACTGCACCTAGGGTAATTAGGCACCAGAAAGGCTGCCTGCTATGTACTGGCTATTGGGCACGCTACAGCAAGGCGGTTTAACTACTCCCGCTCAGGCAGGAACAATAATTATCAATGTCGCCGTCGCTACAACGCCTCCAACAGGCACAGTGCACACAGTAAGCTGCCACCAGCTTCGATTAAACGGGTCCGAAGCTAACCCAAAACAGTAGCGTAATTCCCTTCAAGAGACATAGGGTACGTTTTAGAACAGGAGAACGGAAACTAGTAATTTACATATTTTACTCCGAAAAGGCAGTGTTTACAAAATATTTAACAAAGATGTTACAGATGAGACAATTGCAAATATGTACAAGGTAATTATAACATAAAAGGGATTAAAGGAGAAAAGATAACACTCACATGTTCTCAGTTCATTGCTGGCAACCAGGCTAGTGGAGCTCCCGTACGTCCCAGTGCATTGGACTTGCTCTGGGCTTTCCAGGAAAAAGACAAGGACTGACTCCTGGAAACCTGCCAGAAACTTAAAACCTGCAGGCTGTGACATCACAGAAAGGGTTGAGTTACGATCGCCCTCCTCTTTCTTATGCTTAGTAATTGTCATACAGTTTTTCCTAATGCTTGTAGCTCTGCTCCAGAACATGTCATAGTCATAACAAACCCAGCATTCATCTCTTATTAACGCTGGCATTCTAATGAGATCAAATATGTCCTATGTGGGATGCATATTTACCGAGAAATCCCTACTTCTTTACCAGATGGAGTTAGAAGCTCATGTTTAGAGTGATGGATAGATGCTCCGATGGACTTTAAGAGCATATATTTTCGTGTTCCTATCTTAAATGGTTTGCCTAATATCTTACAAAAACAGAACAAAGGACTTTCATGGATTCTGAAAGTTTATAATCCAGTTATAGCTGGAGAAGACTTGCAGGAGCTGCAGGAAACCGGTCGTAAATACCTTGGCTCTCAGAGCTAGAGGCCATAAAATCTCTACACTCATTGACAAGACAAGCTAAAACACAGTGAAGGGGGGGTCAGCGCCCACCCTATGTGTGCTGGCAGAGAAACTAAACTTATATGATATTTCATACCATATCGTGACACCGTTATCGGTAAGTAACTATGCTTTTCTCTTTTTAAATCATAATGACAACGCAAAACATCCAAATGACCCTGATCAAAAGTTCACATGCCCTGGTGATTTTGGCCTGATAACATGCACAGAAGTTGACACAAATGGGATTAAATGGCTACTAAAGGTAACATCTTCACCTGTAACCAGTTTGCTTGTAATCAGTGTGTGTGCATAAAAGCAGAGTGAGTTTCTGGGATCCAGACAGACTCTTGCATCTTTCATCCAGCTACTGACGTTTATTGATTGTGAGTCATGGGGAAAGCAACAGAATTGTCAACTGATCTACGGGAAAAGGTAACTGAACTGTATAAAACAAGAAAGGGATACAAAAATATATCCAAGTAATTGATAATGCCAGTCAGCAGAATTCAAACTGTGATTAACAAATGGAAAATCATGAGCACTGTTAAAACAATACCACGGTCAGGTAGATCAACAAAAATTTTGTCCACAGCAGCCAGGAAAATTGTTCAGGACCCAAAGAAAAACCCACACAGAACATCAGCAGAAATACTGGACACTCTGAAAACTAGCGGTGGGACTGTTTCAAGATGCACAATAAGGAGACACTTGAAGAAAAATGAGTTGCATGGTCAAGTTGCCAGAAGAAAGCCATTACTGCACAAATGTCACAAAGTATCTCTCCTACAATACGCAAAACAGCACAGAGACAAGCCTCAAAACTTCTGGACAAGGTTATTTGAAGTGATCAGACCAAAATTGAACTTTTTGGCCACAACCATAAACATTACATTTGGAGAGAGATCAACAAGGCCTATAGTGAAAGGAACACTGTTCCTACTGTAAAGCCCGGAGGTGGATCTCTGATGTTTTGTGGATGTATGAGCTACAAAGGTACATGAAACTTGGTAAAAGTTGAAGGAAAGATGAATGTAGCACATTATCAGCAAACACTGGACTCAAATTTGCAATTATCAGCCCAGAAGCTGTGCATGGGATGTACTTGAAAGTTCCAACATGACAACAATCCAAAACACAAGGTCAAGTCTACCTGTCATTGGCTACAGCAGAACAAAGTGAAGGATCTGGAGTGATCATCTCAGTCTCCTGACCTCAATAACACTAAGCCACTCTGAGGAAATCTTAAGCCCGCAGTTCATCCTAGACAACCCAGGAATTCACAGGAACTGAAGGCTTTTTGCCAAGCAAGTGGGCAGCATTACTATGTGAGAGAAAAAAAATCTCATCCACAACTACAACAAAAGACTTCAATCTGTCATTGATGTTAGAGGGGGCAAAACATGGTATTAAGAAATGGGTTATGAGAACTTTTGATCAGGGTCATTTGGATGTTTTGGGTTGTCATTATGATGTAAAAAGAGAAAACACAGTAGTTTGACAATAAATGGCTTCACTCAACCACTGAGGTGGAGAAAAAGTTTTGTTTTTATCATTCATATTCTCTGAAAAAAGGCCAAGAAAGCAAAAATTTGGCCAGGGTATTGTGAGATAGCGCTCACTAATGGGTTGGAGAATACTCGCTTGGCAACAAGATCTAAGGTATCCAGGAACATTTTTTGCACATAACAGTCTATGCAGTTTATTATAGAGTCATAAACCGTACCACGAACAGTCCATTACACACTGTATCAGGACATGACATTAAGTTGCGGTCACTAAACATGCTAGACCTCACTCTGTCCAGTTACCATGGGTGACCGCACAATTCATAACTAGTATTCAGCATTCCGATACTGCAAATATTGGGTATCGGCTGATATTCGCTGTATCGGAATTCCGATACCGAGTTCCGATATTTTTGCGATATCAGATACCGAAATCGGAAGTTCCCATAGTGCAATAATGCACTATAATGGAGTGTGGGCAGTGCGTGGGCGGTGCGTGGGCAGAGACTGCGTATATCTGTGCGGGCAGGGTCTGTGCGGGACAATGGGGGGTCTGTGCGTGCCTGCCGGCTGTCTGTATGGGCTGCCGTGGGGTCTGTGCGGCCTCTCAGGGTGTCTGTGCGGCCTCTCAGGGGGTCTGTGCAGCCTGCCAGGGGGTCTGTGTGGCCTGCCGAAGGTCTGTGCGGCCTCTCGGGGGTCTGTGCGGCCTGCCAGGGGGTGTGTGCGGCCTGCCGGGGGCTCTGTGTGGGCTGCCAGGGGGTCTGTGTGGCCTGCCGGGGGTCTTTTTGTCTGTGCAGGCATTGTCCGATGGGACTACAAGTCCCATCGGATGATGCCTGCTACAGTGACAGTAATTGATACATTAGCCAATGATGGGACAGTAGTAGTCCCATCATCCGGCTAATGTGTTGAATGTAAAAAAAAAATACTACATACATGCTACATACATACAACATACATACTACATACATATTACATACATACTACATACATGCTACATGCATGCTACATACTACATACATGCTACATACATGCTACATACTACATACATGCTACATACATGCTGCATACATACTACATACATGCTACATACTACATACATACTACATACATGCTACATACTACATATATACTACATACATACTACATACCACATACATACTACACACATACTACATACTACATGCTACATACATACTACATTTATACTACATACATGCTACATACTACATACATACTACATACATACATACTGCATACATACTACATACATACTACATACATAAATACTACATATATACTACATACATGCAACATACTACATACATACTACATACATACATACATACTACATACATACAACATACTACCTACATACTACATACATACTACATACATGCATACTACATACATACAACATGCTACATACATACTGCATACATACTGCATACATACTACATACATACTACATACAATACATTCATACATTACATACAATACATACATACAGACATACAGTACATTAAACATAGATTACATGCTCACCATTACCTGTCACTTTGTTCCACGAAGCCAGTGTCATCTGTAAAAAAGATTAAAATAACAAACAACCAATATACTCCCTGTCCGCAGAAATCCACGAGTGTCCCACGATGATCTCCCATAGAGAAGGACAGCATCAGCTGATGCAACCGCTCTCCAGGGGCTCCAGGAACACAATGACGAGAGGAAGGTATTCTTCCGCCACTGTATTCCTCCACCGCTGTAAAAAAAATAGTCCCTAGTCTCACTTTATGCCATTGCTGTGTGAGAAATTTTCCCATGCAGCAATTGCCATAAAGTGAGACTTTGACCTCAGGTAACCCCTCAGTGATGCACTGCAGGAGCCATTGTCTCCTGTCAGTGTGTCACTGAGGGTCCTATAGAGCAGTGACATCACCCGATGTCACTGTTCTATAGGGGAGATCGTCGTGGGACTCTCGTTATTAATTGGACTACGGCGGACAGGTAGTATGCGGTTTATTATTTTACGTTTTTTGCAGGAGCTGAAGTATGGTAAGTATTGTTAAATGAAGAATATTAAAATACTTTTTTCCTAATGTGTGTGTGTTTTATTAACCCTTTATTATTATTGGATTAATAATGGATAGGCATCTGTTGTGAATTCTGCTCTTGGGCTCCCTCCGGTGGTTGTTAGTGGTAGTGCAGTGGTCTCTGGATTGTAAGCCAGGGCAGGTGTTTCTGCTTATTGCAGCTCTATTAGGTATTTAGGTGTGTAGGGTCCATCTATCCCTGCCAGTTGTCCATTGTATCTTGGAGGGATTGCATCTCTGTCTGGCTCCACTTGCCCTGCTGTCATTTCAGTTAAGATAAGTGTCTGTTTTTTGTTCTCTGTAGCACGCATGCAGTGTGCTTTTATGTGTAGTGCAATCTATTGTGTTTTTGTCCAGCTTAGACTTTGTTTGGATTTTTCTGTCATGCTGGATTCTTTGGAGATGCAGATATACATCCTATGTCTTTAGTTAGATGTAGGAGATAGTATTTTCTGTTGTGGATTTTTCTAGAGTTTTAATACTGACCGCTTAGTACTCTGTCCTATCCTTTTCTATTTTAGCTAGAAGTGCCTCTTTTGCTAAACTCTGTTTTTTCTGCCTGTGTACGTATCTCCTCTTAAAATCACAGTCAATATTTGTGGGGGGCTGCCTATCCTTTGCGGCTCTGCTCTGAGGCAAGATAGGATTTCCCAATTCCATCTTTAGGGGGTATTTAGTCCTCCGGCTGTGTCGAGGTGTCTAGGCCATGTTAGGTACATCCCACGGCTACTTCTAGTTGCGGTGTCAGTATTAGGATTGCGGTCAGTACAGGTACCACCTACTCCAGAGATAGTCACATGCGGCTCCAGGGTCACCGGATCATAACAGGCGTCTTATTGACGCCTCTCCATTATTAACCCAGCTTAATGTCACCTTACAATAGCAAGGTGACATTAACCACTTATTACCCCATATCCCACCGCTACACGGGAGTGGGAAGAGAGGGGCTAAGTGCCAGAATTGGCGCATCTTACAGATGCGCCATTTCTGGGGCTGCTGCAGACTGGTATTTGTAGCCGGGGGGTCAATATCCATGGCCCCTCTCTAGGCTATGAATATCAGCCCGCAGCTGTCTGCGTAGCCTTTCTGGCTATAAAATATAGGTGGACCCCACATAATTTTTTTGGGGGGTCCCCTATTTTAATAGCCAGTAAAGGCTACGCAGACAGCTGTGGGCTGATATTCATAGCAGGCTACAAATATTGGCCCCCGGCCGTCGGCTTTCCCCCTCTGGCGCAGAAAATTGCGCGGGAGCCCACGCCGTTTTTTTCCGTTTTTTTTTTTAAATTCAGCGCTCATTAAGGCCTCTTTCACCCTTGCATCAGTACGGGTCCGTCGCTATGCGTCGGGCCGACGTACCGACACACGTTGTGAAATTTCTGCACAACGTGGGCAGCGGATACAGTTTTTCAACGCATCCGCTGCCCATTCTGAAGTCCGGGAAGGAGGGCGTGGAGTTTTGGCCGCGCATGCGCGGTTGAAAATGGCGGACGCGATGACCAAAAACTCTCACTTGAACGATTTTTTGTGCTGACGGTCTGCCAAAACACGACGGATCCGTTGCACGATGGACGCGATGTGTGGCCATCCATCCATCCATTGCGATCCGTCGGCAATACAAGTCTATGGGTTAAAACACATCCTGGGAGCACATTTGCAGGATCCGTTTTTTCCGCCGGATCCGTTTTTTTCCGCCGTGTCCATTTTTTTCCGCTGGATCAGTTTTTTTTCTGCCAGATCCGTTTTTTCCGCCGGATCTGATTTTTTCTCATAGAGTTGTATTAGCGCCAGATTGCGCCTGATGGCCACACGTTTCATCCGGAAAACACATATAGAGGAACGTTTTTTTCTGTCCGGCGAAAACACGCACAGCAATGGATTTGGCAAAAAACGTATGAAACTGAGATGTGAAATGATGAATCCAGCCTCCGAATCCATTTTTTCATGCATGTTTCCACTCAAATCATGCACATTTTCTGTTTATTTATTTATTTCCAAAAACTGCATCAAAACCGTGCAAAAAACGCATAAAAACTGCATCAAAAACTCCATCATAACTGCACCCAAAACTGCATCACAACTGCACCAAAAACTGCATCAAAACTGCACCAAAAACTGCATCAAAAACCGCATCATAAACCACACCAAAAACCTGCATCAAAACTATTGCACTTTTTGGTTCAGTTTTTTATGCAGGTTTTTGATGCAGTTTTTGGTGCAGGTTTTTGATGTAGGGTTTTGGTACTGTTTTTGATGCAATTTTTGATGCAGTTTTTTGTGCAGTTTTTGGTGCTTTTTTTATGCTGGCTTTTGGTGCAGTTTTGATGCAGTTTTTGGTGCAGTTTTGATGCAGTTTTTGATGCAGGTTTTGATGCGGTTTTAGGAAATAAATAAATAAATGGAAAATGTGCATGATTTGAATGGAAACATGCATGAAAAAATGAATTCGGAGGCCGGATTCATCATTTCACACCTCAGTTTCATACGTTTTTGCCGGATCCGTCGCTGTGCGTTTTTTCACCAGACAGAAAAAACGTTCCTCTGTGTGTGTTTTCCGTCTGGCGGAAACAGCTTTTTTGGTGGATCCGTCAAACAACAGATGAAACGTGTGGCAATCCGGCGCTAATACAACTCTATGAGAAAAAAACGGATCCGGTGGAAAAAAATGGATCTGGCGGAAAAAAAAACAGATCCGGAGGAAAAAACGGATCCTGTAAATGTGCTCGCGTGATGCGTTTTTTACCCATAGACTTGTATTAGCGACGGATCACAACGGATGGCCACACATCGCATCTGTCATGCAACGGATCCGTCGTGTTTTGGCGGACCGTCGACACAAAAAAAGTTCAAGTGAACGTTTTTTTGTCCTTCGCGTCCGCCACTTTCTACCACGCATGCGCAGCCAAAGCTCTGCACCCTCCTCCCTGGACCTCAGAATGGGCAGCGGATGCATTGAAAAACTGCATCCGTTGCCCACGTCGTCCACAAATTTCACAACGTGCCCCAGTACGTCGGGCTGATGCATAGCGACAGACCCGTACCGACGCAAGGGTGAAAGAGGCTTTAATGAGCGTTTAATTTAAAAAAATGGAAAAAAAAAACAGCGTTGGCTCCCGCGCAATTTTCTGCGCCAGAGGGGGAAAGCCGACTGCCAGGGGCCAATATTTGTAGCCTGCTATGAATATAAGCCCGCAGCTGTCTGCGTAGCCTTTACTGGCTATTAAAATAGGGGGACCCCCCCAAAAAAATGACGTGCGGTCCCCCTGTATTTTATAGCCAGAAAGGCTATTCAGACAGCTGCGGGCTGATATTCATAGCCTAGAGAGGGGCCATGGATATTGCCCACCCCGGCTACAAATACCAGTCCGCAGCCACCCCGGAAATGGCGCATCTGTAGGATGCGCCAATTCCGGCACTTAGCACCTCTCTTCCCACTCCCGTGTAGCAGTGGGATATTGGGTAATAAGGGGTTAATGTCACCTTGCTAATGTAAGGTGACATTAAGCCGGGTTAATAACGGAGAGGCATCAATAAGATGCCTATCCGTTATTAATCCAATAGTAATAAAGGGTTAATAAAACACACACATATTAGGAAAAAAAGTATTTTAACCCCTTAGTGACAGAGCCAATTTGGTACTTAACCCTTTTACCCCCAAGGGTGGTTTGCACGTTAATGACTGGGCAAATTTTTACAATTCTGACCACTGTCCCTTTATGAGGTTATAACTCTGGAATGCTTCAACGGATCTTGGCGATTCTGGCATTGTTTTCTCGAGACATATTTTACTTCATGACAGTGGGAAAATTTCTTCGATATAACTTGCGTTTATTGTGAAAAAATGGAAATTTGGCGAAAATTTTGAAAATTTCACAATTTTTCAACTTTGAATTTTTATGCCCTTAAATCACAGAGATATGTCACACAAAACACTTAGTAGGTAACATTTCCGACATGTCTACTTTACATCAGCACAATTTAGGAACCAATTTTTTTTTTTGTTAGGGAGTTATAAGGTTTAAAATTGACCAGCAATTTCTCATTTTTACAACACCATTTTTTTTTAGAGACCACATCTCATTTGAAGTCATTTTGAGGGGTCTATATATTAGAAAATACCCAAGTGTGAAACCATTCTAAAAACTTCACCCCCCAAGGTGCTCAAAACCACATTCAAAAAGTTTATTAACCCTTTAGGTGTTTCACAGGATTTTTTGGAATGTTTAAATAAAAATGAGAGTCCTCAGTGGTTGATACCTTTTAATGGCTAACTGAAAAGATGGTAACAAATTGCAAGCTTTCGAGACTACATACGTCTCTTCATCAGGCAAAGACTAAAACAAATTCTGAAGAATCACATATTTATGCACAACATAGTATAGGAAAAAAAAAGGGTGAGGGGAAAAAAAACCATGGATAAGCCAGGTGACATGAAGCAGAATTACCATGGTAATTCTGCTTCATGTCACCTGGCTTATCCATGGTTTTTTTTCCCCTCACCCTTTTTTTTTTTTTTTTTTCCCTATACTATGTTGTGCATAAATATGTGATTCTTCAGAATTTGTTTTAGTCTTTGCCTGATGAAGAGACGTATGTAGTCTCGAAAGCTTGCAATTTGTTACCATCTTTTCAGTTAGCCATTAAAAGGTATCAACCACTGAGGACTCTCAATTCCAAATATTTTTATATCTACTGGCTAACACGGTACCAAGATATATTTCTTTCCTGTAAATAAAAATGAACATTTAACTTTTTTTCACACAATATTTATTTCAGCTCCAATTTGTTTTATTTTACCAAGGGTAACAGGAGAAAATGGACCACAAAAAGTGTTGTACAATTTGTCCTGAGTATGATGATACCCCACATCTGGGGGTAAACCACTGTTTGGGCACACGGCAGAGCTCGAAATGGAAGGAGCGCCATTTGACTTTTCAATGCAAAATTGACTGGAATTGAGATGGGACACCATGTCGCGTTTGGAGAGCCCCTGATGTGCCTAAACATTAAACCCCCCCACAAGTGACACAATTTTGGAAAGTAGACCCCCTAAGGAACTTATCTAGATGTGTTTTGAGAGCTTTGATCCCCCAAGTGTTTCACTACAGTTTATAACGCAGAGCCGTGAAAATAAAAATTCTTTTTTTTTCACAAAAATGATTTTTTAGCCCCCAGTTTTGTATTTTTACAAGGGTAACAGGATAAATTGGACACCAAAAGTTGTTAACCAATTTGTTCTGAGTTCGCTGATACCCCATATGTGGGGGGAACCACTGTTTGGGCGCATGGCAGAGCTCGGGAGGGAAGGAGCGCCATTTGGAATGCAGACTTAGATGGATTGGTTTGCATGCGTCACGTTGCATTTGCAGAGCCCCTGATGTACCCAAACAGTAGAACCCCCCCACAAGTGACCCCATATTGGGAACTAGACCTCCCAAGGAACTTATCTAGATGTGTTGTGATAACTTTGAACCCCCAAGTTTTTCACTACAGTTTATAACGCAGAGCCGTGAAAATAAAAAATATTTTTTTCCACAAAAATGATTTTTTAGCCCCCAGTTTTGTATTTTCCCAAGTGTAACAGGAAAACTTGGACCTCAAAAGTTGTTGTCCAATTTGTCCTGAGTATGCTGATACTCCATATGTGGGAGGGAACCACTGTTTGGGTGCATGGCAGAGCTCGGAAGGGAAGGAGCGCCATTTGGAATGCAGACAGATGGATTGGTCTGCGGGCATCACTTGGCATTTGCAGAGCCCCTGATGTACCCAAACAGTAGAAACCCCCCATAAGTGACCCCATATTGGAAACTAGACCTCCCAAGGAACTTATCTAGATGTGTTGTGAGAACTTTGAACCCCCAAGTGTTTCACTACAGTTTACAACGCAGAGCCGTGAAAATAAAAAATCCTTTTTTTTTTCCAACAAAAATGATTTTTAGCCCCCCAAATTTATATTTTCCCAAGGGTAACAAGAGAACTTGGATCCCAAAAGTTGTTGTCAATTTGTCCCGAGTATGCTGATGCCCCATATGTTGGGGTAAACCCGTTTGGGCGCACGGGAAAGCTCGGAAGGGAAGGAGCACTGTTTTACTTTTTCAATGCAGAATTGGCTGGAATTGAGATCGGACTCCATGTCGCGTTTGGAGAGCCCCTGATGTGCCTAAACAGTGGAAACTCCCCAATTCTAACTGAAACCCTAATCCAAACACACCCCTAACCCTAATCCCAACGGTAACCCTAACCACACCCCTAACCCTGACACACCCCTAACTCTAATCCCAACCCTAATCCCAACTGTAAATGTAATCCAAACCCTAACCCTAAATTTAGCCCCAACCCTAACCCTAACTTTAGCTCCAACCGTAGCCCCAACCCTAACCCTAACCCTAGCCCTAACTCTAGCCCTAACCCTAGCCCTAACCCTAGCCCTAGCCTTAGCCCTAGCCCTAACCCTAATGGGAAAATGGAAATAAATACATTTTTTAAATTTTATTATTTTTCCCTAACTAAGGGGGTGATGAAGGGGGGTTTGATTTACTTTTATAGCATTTTTTATAGCGGATTTTTATGATTGGCAGCAGTCACACACTAAAAGACGCTTTTTATAGCAAAAAAGTTTTTGCGTCTCCACATTTTGAGACCTATAATTTTTCCATATTTTGGTCCACAGAGTCATGTGAGGTCTTGTTTTTTGCGGGACAAGTTGACGTTTTTAATGGTAACATTTTCGGACACGTGACAGTTTTTGATTGCTTTTTATTTTGGTGAGGCAGAATGACAAAAAAACAGCTATTCATGAATTTCTTTTGGGGGAGGCATTTATACCGTTCCACGTTTGGTAAAATTGATAAAGCAGTTTTATTTTTCGGGTCAGTACAATTACAGCGATACCTCATTTATATTTTTTTATGTTTTGGCGCTTTTATACGATAAAAACTATTTTATAGAATAAATAATTATTTTGGCATCGCTTTATTCTGAGGACTATAACTTTTTTATTTTTTCTTTGATGACGCTGTATAGCATCTCGTTTTTTGCGGGACAAGATGACGTTTTCAGTGGTACCATGGTTACTTATATCCGTCTTTTTGATCGCGTGTTATTCCACTTTTTGTTAAGCGGTATGATAATAAAGCGTTGTTTTTTGCCTCGTTTTTTTTTTTTCCTATGGTGTTCACTGAAGGGGTTAACTAGTGGGACAGTTTTATAGGTTGGGTCGTGACGGACGCGGCGATACTAAATATGTGTACTTTTATTGTTTTATTATTATTTAGATAAAGAAATGTATTTATGGGAATAATATTTTTTTTTCTTTATTTAGGAATTTTTTTTATTTTTTTTTTACACATGTGGAAATTTTTTTTTTTACATTTTTACTTTGTCCCAGGGGGGGACATCACAGATCGCTGATCTGACAGTTTGCACAGCACTCTGTCAGATCGGCGATCTGACTTACAGTGCTGCAGGCTTACCAAGCACCTGCTCTGAGCAGGCACTCGGTAAGCCACTTCCCTCCCTGCAGGACCCGGATGCCGTGGCCATTTTGGATCCGGGGACTGCAGGGAGAGGAGGTAAGAGACCCTCGGAGCAACGCGATCACATCGCGTTGCTCCGGGGGTCTCAGGGAAGCACACAGGGAGCCCCCTCCCTGCGTGATGCTTCCCTATACCGCCGGCACACTGCGATCATGTTTGATTGCGATGTGCCGGGGGCGCTCCGTGACTGCTCCTAGTACATAGTGCCGGATGTCAGCTGCGATAGTCAGCTGACACCCAGCCGCGATCGGCCGCGCTCCCCCCCGTGAGCGCGGCCGATCGCGCTGGATGTACTATCCCGTTGGTGGTCATACGGGCCCACCCCACCTCGACGGGATAGTACGTCCAATGTCAGAAAGGGGTTAATGACCGAGCCAATTTATACAATTCTGACCACTGTCACTTTATGAGGTTATAACTCTGGAACGCTTTAACAGATCCTGCTGATTCTGAGATTTTTTTTCGTGACATATTGTACTTCATGTTATTGGTAACATTTCTTCGATATTACTTGCGATTATTTATGAAAAAAACTGAAATATGGCGAAAATTTTTACAATTTTGCAATTTTCAAACTTTGTATTTTTATGCCCTTAAATCAGAGAGATATGTCACAAAAAATAGTTAATAACATTTCCGACATGTCTACTTTACATCAGCACAATTTTGGCAACACATTTTTTTTTTGTTAGGGAGTTATAAGGGTTAAAATTTGACCAGCAATTTCTCATTTTTACAACACCATTTTTTTTAGGGACCACATCACATTTGAAGTCATTTTGAGGGGTCTATATGATAGAAAATAATCAAGTGTCACACCATTCTGAAAACTGCACCCCTCAAGGTGCTCAAAACCACATTCAAGAAGCTTATTAACCCTTTACGTGCTTCACAGGAACTGGAAAAATGTGGAAGGAAAAAATGAACATTTAACTTTTTTTTGCAAACATTTTACTTCAGAACCATTTTTTTTTATTTTCACAAGTGTAAAAACAGAAATTTAACCATAAATTTTGTTGTGCAATTTCTCCTGAATATGCAGATACCCCATATGTGGGGGTAAACCACTGTTTGGGCACACTGAAGAGCTTGGAAGAGAAGGAGTGCCGTTTTACTTTTTCAATGTAGAATTGGCTGGAATTGAGATCGGACGCCATGTCGCGTTTGGAGAGCCCCTCATGTGCCTAAACAGTGGAAACCCCCCACAAGTGACACCATTTTGAAAACTAGACCCCTTAAGGAACTTATCTAGATGTGTGGTGAACACTTTAAACCCCCAAGTGCTTCAAAGAAATTTATATGGTAGAGCCGTGAAAATAAAAAAATCCTTTTTTTCCCCTCAAAAATGATTTTTTTTAGCCTGTAATTTTTTATTTTCTCAAGGGTAACAGGAGACATGGGACCCCAAAATCTGTTGACCAGTTTGTCCTGAGTACGCTGATACCCCATATGTGGGGGGGGGGCACGGTTTGGGCACCCATCGGGGCTTGGAAGGGAAGGAGCGCCGCTTGGAATGTAGACTTTGATGGGATGGTCTGTGGGTGTCATGTTGCATTTGCAGAGCTCCTGATGTACCTCAACAGTAGAAACCCCCCAAAAGTGACTCCACTTTGGAAACTAGACCCCCCAAAGAGCTTATCTAGATATGTGGTGAGCACTTTGAGCCACCAAGACCCATGAAAATAAAAATAATCATATTTTTTTCCACAAAAATGATATTTTCACCCCCAAATTTTTACTTTCACAAGGGTAACAGGAGAAATTGGACCCGAAAATTTATTGTGCAATTTATGCTGAGTAGGCTGATACCCCATATGTGGGGGTAAACCACTGTTTGGGTGCATGGCAGAGCTCGGAAGGGAAGGAGCGCCGTTTTGGAATGCAGACTTTGATAGAATGGTCTGCGGGCGTTATGTTGCGTTTGCAGAGACCCTGATTGTCATGTCGGACGCTATTCACGCTAGGGCGTCCGACAGACAGCAGTAATTCCACAGTCGTCCACTATACGCTCAGTGGCGCCGGCTAGATTTTATCCAGGTTGTCCGGGGTTAATCTAGCTGGTAATCTGGTTGGAGGCTGGGTCACGCCCGTGGCATTTAATTTGTCATTCTGGACTTTTGGCGTCGCCGATTATAGCTTGTCTTGTGCCTGGTGATCTCGGTCTGGAGTGGTGGTCTAGGAGAAGAAATATCGTATCTGGTGGTGTATTATCCTTTGTCATATTTCTCCTTCCTATATTTGTGCTTGTTTTGCCCTGTGCACATTCTAGTGTTTTCCTGTGCGTCTGCGGCGTGGTGCGTTTTTTAGTTTTCCCTGTCTGTGCTTTCTGTGGAGGTTAGTGTGTGGTCTAATCACTGGGTGGCAGGTGGAGGTTTCAGCATAGGGCTGAAACAGGAGTCAGGGTCAGGCCTGGTGGCCCAGACAAGCACACCATCAGTGTAAATTCTGGGAGAGGGACAGACAGGGTTTTCCCTAGTCTGAGGGATATCGCAGGGGCCCAGGTAATCAGCTGTAGTCTACCCAGTACCCCAGTGACACTGATGTACCTAAACAGTAGAAACCCCCCACAAGTGACCCAATTTTGGAAACTAGACCCCCCAAGAAACTTATCTAGATGTGTTGTGAGAATTTTGAATCCCCAAGAGCTTCACAGAAGTTTATAATGCAGAGTTGTGAAAATAAAAAATATTTTTTTCCACAAAAAAGATTTTTTAGCCCCCACGTTTTTATTTTCACAAGGGTAGCAGGAGAAATTGGACCCCAAAAGTTATTATCCAATTTATCCCGAGTACGCTGATGCCCCATATGTGGGGGTAAACCACTGTTTGGGTGCACGGCAGAGCTCAGAAGGGAGGGAGCACCATTTGACTTTTTGAGCGCAAAATTGGCTGTGGCGTTTAGAGACCCCCTGATGTACCTAAACAGTGGAAACCCCCCCATTCTAACCCCAACGCTAACCCCAACACACCCCTAAACCTAATCCAAACCCTATCCATAATCCTAATCACAAGCCTAACCATAATCACAACCCTAACCCCAAAACAAACATAACCCTAATCAGAACCCTAAATCCAACACACCCCTAATCCTAATCTCAACCCTAACCTCAAATCTAACCCTAATCCCAATACACCCCTAACCCTAATCTGTTATGACCCCAATGGCAGAGGGTCTCAGAAATAGTTACTAAGTCTGCAAACACAAAAAACCAGCTCATAGGGCAGTGGTAACTGGGCTGATTATATATCTAATCCTAGCACCACAAATAACAGCAGCCGGGGAACGTGCCTACGTTGATTCTAGACGTCTCGCGCCAGCCGGAGAACTAACTAACCCTAGAAGGGAAAAGAAAGACCTTTCTTGCCTCCAGAGAAAAGACCCCAAAAAGTTGGATACAAGCCCCCAACAAATAATAACGGTGAGGTAAGAGGAAAAGACAAACGTAAGAATGAGCTAGGTATTTAGCAAAGAGAGGCCCACAAGCTAATAGCAGAATATAGTAAGATAACTTATATGGTCAGCAAAAACCCTATCAAAAATATCCACACTGGAAATTCAAGAACCCCCGAACCGTCTAACGGCCCGGGGGGAGAACACCAGCCCCCTAGAGCTTCCAGCAAGGTCAGGAATCACATTTAGTACAAGCTGGACAAAAATGAGAGCAAGCAAATAACTGAAAAAACAAAGAAGCAAGACTTAGCTTAATTTTGCACGAACCAGGACCAGCAGATAGGAGCAAACAAAAAGGATCTGATTACAACGATGCCAGGCACTGGACCAAGAGGTATATATAGCAACACCCCTGGACTAACGACCCAGGTGGGTACAAACTGAGGGAAGAAAATCCCAGAGTCATATCACTAGTAACCACCAGAGGGAGCCAAAAAGTCTAATTCACAACAGTACCCCCCCCTTAAGGAGGGGTCACCGAACCCTCACTACGACCACCAGGGCGATCAGGATGAGCAGCGTGAAAGGCACAAACTAAATCGGCCGCATGCACATCAGAGGCAACCACCCAGGAATTATCCTCCTGACCATAGCCCTTCCACTTGACCAGATACTGAAGCCTCCGTCTGGAGAGACGAGAATCCAAAATCTTCTCCACCACGTACTCCAACTCGCCCTCAACCAACACCAGAGCAGGAGGCTTAACAGAAGGAACCACAGGCACAACGTAGCGCCGCAACAAAGACCTATGGAACACGTTGTGAATGGCAAACGACACCGGAAGATCCAAGCGAAAGGAAACTGGATTAAGGATTTCCAATATCTTGTAAGGACCGATGAAGCGAGGCTTAAATTTAGGAGAGGAGACCTTCATAGGAACAAATCGAGAAGACAGCCATACCAAATCCCCAACACGAAGTCAGGGACCCACACCGCGGCGGCGGTTGGCAAAACGCTGAGCCTTCTCCTGTGACAACTTCAAGTTGTCCACCACATGATTCCAGATCTGCTGCAACCTATCCACCACAGAATCCACCCCAGGACAGTCAGAAGGCTCCACATGTCCCGAGGAAAAACGAGGATGGAAACCAGAGTTGCAGAAAAATGGCGAAACCAAAGTAGCGGAACTAGCCCGATTATTAAGGGCAAACTCAGCCAACGGCAAGAAGGTCACCCAATCATCCTGATCTGCCGAAACAAAACACCTCAAATAAGCCTCCAGAGTCTGATTAGTTCGCTCCGTTTGTCCATTAGTCTGAGGATGAAAGGCAGACGAGAACGACATAATCAATGCCCATCCTAGCACAAAAGGATCGCCAGAACCTGGAAACAAACTGGGATCCTCTGTCAGACACAATATTCTCAGGAATGCCGTGTAAACGAACCACATTCTGAAAGAACACAGGAACCAGATCGGAAGAGGAAGGCAGCTTAGGCAAAGGCACCAAATGGACCATTTTAGAAAAGCGATCACATACCACCCAGATGACAGACATGCCCTGAGACACCGGGAGATCAGAAATGAAATCCATGGAAATGTGTGTCCAAGGCCTCTTCGGGACAGGCAAGGGCAAGAGCAACCCGCTGGCACGAGAACAGCAAGGCTTAGCTCGAGCACAAGTCCCACAGGACTGCACAAATGACCGCACATCCCGTGACAAGGAAGGCCACCAAAAGGACCTAGCCACCAGATCTCTGGTGCCAAAAATTCCCGGATGACCCGCCAACACCGAGGAATGAACCTCTGAAATGACTCTGCTGGTCCACTTATCAGGAACAAACAGTCTGTCAGGTGGACAAGAGTCAGGTCTACCAGCCTGAAATCTCTGCAACACGCGTCGCAAATCAGGAGAAATGGCTGACAAGATAACTCCCTCTTTAAGAATACCAACAGGTTCTGCGACTCCAGGAGAGTCAGGCACAAAGCTCCTTGAAAGAGCATCAGCCTTCACATTCTTTGAACCTGGTAAATACGAGACCACAAAGTCAAAACGGGAGAAAAACAATGACCAGCGGGCCTGTCTAGGATTCAGGCGTTTAGCAGACTCGAGATACATCAAATTTTTGTGACCAGTCAAGACCACCACACGATGCTTAGCACCCTCGAGCCAATGACGCCACTCCTCAAATGCCCACTTCATGGCCAGCAACTCCCGATTGCCAACATCATAATTCCGCTCAGCAGGCGAAAACTTCCTAGAGAAGAAAGCACAAGGTCTCATTACCGAGCAACCAGGGCCTCTCTGTGACAAAACGGCCCCTGCCCCAATCTCAGAAGCATCCACTTTGACCTGAAAGGGAAGTGAGACATCAGGCTGGCACAAAACAGGCGCCGAAGTAAACCGGCGCTTCAACTCTTGGAACGCCTCCACGGCTGCAGGAGCCCAGTTAGCAACATCAGAACCTTTCTTGGTCATATCCGTCAAAGGTTTAACAACGCTAGAAAAATTAGCGATAAAACGACGGTAGAAGTTAGCAAAACCCAAGAACTTCTGAAGACTCTTAACTGACGTGGGTTGAGTCCAATCATGAATAGCTCGGACCTTGACTGGGTCCATCTCCACAGCAGAAGGGGAAAAAATAAACCCCAAAAAGGGAACCTTCTGTACTCCAAAGAGACACTTTGAGCCCTTAACAAACAACGCGTTCTCACGCAAAACCTGAAACACCATCCTGACCTGCTCCACATGTGAGTCCCAATCTTCAGAGAAAACCAGAATATCATCCAGATAAACAATCATAAATTTATCCAGATACTTCCGGAAAATATCATGCATAAAGGACTGAAACACTGAGGGAGCATTAGAGAGCCCAAAAGGCATCACCAAGTACTCAAAATGACCTTCGGGCGTATTAAATGCAGTCTTCCATTCATCTCCTTGCTTAATGCGCACAAGGTTATACGCACCACGTAGATCTATCTTGGTGAACCACTTGGCACCTTTAATCCGGGCAAACAAGTCCGACAACAGAGGCAAAGGATACTGAAATTTAACAGTGATTTTATTCAGAAGCCGATAGTCAATACAAGGTCTCAAAGATCCGTCCTTCTTGGCTACAAAAAAAAATCCCGCACCAAGAGGGGAAGAGGATGGACGGATATGCCCCTTCTCCAGAGACTCCTTGATATACGAACGCATTGTGGCATGCTCAGGTACAGACAGATTAAATAATCTTCCCTTAGGAAATTTACTACCTGGAATCAAATCTATGGCGCAGTCACAGTCCCTATGAGGAGGCAGAGCACTGGATCTGGACTCGCTGAATACATCCTGATAATCAGACAAATACTCAGGAACTTCCGAAGGAGTAGAGGAAGCAATAGACACCGGCGGGGAATCAGCATGAATTCCCCGACAGCCCCAACTTGACACAGACATTGCCTTCCAATCCAAAACTGGATTGTGGGTCTGTAACCATGGCAGACCCAAAACGACCAAATCATGCATTTTATGCAGAACAAGAAAACGAATCACCTCCCGATGTTCAGGAATCATGCACATGGTTACCTGCGTCCAAAACTGCGGTTTATTTTCCGCCAATGGCGTAGCATCAATACCTCTAAGAGGAATAGGATTTACCAACGGTTCAAGAACAAAACCACAGCGCTTGGCAAATGACAGATCCATAAGACTCAGGGCAGCACCTGAATCCACAAACGCCATAACAGGGTAAGAAGACAATGAGCAAATTAAAGTCACAGACAAAATAAATTTAGGTTGCAAATTACCAATGGCGACAGGACTAACAACCCTTGTTAGGCGTTTAGAGCATGCTGATATAACATGTGTAGAATCACCACAGTAAAAACACAACCCATTCTGACGTCTATGATTTTTCCGCTCATTTCTAGTCTGAATTCTATCACATTGCATTAAATCAGGTGTTTGTTCAGACAACACCACCAGAGGATTAGCGGTTTTGCGCTCCCGCAAATGCCGGTCAATTTGAATAGCCAGCGCCATGGAATCATTCAGACTTGTAGGAATGGGGAAACCCACCATCACATTCTTAATGGCTTCAGAAAGGCCATTTCTGAAATTTGCGGCCAGAGCACACTCATTCCACTGAGTAAGCACGGACCATTTCCGAAATTTTTGGCAATACACTTCAGCTTCATCCTGGCCCTGAGAAATAGCCAGCAAGGCTCTTTCTGCCTGAACTTCAAGATTGGGTTCCTCGTAAAGCAATCCGAGCGCCAGAAAAAACGCATCAATATTTGCCAATGCCGGATCTCCTGGCGCTAGCGAGAAAGCCCAATCCTGAGGGTCGCCCCATAAAAAAGAGATAACAATTTTAACTTGCTGAGCTGAATCTCCAGATGAACGGGGTCTCAGAGAAAGAAACAATTTACAATTATTCCTGAAATTCCTAAACCTAAATCGGTCTCCAGAAAACAGTTCAGGAATAGGTATTTTAGGTTCAGACATAGGACTACTGGTAACAAAATCTTGTATGCCCTGCACACGAGCAGCCAGCTGGTCTACACTTGTAATCAAGGTCTGGACATTCATGTCTGCAGCAAGCACAAGCCACTCAAAGGTAAAGGGGAGGAAGAGAGGAAAGAAAAAAAAAAAACTCAGAATTTCCTTTCTTATTATCCCACTTCTGCAATGCATTAACATTCAATGTTGGCCTGGCATACTGTTATGACCCCAATGGCAGAGGGTCTCAGAAATAGTTACTAAGTCTGCAAACACAAAAAACCAGCTCATAGGGCATTGGTAACTGGGCTGACCATATATCTAATCCTAGCACCACAAATAACAGCAGCCGGGGAACGTGCCTACGTTGATTCTAGACGTCTCGCACCAGCCGGAGAACTAACTAACCCTAGAAGGGAAAAGAAAGACCTTTCTTGCCTCCAGAGAAAAGACCCCAAAAAGTTGGATACAAGCACCCAACAAATAATAACGGTGAGGTAAGAGGAAAAGACAAACGTAAGAATGAGCTAGGTATTTAGCAAAGAGAGGCCCACTAGCTAATAGCAGAATATAGTAAGATAACTTATATGGTCAGCAAAAACCCTATCAAAAATATCCACACTGGAAATTCAAGAACCCCCGAACCGTCTAACGGCCCGGGGGGAGAACACCAGCCCCCTAGAGCTTCCAGCAAGGTCAGGAATCACATTTAGTACAAGCTGGACAAAAATGAGAGCAAGCAAATAACTGAAAAAACAAAGAAGCAAGACTTAGCTTAATTTTGCACGAACCAGGACCAGCAGATAGGAGCAAACAAAAAGGATCTGATTACAATGATGCCAGGCACTGGACCAAGAGGTATATATAGCAACACCCCTGGACTAACGACCCAGGTGGGTACAAACTGAGGGAAGAAAATCCCAGAGTCATATCACTAGTAACCACCAGAGGGAGCCAAAAAGTCTAATTCACAACACTAATCCCAACCCTAACCTTAACCCTAATCTCAAACCTAACCCTAATCCCAAACGTAACCCTAATGCCAACCCTAATCCAAACCCTTAAACTAATCCCAACTCTAACCCTAACTTTAGCCCCAACCCTAGCCCTAACTTTAGCCCCAACCCTAACCCTAACTTTAGCCCCAACCCTAATCCTAACCCTAAATTTGGCCCCAACCCTAACCCTAGCCCTAACTTTAGCCCCAACCCTAACCCTAGCCCTAACTTTAGCCCCAACCCTAACTCTAGCCCTAACCCTAACCCTAAATTTAGCCCCAACCCTAACCCTAACTTTAGCCCCAACCCTAATCCTAACCATAAATTTAGCCCCAACCCTAACCCTAACTTTAGCCCCAACTCCTCTAGCTGCTGGCTGGCAGATCAGGGCGGGCGCACTGCGCATGCACCCGCCATTTTCTTACCGGAGGAAGAAGCCGGCAGCCAGGAGGGAACACAGGAGGACCCAGGGACACCGGAAAGTATAACAGGGTCCCCAAATCCCCAAATTTCTCTGTCCTCTGATGTGCGATCACATCAGAGGACAGAAAATTACACATCGCTTTTTTTTTTTTTTTTGCGGTCGCCGGTAAACAGTTTATTACCTGCGATTGCAAAACAGGGGTCGGTAAAAACCGACCCCGATCATGTTCTTTGGGGTCTCAGCTACATCTGGCAGCCGAGACCCCAAAGATCTTCCGGGTGCCAGCCGGCGGGCGCACTGCGCATGCGCCCACCATTTTTTGGCCGGAACAAGACGGTGGCGCCCATCGGGAGCCACGAGGAGCACCGTGGGAGACAGGCGAGTACCGGGGGGCGATCGGGGACCCCATTTCTCTGTCCTCTGATGTGTGATCACATCGGTGGACAGAGAAATTAAATGGGAAATCGCATTGTTTTTTTTGCGACCGCCGGTAAACGGTAAATTACCGGCGATCGCAACCCGGGGGTCGGTAAAAAAACCCCGAATCATGTTCTCTGGGGTCTCTGCTACCTCGGTAACCGAGACCCCAGAGAAAATCCGACTCTGGGAGGCGCTATTTACTTTTTCCACAGTGCCGTTAATTAACGGCGCTGGGGTTTAAGTACTCTTAACTGCCGCCGTTAAAAGGCGTAACGGCGGTCATTAAAGGGTTAATATTCTTCATTTAACCATACTTCAGCGCCTGCAAAAAACGTAAAATAATAAACCGTATACTACCTGTCCGCCGTAGTCCAATTAATAACGAGTGTCCCACGACGATCTCCCCTATAGAACAGTGACATCGGGTGATGTCACTGCTCTATAGGACCCTCAGTGACACACTGACAGGAGACAATGGCTCCTGCAGTGCATCACTGAGGGGTTACCTGAGTTCAAAATCTCACTTTATGGCAATTGCTGAGTGGGAAAATTTCTCACACAGCAATTGCATAAAGTGAGACTAGGGACTATTTTTTATACAGCGGTGGAGGAATACAGTGGCGGAAGGATACCTTCCTCCCATCATTGTGTTCCTGGAGCCCCTGGAGAGCGGTCGCATCAGCTGATGCAGCCGTTCTCTACGGGAGATCGTCGTGGTACACTCGTGGATTTCTGCGGACAGGGAGAATATTGTTTTTTTTTGTTATTTTAATCTTTTTTACAGAAGACACTGGCTTCGGGGATCAAAATGACAAGTAATGGTGAGTATGTAATCTATGTTTAATGTACTGTATGTCTGTATGTATGTATTGTATGTAATGTATGAATGTATTGTATGTATGTTGTATGTATGTAGTATATAGTATGTATGTAGCATGTATGTATGCAGTATGTATGTATGTAGTACGTATGTAATGTATGTAGTATGTATGTAGTATGTATGTAGTATGTATGGGTTTTTTTTACATTCAAAACATTAAACGGATGATGGGACTACTACTGTCCCATCATTGGCTAGTGTGTCAATCACTGTCACTGTAGCAGGCATCATCCGATGGGACTTGTAGTCCCATCGGACGATGCCTGCACTCACGCACAGACCCCCGGCAGCCCGCACAGAGCCCCCGGCAGCCCGCACAGAGCCCCCAGGAGCCCGCACAGAGCCCCCGGCAACCCGCACAGAGCCCCCGGTAGCCCACACAGAGCCCCTGGCAGCCCACACAGAGCCTCGGCAGTCTGCACAGAGCCCCCGGCAGCCGCACAGAGCCCCGGCAGCCCGCACAGAGCCTCGGCAGCCCGCACAGAGCCCCCGGCAGCCCATACAGAGCCTCAGAAGCCCGCACAGAGCCCCAAGAGGCATGTACAGATCCCCAGCAGGCCCGCACAGACCCCGCCCACACACACAGACACGCACAGTGTCCACCCACGCACCACCCTCACTCTTCTCCCCTCCGGAACAGGATGTAGAAGGACAGAAAGGGCTTTTTTACATTCCGATATTTGTGTCCCATTGACTTGCATTGGTATCAGGTATCGGTATCGGCGATATCCGATACTTTTTGGATATCGGCCGATCCAATCTGATACCGATACTTCTGAATATAGGAAGGTATCGCTCAACACTATTCATAACTCTTCTTAGTACTCGGCTTTAATACGGAGTCTCTAAATACGCCAGTTTTTTCTGCCCAGTTTCCGCAGGAGACCACATGCCGAACAATTTATTATATCCACTGGAGAAGCTGCCTAATGGGGATCACCAACTTGCCTGACAGACACATACCAGTCGGTTCCAGACCCACTGAAGGATGGTAGCTTCCCCCACCCAGTAGCCATCACCGGCTCTGCAGATCCATGGCCTTACCCCGTGCTCTTCAGGGATCCAATCCACACACAGGACCTCCCAACACAGAGGCCACTCAGGATCACAGCCTCACCTCGTGCTCTTCAGGGATCTGGTCCTACTCCCAGGACCTCCCAACACAGGGGCCATTCAGGATCACGGCCTCACCATGTGCTTTTCAGGGATCTGGTGCCCACTCTGGACCTCCTAACACCCAGGCCTTTCCTCTCACAGGACCTTCCAGCAAAGAACCATTCAGGTCCATACACAGCAACCACATGACCCATCCCTGGTCACATTACATGCTTGTAATCACTCCCATACTGTAGTTGGGAGGTGTGTGTGGTTAGTCAGACCCACCCAGCTCTCTGAACAACCCTGCAAGCTTCCCTTTAAAACTACACCAATACATGTGGGACTAGGGACTACACGTCACAGAACAACCTTACTTCCGGCTTACAGTGCAGAGTATCTTGCACATACTGGCCATTTTCAATAATGCCGGATTTTGTCTCATCACCACAGCTATGCCTGCGACTGCCATGCATTCCTATGGCCTCAATTCACCTCCGTGCATATTCTGAGGAGACCATGCAGCGCCCCCTACCTGTAACAGGGGTCACTGCATCACAGTATGTAAACTTTTAAGTTCAACTGTATTTATTTTACTCACTTATATAGCACTATCATTTTCCATAGCATTTTACAGACATTATCAGCACTGTCCCCATTAGGGCTCACAATCTACATTCCCTATTAGTAGGCCTTTGAAATGTGAGAGGAAACCGGAGAACCAGGAGGAAACCCATGCAAACACAAGGAGAACAAACAAATTCCTTGCATATGGTATATAGCCTAGTCAGCCCCTCTCCCACATATAGCATAAATAACCAAGTCCCCCATTATCCAACATATAGCCTATATAGCATAATCCACCCCCTCCCCCACATATAGCTTATGAGAGAGAGCCTGCTGACCCCAACACCTAGCACAGGCACAACAGGGGAAAGAGGGACTGCGCTGGTATGGATGCAGATTAGGTCACTGTTGAATAGCTGTGCTGGTACTGGTCAGGCAGAAAGAGCAGTGTGTGGATCCCGTTGGCCCTTGTCAGAGCAGATGTGTGCACATGAGGCCTCTAAACTGGAGTTTTAAAGGGCCAGCGTCCATCTTTGCAGTTCAATGCCACTGGTCCACAGGGCATCTGCCTACATCGGCAGATTGCCAGTCCGGGCCTGCTTAGCAGCTACTATTTTAATATTTTATTGGTGCCACTCCGGTCAGACTTCTGTAAGTTGTGACGTGCTGGATAGCTCCAGTGTTTGCTGTGACTGTTAGTGCTGACTTCTGGTCAGTCAGAAGACTTCCGTCCAGTCAAAAGATGGCGGATAGAGACCAGAGTAGCAGCAGGAAGAGCTTAAGATGGCACCTGGTAAGTTTAATACTAGGGTTAGGAATCTAGATTAGTTGCACCACTCCAGAACTAAAATATCAAAACACTAGAGTGATGTTTGAAAATCACTTCAGTTCAACAACACTTTCAGATGATTTGAAAAGTTGCATAAATTTCTACAAAACCTACTTTCTGTTGGACTTTCTCAGCATGTGTTACTTACTCCAACAAATTTCCTTAGAAATTCTCGAGATGATTGTATATCAGTGTTGGAGAGGTCAGAAAAGTCACCCATCATCCCTTCTTCTGTTGCTGGAACATCCCTGTAGAAATTCCTTGCTCTTGCATAAAACTGCATTTCTCCATCAATCACTTCACTTGTAGCAGCAAACAGTTTTACTGTAAAACAAGCAAAATTATGTGAAAGTTGAAACACTATGTAGGCAAAAATATTTTCAAGCACGATTATAACATCTTTATAAGGCTGGTGTCACACTAGCGATTTTATAAATCGGTCAGATTTTGTTCCTGCAAAGTCGGACGAGTGTCATGCAAGTGTCATGCATTATTCTTGCAAGTACAATCTGATTTTTAACACCTAGAATCCGATTTACATCCGAATGCAGTGCGATTGCTATCCGATCGCAATGCGATGTTAACATGAGCTTTTACATAGAGCAATTCTCTATTTAATTTAGACATCGCTTTCAAAGGAAATATTCTTTAAAATAGATAAATAGATAAATAGATAGATAGATGAAAAGTCAGCAATCTAGAAGGCAGGCTGCATGGTAGCATGATGCAACTATACAGCCCATCATCCAGAAGAGACATTGAGCAGCATCTGCTATCACTACAGTACTCAGTGTCTCATGGTGAACTCCTACGACCTGACTGATGTCACCTCTAGCATGAGAAAGTTCTCACACTCACGGTGTGGTCAGAAAGATCCTGGAAATTCACAGCCAATTAACTCTCTTCACCTAACTGATGTCAGCGGGGGCACCGTGGGTAAATTTCTGACCGCGAGCTGACATCAGTTAGGTGAACTAAATTCATTGGCTGTTAACTCCCAGGACCTTTCTGATGGCACCATGAGCATGAGAACTTTCTCACGCTCATGATAACATCCCTCAAGTAATAGGAGTTCACCGTGAGACACTAAGCAGTTGCCGCTCAGTGTATCTGATGGACAGCAGCCTGTATAGTCGCATCATGCAACCATGCAGCCTGCCATCAAGATGTAGCAGAGCTAGACCCATCCTGGGACAAATTAATGATTATCTCATCAGTGGAGAGGTGAGGAATATTGTTGTTTATTATTTTAATTCTCTTAGAGGGGACAATGGCTTCACTGGAATGGGCAATGCCATAAGTATGGTTTAACTAAGATTGATTATAGGAGTCTGTGTCATTTTTTTAGTTAAAGGACTTAATTCTGTGTGTTTTTATACAAAATTACTATGGGAATAGTAATGGGGCGTCTCCATTACTAACCTCAGGGCTTGATGTCACCTGATAATACAAAGATGATATCAACCCCCTCATGACCCCACTTACCACCACCTCAGGGCAAGTGGGAAGAGCGAGGCTAAGTGCCAGAATTAGCACAGCTTATGGATGCATCTTTTCTGGGGCGGCTGAAAGCTGATGTTTTTAGCCTGAGGGGAGCCAATATCCATGGCCCCTTCCTAGACTATTAATATCTGTCCGCAGCTGTCTACCTAGCCTATGATGGTTATTAAATATAGGGGGAAACAATGTAATTTTTTGGGGGGGTCCCTCATTTTAATATCCAGTAAAGCCTAAGTATACAGTTGTTAGCTGATATTAATAGCCTGGTAAGTTCCATGGGTATTAACACCTACCCAGGTTATAAAATTATCCTTTGAGAACAAGAACACACACGGTCTTAAAGAGCACTAAGGCCTAAGAAGCTAAGAAGACCGCATGTGTTTTTGTTCTGAATTTTACATCCCTTGTGAGGGTACGCGGCCGGTGCAGCATTCGGCTTAAAATCATCCTTGGTTGGGCTGAGGTATTGGCAATCACACAGAAGGATCAGCTTTCAGTCCATTATCTCCTTCGGTCTGGCTGGAGGACCTGTGGTGATGTATACCTTCTGATGCCTCCGCACGATCACATATCTGGATACCGTGACTGCACCAGGAAGCTCTGCACAGCACAGAGGGGCATTTCTTCCCTGTACAGAGTTCCGAGCCTCCTAAGCATCACGCTTCAACTGCGGTGGTGCAGGGGTGCACATCCCCGAAAGGTGAGAGGCCTCTTGGCCCTTATTAATCATTTAACCTTTTTACATTAGGTCCTTCACATGTGTGCTCTCTGTTTTCTTTGTTTCCACATAAAATTTCCCTTAGCTGTCAGCTTTCCCTCTGCTGGTTAAGAAAATTACGTGGGAGCCCACACCATTTTTTTCAGAAAAATAATCTTTGAATAATTAAATACATGTACAGTAAGCTGCACACACACTGTACTAATTGTATATGTCACTGACATCTGTATATCTGTCTATTCTATGTGTATTTACTGTATGTAATCCTTCAATTCTATCCTGTCGGCTGCTGAATTACTGGCTTTTTAAATGACATTGAAGTGTAAAAATCGGACAGCACTCGCATGGTCCAAGTGCTGTGTGATTTTTTTTCTCACCCCCATTATCTTATATTGCCAAATGCAATTCAATTTCCAATTGCAGTCAGAGCATGCTGCAATTTTTTTCCAGTCTGATTGTGATCCGATTTGAGTTTGCGCGTACGGCCGGGTTCACGGTCGAAAAATTGCCTCATCCTATCCGGGTGGTCACCATCAATGCTACCCCTCTCCCACAGGGGGAGATTACTGAGTTTGTGGCTGAGGTTAAACTCCACATTGGGGTCCTACATTCTGAGCAGGTTACATGTAGGGTGCTCAGTAATCTTCCTGCACAAATGGTTCTGGGTTTTCCATGGTTATCTATGCACAACCCGGTTATTGACTGGAAAACTCAGGACTAGTGTTGAGCGATACCTTCCGATATTTGAAAGTATCGGTATCGGATTGTATCAGCCGATACCCGAAAAATATCGGATATCGCCGATACCGATACCCGATACCAATACAAGTCAATGGGACACAAATATCGGAAATGATCCTGGATGGTTCCCAGGGTCTGAAGGAGAGGAAACTCTCCTTCAGGCCCTGGGATCCATATTCATGTGTAAAATAAAGAATAAAAATAAAAAATAGGGATATACTCACCCTCTGACGCGCCCTGGTTGTAACCGCTGCAACCGGCAGCCTCCGTTCCTAAGAATGAGCGAGTGAAGGACCTTCGATGACGTGGCGGCTTGTGATTGGTCATGTGAGTAGTCACATGAGCAGTCACGCGACCAATCACAAGCCGCCACGTCATCGAAGGTCCTTCACTCGCTCATTCTTAGGAACGGAGGCTACCGGTTGCAACGGTTACAACCAGGGCACGTCAGAGGGTGAGTATATCCCTATTTTTTTATTTTTATTCTTTATTTTACACATGAATATGCATCCCGATTCCCGATATCGCAAAAATATCGGAACTCGGTATCGGAATTCCGATACCGCAAATATCGGCCGATACTTGCGGTATCGGAATGCTCAACACTACTCAGGACATAATTCAGTGGAGCGGATTTTGCCAGGCGAATTGCCTGGCCACATGCATGTCTGCTGTGACTCCAAGCATTCCTGAGTCACTGCTGGATTTCACGGATGTGTTCTCAGAGAAGGGTTGCTCAGAATTGCCACCACATCGCCCCTATGACTGTACTATTAGGTACCATTAGGTAATTGTCGAAAGCTAGGATGTTCAACATCTCTGATCCTGAGAGGCAAGCTTTAAAATATTACATTGCTGAGAGTCTGAGCAAAGGGCACATCAGGCCTTCGTCCTCGCCGGTGGCAGCGGGGTTCTTCTTCATTAAAAAGAAAGATGGCGGACTACGCCCGTGTCTGGATTTCAGGGAGTTAAACCAGATTACGGTTCGCGATCCATACCCTATGCCACTGATACCTGATTTGTTCAACCAGGTGGCTGGTGCTAAGTGGTTTTCCAAGCTTGACCTCAGGGGGGCTTACCTCATAAGAGTCCGTCAAGGTGATGAGTGGAAGACGGCTTTTAATACTCCTGAGGGTCATTTTGAAAATTTGGTGATGCCATTTGGGTTAGCAAACGCGCCTGCAGTTTTTCAACATTTCATAAATGATGTATTCTCGCATGTTCTGGGGAAATTCGTTATTGTGTACCTAGATTACAATTGTCATTTATTCATGTGACCGTGATACTCATTTAGAGTATGTGAGGCAGGTGTTACAGCTTCTCAGGGAAAATAAGCTCTATGCAACACTTGAGAAATGTGTATTTTCGGTTCAGGAGTTGCCTTTCTTGGGTTATATTGTGTCTGCTTCAGGGTTTAAAATAGACGCCGCTAAGGTGCAAGCGGTGCTGCATTGGGAACGGCCTGATAACCTAAAAGCACTCCAGCGGTTCCTTGGGTTTTCCAACTATTATAAAAAGTTTATCAAAGATTTTTCTACCATTGCTAAACCGCTTACTGACATGACGAAAAAGGGTACCAATTTCTCTGCCTGGCCTCAGGCTGCTGTGCGCGCATTTGAATTTCTGAAGAACAGTTTTGCTTTGGCCCCCCCATTCTGGTGCAACCAGACGTATCAAAACCATTTACCGTGGAAGTCGATGCGTCTGAGGTTGGAGTGGTGGCGGTGCTGTCACAAGGCTCATCCTTGGGCGAGTTACGTCCTTGTGCCTACTTTTCCAAGAAGCTGTCGCCTGCCGAACGTAATTACGATATCGGCAACAGGGAGTTGTTGGCTATCAAGTTCGCTTTTGAGGAATGGCGACACTTTTTGGAGGGGTTGGTCCATCAGGTTACAGTTATCACTGACCATAAAAATCTGCTGTATTTGGAGTCAGCCAAGCATCTGTCCCCCAGGCAGGCTCGCTGGGCATTGTTTTTCACGCGGTTCAGCTTTTTTGTTACGTACCGACCTGGGTCTAAGAACACTAAGGTGGATGTTTTGTCCAGGTGTTTTCCGGGGGGAGAACCTCGGGAAGATCCGGTACCCATCATCCAAAAGGGTGTAGTGGTCTCGGCTCTCATGACCGAGGTTGAGGTTGAGATTGCCGAGGCTCAGGTGGAGGTACCACCAGAGCTTCCCATTAACAAATTGTTTGTACCGCTCCATCTTCGCCTAAAGGTGTTGGGTGAGCATCATGATGCTGTCCTGGCTGGCCATCCAGGGGTTAGGGGTACCTTGGAGTTGATGTCACGTCGGTTTTGGTGGCCCAAAACCCGACAGGACGTGGTCTCATACGTATCAGCATGTACCACGTGCGCTAGGGCTAAGACATCCCGCTCTCGTCCTGCTGGCACACTACATCCTCTTGGGGTACCCAGTAGGCCATAGACGGAGATTTCCATGGATTTTATCACAGATTTGCCCTCCTCTGCTGGGAACACGGTCATTCTGGTGGTTGTTGATCGGTTCTCAAAGATGTCGCACTTTGTGTCTTTGCCTTCGTTGCCTAACGCTAAGACTCTGGCTCAGGTTTTTGTGCAGGAGGTGGTCAGACTTCACGGGGTCCCGTCTGACATCGTGTCTGATAGGGGTACTCAGTTTATGGCAAAATTTTGGAAAGCTTTTTGCTCACGGCTGGGGATCAAGTTGTCGCATTATTCTGTGTTTCATCCTCAGTCAAATGGTCAGACCGAGCGTATGAACCAGAATTTGGAGCAGTACTTACGCTGTTTTGTTTCTAACAATCAGGAGGAGTGGTCGACGTTCCTTCCTTTGGCTGAGTTTGCTATAAATAATCACCATCAGGAATCGTCTGGGGAGTCCCCGTTCTTTTGTGTTTACGGGCTCCATCCTCAGTTTTGTGCTCTGCATCAGGGGGGCTCTACTGGTGTCCCAGAGGAGGACCAGTTAGGAGCACAACTGTCATCCGTTTGGAGGAGAGTGAAACAGCGCTTGCTAAGCGTAGGTGCAAGGTACAAACGAGTGGCTGACTGTAAACGTGTGACAGGTCCGGACCTGAGTGTGGGTGACTGGGTGTGGTTGTCCACAAAAAATATAAAACTCAAGATTCCATCCTTGAAATTGGGTCCAAGGTTTATTGGTCCATTTAGGGTTGCCGCCTTCATTAACCCGGTAGCCTACCATTTGGCGCTCCCTACGGTATATAAAATACACGTGTTCCACAGATCTTTATTAAAAAAGGTGGTGGGTTCTGTGGACACGGCGCCTATGACACCTCCAGTCTTGGTGGATGGCAATTTGGAGTTTGAAGTCTCCAAGGTGGTTGACTCTCATGTAGTGCACTGCACATTACAGTACCTGGTACACTGGTGTGGTTATGGGCCAGAAGAAAGGTCCTGGGTACCAGCCTCTGACATACATGTGGACCGGCTGGTCAGTATGTTTCACCGCTGCCATCCAGACAAGCCGGGTCCTATAAATCGTGAGGGCCCTGGAGTCCCTCGTAGAAGGCGGGGTACTGTCATGTCGGACGCTGTTCACACTAGGGCGTCCGACAGACAGCAGTAATTCCACTTACGTCCACTACACGCTCAGTGGCGTCGGCTAGATTTTATCCAGCTTGCTCAGGGTTAATCTAGCTGGTAATCAGGTTGGAGGCTGGGTCACACCCATGGCCTTTAAATAGTCGTGCTGGACTTTGGGCGTTGCCGATTATAGCTTGTGCTTTATGCCTGGTGATTCCGGTCTGGAGTGGTGGTCTCGTTGTAGGAATATCGTATCTGGTGGTGTTTAATCCTTTGTCATTTTCCTCCTTCCTATTTGTATTTGTTTTGCCCTGTGCACATTATAGTGTATTCCTGTGTGTCTGCGGCGTGGTGCGTTTTTCAGTTTTCCCTGTCTGTGCTTTCTGTGGGGATTGGTGTGTGGTCTCTTCACTGGGTGGCGGGTGGTGGTTTCAGCTTAGGGCTGAAACAGGAGTCAGGGTTAGGCCTGGTGGCCCAGACATGCACACGTTTAGTGTAACTTCTGGGAAAGGGACAGACAGGGTTTCCCTAGCCTGAGGGATATCGCAGGGGCCCGGTTAACCAACCTTAGTCTACCCAGTTCCCCTGTGACAAAATCCATCTGAAGGGGTTAAATCATTTGACACCCAGGAGCTCTGCTAAGGCAGCTGTGCTCCTGTATGTAAAACTTGGTGAATGAATGGAATGCAGGGGAATGTCGTATAGTTACCTCAAGTCGCGGTGATGCACCCTCTGCTGGATGAACTCATATGAACTTGAGCCTGGGAACTTTTCAGAAAAGTTCCCACTGTCGAGTTCATATGAGTTCATTCAGCAGAGGGTGCATCACCGCGACTCGAGGTAACTATAGGACATTCCCCTGCATTCCATTCAATCACCAAGTTTTACAGACAGGAGCACAGCTGCATTAGCAGAGCTCCTGGGTGTCAAATGATTTAACCCCTTCAGATGGATTTACAGCGTGGGACAAGACTGATCAATGGAAGGTATGGAATATTGTTGTTTGTTTTTGTTTAACTTTATTTCAGGTGACAAGGGTCTTCAGGTGGATTGAGAGTATAATAAAATATTAAAACACCCTGTGTCTTTATTTCATTAAAATACTTTTTAATAATGTGTGTGTGTTTTATTAACCATTTCATACTATTGGATTAATAATGGATAGGTGTCATAATTGAGGCCTCTCCATTATTAATCTGGCTTAATGTCACCTTACAATAGCAAGGTGACATTAACCCTTAATTACCCCAAATCCCACCGCTACACGGGAGTGGGAAGAGAGAGGCTAAGTGCCAGAATAGGCGGATCATCCAGATGTGCCTTTTCTGGGGTGGCTGGGGGCAGATGTTTTTAGCCGGGGGGGCAATAACCATGGTCCCTCTCTAGGCTATTAATATCTGCCCTCAGTCACTGGCTTTCCCACTCTGGCGGAGAAAATTGCGCGGGAGCCCACGCCAATTTTTTTCCGGGATTTAACCCTTTAATTTAATAGCTAGAGCTTCAAAATTTTACACACAGACACTTGTTACATTAGTAAAGAGGAATATGTAATAAAAAAAGGGATATGAGATGGTTTACTGTATGTATGCCATGTCTCATATCATGTCGGGTTTGGGAAGGAGATAGCAAAAGCCGGCAATTGAATTACCGGCTTTTATGCTATCTTGCGCTGAATGAAATATAAATAAATATATATATATATATATATATATATATATATATATATATGTGTCTCACTGACATATATATATATATATATATATATATATATATATATATATATATACAGTATATACCTATTCTATGTGTACACATTTATTCTACCTATTCTATTCTGTCAGTGTGATTTTACTGTACACCGCACTGAATTGCCGGCTTTTCTAGAGAGCACCGCTGCATATTTCTCGCAAGTCACATCCATGGTCCATGTGTAATCCGTAATTTTCTCGTCCCCATAGACTTGCATTGGCGTATTTTTTGCGCAATACGCTGACAAACGCAGCATGCTGCGATTTTCTACGCCCGTACAATACCGTATATTACGGATGCATAATATACGGCTGATAGGAGCAGCCACATAGAGATTCATTGGGCCATGTGTAATGCGTATTTTATGGATGAATTTTCTGCGCTCATACGTCCGTAAAACTCGCTAGTGTGACGCCGGCCTAAGACTGTTTTTTCGGGACATATTGTACATCATGATAGTGGTAACATTTCTTCGGTATGACTTGTAAACACAAGTGTGTAACATTTGTGTAAAAAATAGAAATTTTGCTAAAATTTGGAAAATTTTGTAATTTTCAAATTTTGACATTTTTTGCCCTTAAATCAGAGAGATATGTCACACAAAATAGTTAATAAATAACATTTCCCACATGTCTACTTTACATCAGCACAATTTTTGAAGCAAAATTGTTTTTTGAAAGGAAGTTAAAAGTTGACCAGCAAGTTCTAAATTTTACAACAAAATTTGCTAAATTATTTTTTTAGGGACCACCTCACATTTGATGTAACTTTGAGGGGTCTGTATGCAAGAAGATACCCTAAAAAGTGACATTATTCTAACCCTCCCACCTCAAGGTGCTTAAAACCACATTCAAGAAGTTTATTAACCCTTCAGGTGCTTCACAGGAATTAATAGATTGTGAAAAGAAAAAAATGAACATTTCACTTTTTTTCATTAAAATTTAACTTAGACTACATTGTCTTCATTTTTGCAAGAATAACATGAAAAAAAGAACCTCAAAATTTGTAATGCCAATACCCCATACATGGGAGGAAAACACTATTTACTGTAGGTGTACGGCAGAGCTTGGAAGAGAAGGAGAGCCGTTTGACTTTTTCAACACAATATTGGCTGGAATTGAGATCGGACGCCATGTCACATTTGAAGAGCCTCTAATATGCCTAAACAGTGGAAACCCCCCACAAGTGACCCCATTTTGGAAACTAGACCCCACAGGGAATGTATATAGATCTGTAATGAGCACTTTGAACTCCAAAGTGTTTCACAAAAGTTTATAATGTACAGCCATGAAAATAAAAAAATATATTTTTTTCTACAAAAATAATGTTTTACAGGTGCTTCTCACAAAATTAGAATATCATCAAAAAGTTAATTTATTTCAGTTCTTCAATACAAAAAGTGAATCATATATTTCACATATTTTATAGAGTCATTGCAAACAGAGCGATGTATTTCAAGTGTTTATTTCTGTTTATGCTGATGATTATGGCTTACCGCCAATGAAAACCCAAAAGTCATTATCTATGTAAATTAGAATAATTAACAAAAAACAACTGCAAAGGCTTCCTAAGTATTTAAAAAGAGCCCTTAAGGTACCTTCACACGAAACGACTTTGTAACAATATCGCTAGCGATCCGTGACGTTGCAGCGTCCTGGCTAGCGATATCGTTTAGTTTGACACGCAGCAGTGATCAGGATCCTGCTGTGATGTCGCTGGTCGCTGAATAAAGTTCAGAACTTTATTTGGTCGTCCGATCGCCGGGTATCGTTGTGTTTGACAGCAAAAGCAACGATACCAGCGATGTTTTGCACTGGTAACCAGGGTAAACATCGGGTTACTAAGCGCAGGGCCGCGCTTAGTAACCCGATGTTTACCCTGGTTACCAGTGTAAAATGTAAAAAAAACAAACAGTACATACTTACATTCGCATCCCCCGCCGTCTGCTTCCCACACTGACTGAGCGCCGCAAAGTGAAAGTGAAAGCACAGCACAGTGGTGACGTCACCGCTGTGCCCTGCTACTGCCGGCGCTCAGTCAGTCAGTCAGTGCAGGAAGCGGACGCCGGGGGACGCGAATGTAAGTATGTACTGTTTGTTTTTTTTACATTTTACGCTGGTAACCAGGGTAAACATCGGGTTACTAAGCGCAGCCCTGCGCTTAGCAACCCGATGTTTACCCTGGTTACCCGGTGACCTCGGCATCGTTGGTCGCTGGAGAGCGGTCTGTGTGACAGCTCTCCAGCGATCAAACAGCGACGCTGCAGCGATCGGCATCGTTGTCGCTATCGCTGCAGCGTCGTTTCGTGTGAAGGTACCTTTAGTCTGTTTCAGTAGGCTCCACAATCAAAGACTGCTGACTTGACAGATGTTCAGAAGACAATCATTGACTAGTGTTGAGCGATACCGTCCGATACTTGAAAGTATCGGTATCGCAAAGTATCGGATCCAATCCGATACCGATACCCGATACCAATACAAGTCAATGGGACTCAAGTATCGGACGGTATCCCTGATGGTTCCCAGGGTCTGAAGGAGAGGAAACTCTCCTTCAGGCCCTGGGAACCATATTAATGTGTAAAAGAAAGAATTAAAATAAAAAATATTGCTATACTCACCTCTCCGACGCAGCCTGCACCTTACCGAGGGAAGCGGCAGCGTTCTTTGTTTAAAATTTGCGCTTTTCTTTCCTTTACGTGAGTCCCGGCTTGTGATTGGTCGCGTGCCGCCCATGTGACCGGGACGCAACCAATCACAGCAAGCCGTGACGTAATTTCAGGTCCTTCAGGATTTTAAAATTACGTTCCGGCGTTGTGATTGGTTGCGTCGCAGACACATGGGCGACGCAACCAATCACAGCAAGCCGTGACGTAATTTCAGATCCTTAAGGATTTTAAAATTACGTCCCGGCTTTGTGATTGGTTGCGTCGCAGTCACATGGGAGACGCAACCAATCACAAGCCATGACGTCACGGGAGGCTGGACACGCGCACATTTTAAAATGGGCGCGTGTCCAGCCTCCCGTGACGTCCCGGCTTGTGATTGGTTGCGCCGCGATCAACCAATCACAAGCCGGGAGGCTGGACACGCGCGCATTTTAAAATGGGCGCGTGTCCAGCCTCCCGTGACGTCTCGGCTTGTGATTGGTTGCGCCGCGGTCAACCAATCACAAGCCGGGAGGCTGGACACGCGCGTGATTCATAGCTCACCAAAAAAAAAAACAGCACCTTGCTCCCCCACACAACTGGTTTCATAAATTCAGTGCACTAGGCAGAAGACTACCATCCATAGCAGCAGCCCATACAGCCTCTCTGGGGCTTTTGAGTTGGGGCACCATCCCATTATCATAATTTCAGCGGTATCCATGACGCGCATTTTAAAATGCGCGCGTGTCCAGCCTCCCGGCTTGTGATTGGTTGACCGCGGCGCAACCAATCACAAGCCGGGACGTCACGGGAGGCTGGACACGCGCCCATTTTAAAATGCGCGCGTGTCCAGCCTCCCGGCTTGTGATTGGTTGATCGCGGCGCAACCAATCACAAGCCGGGACATCACGGGAGGCTGGACACGCGCCCATTTTAAAATGCGCGCGTGTCCAGCCTCCCGGCTTGTGATTGGTTGATCGCGGCGCAACCAATCACAAGCCGGGACGTCACGGGAGGCTGGACACGCGCCCATTTTAAAATGTGCGCGTGTCCAGCCTCCCGTGACGTCATGGCTTGTGATTGGTTGCGTCTCCCATGTGACTGCGACGCAACCAATCACAAAGCCGGGACGTAATTTTAAAAATCCTTAAGGACCTGAAATTACGTCACGGCTTGCTGTGATTGGTTGCGTCGCCCATGTGACTGCGACGCAACCAATCACAACGCCGGAACGTAATTTTAAAATCCTGAAGGACCTGAAATTACGTCACGGCTTGCTGTGATTGGTTGCGTCCCGGTCACATGGGCGGCACGCGACCAATCTCAAGCCGGGACTCACGTAAAGGAAAGAAAAGCGCGAATTTTAAACAAAGAACGCTGCCGCTTCCCTCGGTAAGGTGCAGGCTGCGTCGGAGAGGTGAGTATAGCAATATTTTTTATTTTAATTCTCTCTTTTACACATTTTTACATTAATGTTGTTTCGATACCGATACCCGATACCACAAAAATATCGGATCTCGGTATCGGAATTCTGATACAGCAAGTATCGGCCGATACCCGATACTTGCAGTATCGGAATGCTCAACACTATCATTGACACATTTCACAAGGAGGGTAAGTCACAAAAGGTCATTGCTAAACAAGCTGGCTGTTCACCCAGTGCTGTATCCACACATATTAATGGAAAGTTGAGTGGAAGGAAAAAGTGTGGTAGAAGAAGGTATACAAGAAACCGGGATAACCGTAGCCTTGAAAGGATTGTTAAGAAAATGGCATTCAAAAATTTGGGGGAGATTCACAAGGAATCATTGCTTCAAGAGCCACCACACACATACATATCCAGGAAATGGGCTGCAAGTGTCGCATTCCTTGTGTCAAGCCACTCATGACAAATAGAAAACGCTAGAAACGTCTTACCTGGGCCAAAGAGAAAAGTAACTTGACTGTTGCTCAGTGGTCCAAGGTGTTACTTTCAGATAAAAGTAAATTTTGCATTTCCTTTGTGAGTCAAAGTCCCAGAGTCTGGAAAAAGAGTGGAGCAGCCACAATCCAAGCTGCTTGAGGTCTAGTGCGAAGTTTCTACAATCCGTTATGGTTTGGGGAGCCAAGTCATCTGCTGGTGTCGGTCCACTGTGTTTTATCAAGACCAAAGTCAGCGCTGCCGTCTACCAGGAAATTTTAGAGCACTTCATGCGTCCCTATGCTGACAATCTTTTTAGAGATGGAAATGTCATCCTCCAGCAGGACTTAGTCCCTGTCCACAATGCTTAAGGTACCAATACCTGGTTTAAAACAACAGTATCACTGTGCTTCATTGGTCAGCAAACTCACCTGACCTTGTCGCCTGTCAAGAAGAAGATGAGAGACACCAGGTCCAACAATGCAGATGAGCTGAAAGCTGCTATCAAAGCAATCAGCCACAGCTGATCGCCTCCATGCCACACCACATTGATTGCAGTAATTGATTAAAAAGGAGCCGCAACCAAGTATTTCAGATTTGAAAATCATTTTTTAAGCTGATGTTATAGTCTAATTTACTGAGATAATGACTTTTGGATTTTCATTGGCTGTAAGCCATAATCATCAACATTAACAGAAATAAACACTTGAAATAGATAACTCTGTTTGTAATGACTCTTTATAATAATAGTTTCACTTTATGTATTGAAGAACTGAAAAAAAAACTTTTTGATAATATTCTAAATTTGTGAGAAGCTGTTGTAGCACCCAATTTTTTATTTTCCCAAGGGTAACCGGAGTAACCGCTAAGCATTCTCAATTTTTCATATATCTAGTGCAGCAATGCAATGCAATTTTCATATTTTATGTTTGCATGCTATAGCACTTTGAAAAGAAGTAATATAAACCAGCTCACCCATGATGCATAAGCTGAGTTTCGGGAGCACGGACCCGCAGGGTCCAGGCGTGTAGAATCCAAAAGAAAAAAATGTCCAGCTTCACCAAATGCATGAAAAAAAGTTTTCTTTATTCACAAACTTAAACATGGAGGATGCAAACTTCAGCACAAACCATATGGGTACGAATCTCAATGCGTTTCTGGAGACGAAGCTCCCTTAATCTACATGTGTGGTGAGCAATTTGAACCCCCAAGTTTTTCACAAAATGTAATAACGTTGAGCCGTGAAAATAAAAAATATTTTTTTTCCCACAAAAATTATCTTTACCCCCCCCACTTTTTTTATTTTCAAAAGGATAACTGGAGAAATTGGTGTGCAATTTCTCCTGAGTACACTGATACCCCATATGTGGGAGAAAACATATGTTTGTGCGCACGTCGGGGCTCGGAAGGGAAGTAGTGACAGTTTGGAATGTAGACTTTGATGGAATAAGGTCACGGCACAGCTGTCGGGTGACCCGGGGCTAGGGGCTCCTACCCTGTCCCTACCTTAGATCTCCTTATTCCCCAGGATAATTCTGACGGAGAAGATGCCGGGACAAGGAGTGGTTCAAAAAGAAGCACATTAAAGTCATGGATGATCTGCAAAGAGGAGTGGACCAAAATTCCTCCTGACATGTGCGCAAACCTCATCATCAACTACAAAAAACGTCTGACTGCTGTACTTGCCAAAAGGGTTTTGCCACCAAGAATTAAGTCTTATTTGCCAGAGGCATTAAATACTTATTTCTCCCTGCAAAATGCAAATCAATTTATATAATTTATGCAATGTGATTTTCTGAATTTAATTTTTGATATTCTATGTCTCAATGTTAAAATTAACCTACCCTTAAAATTACAGACTGTTCATGTCTTTGTCATTTGGCAAACTTACAAAATCAGCAAGGGATCAAATACTTATTTCCCCCACTTATACTGTATTTATTGTGTGGCAGTCTCATGTGGGCGTGTCAGTCTGCTGGATGAAACACAGTTGAATGCACAGGCTGTGTGAGTAACCAGCCAAGATGTGAGCTGTAGCTGAGAGGGAAACGTGACAGGCTCTCTCTCTGAATGGAGTGACTGTGGAGTCAGTCTGTCGGATGTAGTAGAGGCAAGAATCCCTCTCTATAAAGAGTCTGCACAGGCTGTGTGCAGATAATTGCAAGTATCAGTGGCGTATCCAGGGGGTGCAGCCGGGGCATGTTCCCCCCGGCACAGCCGGCAGGGGGGCGCCAGAGGGCCGCCTGATGATACGGCAGTCCAAGGAGGCTCCTCGTCAAGTCATACCCAGGGGTTGGCAGGGGAGGGGGAGCTGTCTAATTATATTCACCTGCTCCTGGCGTGGTCCCTGCAGGTCCCGGGCTGCCCGGCGCCCCAGCTTCTTCCTGTACTGAGCGGTCACATGGTACCGCTCATTACAGTAATGAATATGCGGCTCCACCTCCCATATGGGTGGAGCCGCATATTCATTACTGTAATGAGTGGTAACGGTGACCACTCAGTACAGGAAGAAGCAGCAGCGCCGGGGAAGCAGGGACTGCACCGCGCCAGGAGCAGGTGAGCATAATGGGGAGGGGAGCGCTGCGCTGTGCGATATTCACCTGCTCCTTGTTCCAGCGCTGCTCCATCTTCAGCAGTGACGCTGAGGTCAGAGGGCACGGTGACGTAGTTAGTGCACACCCTCTGCCTGAACGTCAGTGCAGAGGAGGCGGAAGATGGAGCGGCGGCTGGAACGAGAAGCAGGTGAATATTGAAAGTGTCGGGGGGCTGAGCGACAGAGAGGTGAGTATGTGATTTTTTTTATCTCAGCAACAGCAAATGGGGCAAATATCTGTATGGAGCATTTATGGGGCCATAACATTTGTGCAGCATTATATGGGGCAAGTCCCTGTATGGAGCATCTATGGGGCCATAACATTTGTGCAGCACTATATGGGGCAAGGGCCTGTATGGAGCATCTATGGGGCCATAACATTTGTGCAGCACCGTATGGGGCAAGTGCCTGTATGGAGCATCTATGGGGCCATAACATTTGTGCAGCACCGTATGGGGCAAGTGCCTGTATGGAGCATCTATGGGGCCATAACATTTGTGCAGCACTATATGGGGCAAGTGTCTGTATGGAGCACCTATGGGGTCATAAAATTTGTGCAGCACTATAATTGGGCAAGTGTCTGTATAGAGCATCTTATGGGGCCATATCATTTGTGCAGCATTATATGGGGCAAGTGCCTGTATGGAGCATCTATGGGGCCATAACATTTGTGCAGCACTATAATGGGGCAAGTGTCTGTATACAGCATCTTATGGGGCCATAACATTTGTGCAGCACTATATGGGGCAAGTGCCTGTATGGAGCATCTATGGGGCCATAACATTTGTGCAGCACTATATGGGGCAAGTGCCTGTATGGAGCATCTATGGGGCCATAACATTTGTGCAGCACTATAATGGGGCAAGTGTCTGTATGGAGCATCTATGGGGCCATAACAATTGTGCAGCACTATAATGGGGCAAGTGCCTGTATGGAGCATCTATGGGGCCATAACATTTGTGCAGCACTATAATGGGGCAAGTGCCTGTATGGAGCATCTTATGGGGCCATAACATTTGTGTAGCACTATAACGGGGCAAGTGTCTGTATGGGGCCATAACGTTTGTGCATCACTGTATGGGGCAAGTGTCTGTATGGAGCATCTTATGGGGCCATAATCAACGTTTCTGCTGCACTATATTGGGCAAATGTGTCTATGGAGCATCTTATGGGGCCATTTTTAACCTTTATGCAGGATTATATGGGGCTCCTGATTCAATATGGATATTCAAAAACACTTAGCCTACTGATGTCTCAATTAATTTTACTTTTATTGGTATCTATTTCAACATCATGGGGATTCAGAAATGTACCTTGGCTTGGTCATACAGTTTCAGTAGAGTTAAGGTTCAAATGGGGGAGGTTTTGGGGGGGAGGTTTGATGGGGGGTTAGGGGAGCCAAACTGATCCTTTGCCCCGGGTGCAGGAAAGGCTAGATACACCTCTGGCAGGTATCAGTGATTACTTTGGACAATAGCTGTTTTGTTTGACTGAGTTGTGGCTAGCTCAGCCATGTATAAGTAGCCAGGGTCTATATATGTGTCATGTCGGACGCTGTTCAGACCAGGTCGTTCGACAGACAGCGGTAATTCCGCTTTTGACCACTATTTGCTCATTGGCGTCGGCTAGATTTTGTCTAGCTGTTCCGGGTTTAATTTACCTTATCCTCGGATTGGAACCTGGGCCATGCCCATTGCCTTTAAATAGCTCTCCTGATCATTGGGCGTCGCCGATTATAGCTTCTGTCTTGTGCGTTGTTATCTCGGTCTGGAGTGGAGAGCCGGTTGTTGGAGATTCGTTGCTGGTGGTGTATTTTCCTTTGTCTTATTTACTCCTTCCTATATTTGTATTTATTTTGCCCTGCACATTAATAGTGTATTCCTGAGTGACTGCGGCGTGGTGTATATTTTCCTTTATCCTTGTCTGTGCTAAGTGTGGGTATTGGTGAATTACCTCTTCACTGGGTGGTGGACGGAGGTTTCAGCTTAGGGTTGAAACAGGAGGCAGGGTGAGGTTCGAGGCCTGGACATGCACACCATCAGTGTAAACTTCAGGTAGAGGGTCAGCCAGGATTTCCCTAGTCTGAGGGAAATTGCAGGGGCCCGGGTTATTAGCTATCGCTCACCTAGTCTCCCCGTGACATTATAATCGGCCCAACAACAACAACAAAAAAAAAAAGGGGGTTTCTTTTTTTTTTGTGTTTGTCATGGATCCCATGACTTCCATAACCCGCCAGTTGGAGGCGCTGTCCCTACAGGTCACTGAGTTGAGGGGGGCAGTACAGCATCAGGGACTAGCAGTGTCTAATGTGCAAGCTGGAGCGACAGGAAGAGTTGCTGAGCCTAAATTTCCTTTGCCTGAAAAATTTGCTGGGGAACGCAGTAAATTTGTTTCTTTTCGTGAAGCTTGCAAACTATATTTCCGTATGCGCCCGATCTCCTCAGGTAATGAGGCTCAGCGTGTGGGCCTGGTGTTGTCATTGTTAAGCGGGGATCCCCAAGCATGGGCGTTTCCTTTGCCATCTGATTCTGCGGCATTTGACTCTGTGGAGAGTTTTTTTTCCTCTCTTGGAAAAATCTACGATGAACCTGACAGAATGGCTCTAGCAGAATCTAAGATACGCACTATTCGCCAGGGGGAGCGAGTTGCAGAGGATTACTGTTCTGAATTTCGTCGCTGGGTGATCGATACACAATGGAATGATCTAGCATTGCGGAGTCAGTTTATACATGGGATTTCTGGAAGGGTTAAAAAAGCCCTTCTGATGTACGAGACTCCTACTTCTCTAGATTCCGCTATGAGTCTGGTTGTCCGCATTGATCTCCGTTTGCGTCAGGGGGAGCATGAGACACCGCCTATGGGAAAGGGTTTAGGTTCACGTGAGGTTGCTGCAGGTGAGCCTATGGAGCCTATGCAAATCGCAGGGGTGTCACATGTGAAGCGTCTAGTCCCTGAGCTCAGGAAGCAGGGAGCCTGTTTTTACTGTGGTAAAACTGGTCATTTTATTAACATCTGTCCTCTGCTGGCTAAGAAAAACACAACAGCGGAAAACTTCTAAGCTCAGAGGGTGTGGAGGAGAAGACCAGTCTGAGCTTATGTATATCCTCCATGGTGGTTTCTCAATGCATGCTCCCTGCTAAGGTTTTTATCGCTGGCAGTGAGCTGCCAATTACTGTTTTTGTAGATAGTGGTTCAGCCACAAATCTCATTGATGAGGACAGCAGGTTTTAGGATTGAAAAACTGTCTCATCCTATCCGCGTGGTCACCATCAATACTGCTCCTCTCTCTCAGGGGGAGATTACTGAATTTGTGGCTGAGGTGAAACTCCACATTGGAGTTCTACATTCCGAGCGGGTTACATGTAAGGTGCTCAGGAATCTTCCTGCTCAGGTGGTTTTGGGTTTTCCTTGGTTGTCTATGCACAACCCGGTGATTGACTGGAAAACTCAGGAAATAATTCAATGGAGCGAGTTCTGCCAGGAGAATTGCCTGGCCACATGTGTGGCTGCGGTGACTTCAAGCGTTCCAGAGTCACTTCTGGATTTTGTGGATGTGTTCTCTGAGAAGGGTTGTTCAGAGTTGCCGCCACATCGTCCCTATGACTGTTCTATCAGGTTTAAACCAGGGGCCAAATTGCCTAAAGCAAGAATGTTTAACAACTCCGGTCCGGAGAGACAAGCGTTAAAAGATTACATTGCTGAAAGCTTGAGCAAAGGGCACATCAGGCCGTCATCCTCGCCGGTGGCAGCAGGGTTCTTCTTTGTGAAGAAGAAAGATGGTGGATTACGCCCGTGTTTGGATTTCAGGGAGTTGAACCAAATTAAGGTTCATGATCCATACCCTATGCCACTGATACCAGATTTGTTCAACCAGGTGCCAGGTGCTAAGTGGTTTACCAAGCTTGACCTCAGGGGGGCGTACAACCTCATAAGAGTCCGTCAAGGTGATGAGTGGAAGACGGCTTTTAATACCCCTGAGGGTCATTTTGAAAATTTGGTGATGCCATTTGGGTTGACTAACGCACCTGCAGTGTTCCAACATTTCATCAATGATGTGTTCTCACATGTTTTGGGGAAATTCGTTATCGTGTACCTAGATGACATTCTCATATATTCTTGCGACTGTGATGCTCATTTAGATCATGTCAGGCAGGTGTTACAGCTTCCTAGAGAGAATAAGCTGTATGCTAAACTTGAGAAATGTGTATTTTCTGTTCAAGAGTTGCCTTTGTTGGGTTAGATTGTGTCTGCTTCTGGTTTTAAAATGGACGCGCTAAGGTGCAAGCGGTGCTGCCAGGGCCGGCGTCAGCACCCGGCATACCCGGGCAAGTGCCGGGGCCCTGGCGAGACAGGGGGGCCCATTTAGGGCCGGCGTTAGGGGCAGGCTGCCCGCATGCGGCCCCTGAGGCAGGCATCTGCGGTCCGAGGTGCATGCTACAAGAGAGGAGGCAGAGGCAGCACGGAGCTCTGGGACTTTTGCAGCTCCTGGAGAGCTGCCCACAATCCGTCGCCATGGATACGCAGAGCAGAGTGACTTCCGACTGTCCAGTGCCTGGAGAATGAGCCGAGCGTCGCCAAACAGGAAGTGTGCAGCACCTGCCACCTGGAACAAAGGATTGCGGGGCCAGGGGGATGCAGAGCCTGGCTGGGAGGACAAGGTATGGGCTCTTATATACTGATTGGGTTGTGTTATATACTATGTGGTGGGCTGCTATATGCTACGTGGGCTGCTATATACTACGTTGGCTGCTATATACTACATGGGCTGCGCTGCTATATACTATGTGGGCTCGGCTGCTATATACTACGTGGGCTGCTATATACTTGTACGTGGGCTGTGCTATATACTACGTTGGCTGCTATATACTACATGGGCTGCGCTGCTATATACTATGTGGGCTGGGCTGCTATATACTACGTGGGCTGCTATATACTATGTGGGCTGTGCTATATACTACGTTGGCTGCTATATACTACATGGGCTGCGCTGCTATATACTACGTGGGCTGCTATATACTACATGGGCTGTGTTATATACTACGTGGGCAGTGTTATATACTACGTGGGCAGTGTTATATACTACATGGGCTGCTATATACTATGTAGGCAGTGCTGTATACTACTATGTGGGCAGTGCTGTATACTACTGTGTGGCTGTGCTATATACTACTATGTGGGCAGTGCTGTATACTACTATGTGGGCAGTGCTGTATACTACTGTGTGGGCTGTGCTATATACTACTGTGTGGGCTGTGCTATATACTGTGTGGGCTGTACTGTATACTACTGTGTGGGCAGTGCTGTATACTACTATGTGGGCTGTGCTGTATACTACATGGCTGTTCTATAAACTACATGGGCCTTGTTACATACTATGTGGCTGTGCTATATACTATATGGGCTGTTATATGATACGTTGGCTGTGCTATACACTACGTGGCTGTGTTATATGCTACGTGGGCTGTTATATACTACATGGCTGTGTTATATGCTACGTGGCTGTGCTATATACTACGTGGGCTGTGTTATATACTACATGGCTGTGTTTATATGCGATCATGAATCGTGGTATGTGTTAAAGGGGGGGCCCACTGAGACTCTATCGCCCGGGGCCCTCAAAAACCTGGAGCCGGCCCTGGGTGCTGCATTGGGAACGTCCTGATAACCTGAAAGCACTTCAGCGGTTCCTTGGGTTTTCTAACTACTATAGGAAATTTATCAAGGATTTTTCCATCATTGTTAACCACTAACTGACATAACTAAAAAGGGTACCAATTTCTCCATTTGGCCTGAGGCTGCTGTGCACGCATTTGAATTTCTTAAGAACAGTTTTGTTTCAGCCCCCATTCTTGTGCAGCCAGACGTATCAAAACCGTTTGTTGTGGAAGTCGATGCGTCTGAGGTTGGTGTGGGGGCGGTACTATCTCAAGGCTCATCTTTGAGTGGTTTGCGTCCATGCGCTTATTTCTCCAAGAAACGGTCGTCCGCCTAACGTAACTACGATATCGGCAACAGGGAGTTGTTGGCAATGAAGTTGGCCTTTGAGGAATGGTGACACTTCTTGGAGGGGTCGGTACATCAGGTAACTGTTATTACCGATCATAAGAATCTGCTGTATTTGGAGTCAGCCAAGCGTCTGTCCCCCAAGCTGGCTCGCTGGGCATTGTTTTTCATGCGGTTCAATTTTGTTGTCACTTATAGACCGGGGTGTAAAAAGACTAAGGCGGATGCTCTGTCCAGGTGTTTTTCGGGGGGAGAACCTCGGGAGGATCCGATGCCCATCCTCCAAAAGGGTGTTGTGGTTTCGGCTCTCACTACCGAGGTTGAGGCTGAGATTGCCGAGGCTCAGGAGGAGGTACCATCTGAGCTTCCCATCAACAAATCTTTTGTACCGCTTCATCTCGGCTTAAAGGTTTTGGCGGAGCATCATGATGCTGTCCTGGCTGGCCACCCAGGGGTTAGAGGTACCTTGGAATTGATGTCACATCGGTTTTGGTGGCCCAAGATCCGACAGGACGTGGTCTCATACGTGTCAGCTCTTACCACGTGCGCTAGGGCTAAGATGCCCCGCTCCCGTCCTGTTGGCACACTTCTTCCTCTTGATGTACCTAGTAAGCCGTGGACGGAAATCTCCATGGATTTCATCACTGATTTGCCCTCCTCAGCTGGGAAAACGGTCATCTTGGTGATTGTTGATCGGTTTTCAAAAATGTCGCACTTTGTGTCTTTGCCTTCGTTGCCTAACGCTAAGACTCTGGCTCAGGTATTTGTGCAGGAGGTGGTCAGACTTCATGGGGTTCCGTCTGACATCATGTCTGATAGGGGTACTCAGTTTGTGGCAAAATTTTGGAAATCATTTTGCTCACGGCTGGGGATCAAGATGTCTCATTCTTCGGCATTTCATCCTCAGTCAAATGGTCAGAATGAGCGTATGAACCAAAATTTGGAACAGTACCTACGCTGCTTTGTCTCTGATAACCAGGAGGAGTGGTCTACCTTTTTTCCTTTGGCTGAGTTTGCCATCAATAATCACCGGCAGGAGTCGTCTGGGGAGTCTCAGTATTTTTGTGTTTACGGGCTACATCCTCAATTTTGTACTTTGAGTCAGAGGGGCTCTTCCGGCATTCCGGAGGAGGACCAGTTAGGAGCACAATTGTCATCAGTCTGGAGGAGAGTTAAACAGCGCTTGCTGAGTGTGGGTGCTAGGTACAAACGTGTGGCTGACAGTAGGCGTGTGCCAGGTCTGGACCTGAGTGTGGATGACTGGGTGTGGTTATCCACAAAAAACATAAGACTCAAAATACCGTCCCTTAAATTGGGTCCACGGTTTATTGGTCCATTTAGGGTCACCGCCGTCATTAACCCAGTAGCGTACCGATTGGAGCTTCCGATGGTGTATAAGAAACACAACGTGTTCCACAGGTCTCTTTTAAAGAAGGTGGTGGGTTCTGTGGATGCGGCGCCTATGCCACCTCCAGTCTTGGTGGATGGTAATTTGGAGTTTGAAGTCTCCAAGGTGGTTGACTCTCGTGTAGTGCGCCGCACTTTACAGTACTTGGTACACTGGCGTGGTTATGGGCCTGAGGAGAGGTCCTGGGTACCAGCCTCGGACATTCATGTGGATCGGCTGGTCAGGTTTTTTCATCGTCGCCATCCAGACAAGCCGGGTCCTATAAGCTGTGAGGGCCCTGGGGTCCCTCGTAGAAGGCGGGGTACTGTCATGTCGGACGCTGTTCAGACCAGGTCGTTCGACAGACAGCGGTAATTCCGCTTTTGACCACTATTTGCTCATTGGCGTCGGCTAGATTTTGTCTAGCTGTTCCGGGGTTTATTTACCTTATCCTCGGATTGGAAGCTGGGCCATGCCCATTGCCTTTAAATAGCTCTCCTGATCATTGGGTGTCGCCGATTATAGCTTCTGTCTTGTGCGTTGTTATCTCGGTCTGGAGTGGAGAGCCGGTTGATGGAGATTCGTTGCTGGTGGTGTATTTTCCTTTGTCTTATTTACTCCTTCCTATATTTGTATTTATTTTGCCCTGCACATTTATAGTGTATTCCTGAGTGACTGCGGCGTGGTGTATATTTTCCTTTATCCTTGTCTGTGCTAAGTGTGGGTATTGGTGCATTACCTCTTCACTGGGTGGTGGGCGGAGGTTTCAGCTTAGGGTTGAAACAGGAGGCAGGGTGAGGTTTGAGGCCTGGACATACACACCATCAGTGTAAACTTCAGGTAGAGGGTCAGCCAGGATTTCCCTAGTCTGAGGGAAATTGCAGGGGCCCGGGTTATTAGCTCTCGCTCACCTAGTCTCCCCGTGACAATATGGCCCTGAGATGATAAAGGAAAGGGCCTAAGACTGTGAGGGAGTTGTGTTTTGGGCCCTTGTGGCTGCACTATCGATTTTGGGGTGTGGTATATAGGATATAAGAGGAAAAAAGGCACCAATGGCCATTCAGCCAACGTGTACCTGCAGAAGAGGATCTTGCCCACCCTCCCTGGTTACTATTATTTTAAGAACTTGAGAAGAAGAGTTTTTGTTGCAGAAGTTGCTTTTCTGTTATTTGTTACAGCATAGCAGTTCTTGTCCATGCTCAATAACTCTTTGTAAGGCCCACTGTACAGCAGCTGTTGGCCTTTGTCAGTTTTTGCTTGTTATAAAGCATAAAATGAGCACTTGTTTAGATAACAATTGCAATGCCTGTGTGAATACCACCTATTGAATTTGCAGTCATTATTGGCCCCAATCTCATCCCTCTCATGTCCTGACTTTGTAGTGAAACATTAGGCTGGAGTTACACTACTGTAGAATACTGCCCAGTGCTATGTGAGAAAACATTGCATAACACTTGGCCCAGTGTTAATCTATGGGGCAGCTCACATCAGCGTTTATTTTCTCAGCCGTATTTGGAGTGAGTTTAAAATCGCAGTATGCTGCGATTGTTACTGAGACTCGGCTGAGACTCGCCAATGCAAGCTTATGGGTGCGAGAAAAAAATCACACAGCACTCCCCCATGCGACTGCTGTCCCATGTTTATGCATCGGTGTCCTTTGAATAGCTGCCAATTCATCAGCCGCATACAGTAAAATCCCAGAGTGACAGGTTAGAACATAATAGATAGAATATATATATACACATAGGATAAATAGATATATAGATGTCAGTTACGCACACACAAACATATATATATCTATTTATATTACATAGATACAGTAGGGAAAAAAGTATTTCCCTGTGGGGAAAAAAGTATTGTCAGCCACCAATTGTGCAAGTTTTCCAACTTAAAAAGCTGAGAGAGACCTGTAATTAATATCATACGTAAACCACAACTATGAGAGTCAAAATGAGTAAACAAATCCATAAACTCACCTTGTCTGGTTTGGCAAGATTTATTTTGCAAATTATGGTGGAAAATAAGTATTTGGTCATTAACAAAAGTTAATCTCAATATTTTGCTATATTATTATTATTATTATTATTTATTTATATAGCACCATTAATTCCATGGTGCTGTACATGAGAACGGGGTTACATACAGGGTTATAAATATCATTTACAGTAAACAAGTTTACAGTGACAGACTGGTACAAAGGGGAGATGACCCTGTCCTTGCGGACTTACATTCTAAGGATCTATATCCTTTGTTGGCAATGGCAAAGGTCAAACGTTTTCTGTAAGTCTTCACAAGGTTGGCACACACTGTTGGTGGTATGTTGGCCCATTCCTCCATGCTGATCTCCTCTAGGGCAGTGATGTTTTGGGCCTGTCGCTGGGCAACACAGACTTTCAACTCTCTCCAAAGGTTTTCTATGGGGCTGAGATCTGGAGACTGGCTAGGCCACTCAGGAACTTCATGTGCTTCCTACGAAGCCAATCCTTCGTTGCCCTGGGTGCTTGGGATCATTATGCTGAAAGACCCATCCATGTTTCATCTTCAATGCCCTTGCTGATGGAAGGAGGTTTGCACTCCAAATCTCATGATAGATGGCCCCATTCATTCTTTCATGTACATCGTTTAGTCATCCTCGTCCCTTGGCAGAGAAACAGCCCCAAGGCATGATGTTGCCACCCCCATGATACACAGTAGGTATGGTGTTCTTTGGATGCAACTCAGCATTCTGTCTCCTCCAAACACGACAAGTTTAGATTCTACCAAACAGTTCTACTTTGGCTTCATCAGACCATATGACATTGTCCAAATACTCTTCTGGATAATCCAAATGCTCTCTAGAAAACTTCAGACGGGCCTGGACATGTGCTGGCTTAAGCAGGGGCACAAGTCTAGCACTGCAGGATCTGAGTCCCTGGCGGTGGCATGTTTTACTGATGGTAGCCTTTGTTACGGGGGTCCCAGCTCTATGCAAGTCATTCACTTGGTCCCCCCATGTGCTCCTGGGATTTTTGCTCACTGTCCTTGTGATCATTTTGACTCCGCGGGGTCAGATCTTTGATGGAGCCCCAGATCAAGGGAGATTATCAATAGTCTTGTATGTGGATCGCCCCCACGCAAGGGCAATGGGGTACTCGGCACCGGGTCCGTCAGTGTTCTGCGGGGATGTCACGGTGGCTCGACCCGGTCCGTGGCCCTTTGAGGGACGTCCAATAAAAGGAATAGTTTTTATGGTTTTGGAAAAGGTCTTTAAAGGGGAAGTGTTCATGATGCAACCTGTGATATTCGGTTAGGAGGACTGACGCTGCTTAGGGGTCCGCTGGGGTGATGTTATGGCAGCAAGATGGTATACCTTCCCACAGGTGAAGTGTATCTCCAGGGCTTCCCAGAAGTGTAGATGGTGATGGTGGACGATGTAAGGCGCAGTGAATAACAAGGACACAAGGTTGCAGTCTCTTTACCTTTTACTGAAGACTTCAGCATCCACAGTCCAGGGTACAAACCACAGGGTAGGCAGAGTCCAGCCAGATCAACAGCGGTGTTTGGAGAAAGGGCATATTCGGCCATCTTCTTCACCGTTGGGAGCGGGATTATTTTTTGTTGCTAAGAAGGATGGCTCCTTGAGACCCTGTATTGATTATCACCTCTTGAATAAGATCACGGTCAAGTTTCAATACCCCTTGCCTTTGCTTTCCGATTTGTTTGCTAGGATAAAGGGGGCTAGTTGGTTTACTAAGATTGACCTTCGAGGGGCATATAATCTAGTTCGTATTGTCAAGGTGAAAATATATTTCTTATATAACTTTTTGTACTTTTATACTCTTATACTGTGAAACAATAAGTTTTTCCTAACTGCTTGCTTGCAAATGTAATTGTATTTAAAAATGGCTGCCAGTCTTCATTCTTACTTTAGTTCAGTGTCTAAAGAGTTAACTTTCATTTCTTCTGAAATTGAAACTTAAGGAATGAGAAGAAAAGGAGAATCCACTAGAAGATGTCCAGCGAATCAGGAGGAGATTGAGCACTAGACGTATACTGTTCAAACCCCGCCTAATGCACGCCTTCCCCTAACACTCAATATAGTATTGTGTATTTTAGAATAAAGCCAGTTGTTGTGACCGTTGCAGACATGAGTAGATGCACGGGCATTCAATTGAGATTGAATCAGCACCTTGTCTGAGTCATTCTTACCCGGTACCAGATGCTCGGCTCATACTTTAATTTGGAATGACTGGTGAATGAGAGTATATTGTCGTTACGACCCCGACAATTTGGAGCCCAACGGGGGGCGTGGACAGCGATCCGAGACCCCCTGGACCCATGCCTGGATGTCTGTGGATGATACCCGTAGTGGCTGACCTCGAGGACTGATCACCCTCCGCACACGGTAAGTGGCGATCATATACACTGTATGTGTCACACTTGCTAGTGTCTCAGCCGTTATTGGTTTGTCTGTGGTCTCCTTGGGTCCGGGAGGTGACCGGTCGAGTGGTGAGATCGAACGTGATCCTGTGCCACGCTCTGAACCAGCAACTGAGAGACGTCGCATCCGGCGCGTCCTCATGTACACCACACCTCCTCCACCGGTCATTGTACTCCGTTCAACCACCCTACCCGTGACTATTGTCTAGTAGTGAAGTGGAGTGAAAGATTGAGCCAGTTGTAGATTGTGGGGCAGCTTAGAGAAAGGGATAGGAGACGCAGCCTCTGTGATATTGTACTAACCGGTAATTAAGACGTCCCAAGTGGGGGACCACCAGAATTTTGAGTACAAATAGGTAATTAAGACGCCCCGTACGGAACCACCAGAAATAGGTAATTAAGACGTCCCAGAACGGGACCACCAGAAACAGGTAATTAAGACGCTCCGTACGGGACCACCAGAATTTTTGTGGAGGGCTCTCACTAGGAGACCGCCTCCCAACGGTATGGAATATCGTGGCAGGATAGTCTGTTAATCACTGTTGTTCAGGTTAGGGGACAGGAAATATTGAGCGCGAGGCTCTTTTCCTTATACGTTGAGCGAGAGGCTCCGAGTTTATTAGAACAAAGTGTTGAGATTGCTGCCAGTGGTTTTACTGCAGAAAACCATAGTATTCTGTAAGAGTCATGCTACGTCTCTTAAAGCAGAAGTCTGTGCCCCACAAGTTAGATGAGGATTCTGTGGAGGTCAAGGCAATAGTTGAGTCACGGGAGGGCAAGAGGCAGTCAAGAAGCTTATCTGCGAGTTGCGCGAGGCTTAAAGAACAAAGGATGAAAATAGGTTGATGGAGAGGGAGGATCAGAGAATACAGAGCCCGTGTTTGCTTATAAAATGCCTTTGAACTGTGATCTTACAGATTGTAAAATGGCTGCCGTGCCACTGATGATGAAAATGTAGTCCCAGCCACCGCCCTGTAATGGCGGCGGAAAGAGCTCTCCAGAAGCGTGGGTGTGTCCTATTTGTGTTGTGCAGAATCCAACCTGGGTGGAAACCTGCCGTGTGTGTGCGTACGGGCCGTCCTTGGGGCTCCGCCCAGACCACGGAGGATCATAGGAAAGTTTTGTAGAAATTAAGTCTGAAAACTGCTGTAATTTGTTACTTTGTAGAAGATACTGAGCTTCTATTAATGCTGTGTAGGAGATGGGAGGGGCGGAGCGGACCGCTGCAAGATTTCTTTGTCAGTTCTCCTCTTTTCTCCTTATCTGCGCTGAGGAATGCAGTGACTTCCTTATCTCCTGTTTCTGGTGAGGAGGGGGGACGCGCGCGTAGCTGCACTTTTGAGTCTCCCTGTGTTTATTTGGTGTAGATTACGCACTGGTAGATTTGGGTTTTGCTTAAAGTGACAATATTGTTTTGAAGTACAAAGAAATATTATAATCTGGAAATTTGAAAGTGAAATAGATCTGTGCCTAGTCTTAGAGGAAAACTTGTAAGTAATTGAAAGATTGGTAAAAGGCACCAATATATCCTGGACTGCCGAGAAGTTCTATGGGCGTCTTATGGTAGTATTTAAAGATCTGGGATTCCCATTGCAATAAAAAGCCCATTCATACCTTTTTGTAGTAGACCCGATATTGAGATTTCCACTCCGGATGATATATTGAAAATAGTAAAGAGTTTTCAAAAGAATTTAGCCCAGCAGGAAAGACAAGGGTTAAATCACTAGCCGTAGTAATTCTTGCTCTCTCACTGGCCCCCACCGCTGTAGCTGCGAGGTCATAGTGTTCCTTATCTCCATGTAACAGACTCCAGTTTCTGCCTCCTCTCATCTACACGCAAGTCCAGCTTCACACTGCAATACGCCTTTAATTTTGTATGGGAATTTCACTACCTCTCCGGCCCCGTT